>NC_065971.1:5106700-5452541 GCF_021464435.1 Cataglyphis hispanica
ATAAAGAAAGATCGAGTGCCACAGCCTCCATGTATATAGTCGAGCTTCTTCCGCGAGAGCCTCTTTTTTTAACTTTTCCGCCGTTTCTCCTTTCTATTCAGATCACTTTTTCGAGAACGCGAGATGGATAATCCTCACATCGCGAGCTCAGGATTTAAATCTCGTGAAGGAAATCTGGAACAGTGTCAGAGCAGTTTTGCGAAAAGAGACTAATGAGCGTTTTTCTGCCCGCTTTATTTATAAAAATGAAATTTTATTTATGAAAATAAAATTTGTTAAGCAACGCTTTATTCATGACATATATATTTTTTTTCTGTATAAATGTAGTTTTGATATTTACACAAATAATACTTTAGGTGTGTAGTTATTTGAAAATTGTGTAAAATGGCAAAATAAAGTAAAAAATTTAAACTAAAAATAAAAACTAAATTTAATAACGCCCCAATTTTTTAGCATTCAAAAAACATTTTGAAAATATGTCGGCAGATACGTCGTGCAACATCCAATTGTGTAAAGAGTAAAATTACAAACACTCGTAACGTTTAATATACGCATAATGTTTTCGATATTACATAATATACGCAATATTAGCATGAATAAAATCCGCTTGACATTATTCCACTTCTTTGGAAAATAAAAAAAATCTTAGGTTTTGAAAAAATTTGACATGTGCTTCGGATCGCTTTCAGGCGACTTTAATTCGCAATGAAGCAAAGAAAGGAGAACAGCAACGACACAACTCGCCCCAACTGACACTTTCATTTTTTTTATGCTACGCGTCTTTTTCTGAATCTTCTTATTGCACGCGCGTTTATAGCGTCTTAACGCGTTTTGCCTCTCTTACGTCAAACGAAAAGCGTGACATTCGTTCTCTCTCACAAAAGCGACAGGCACGCTTGTTTGTTGCCTTTTTCTTTTTTTTTCGCCACCACGTACGTCACGTTTTGGAGGATTTTGGATATTACTATCATCTCTAATTTTATCGTTGCAAATACCCTGCAAAGAAGGACTCAAAGCGATTGTCAAAAACGGGATTTTCAAATGCAAGCGAGTTCTTGAAATTTTGAATTTTTATATGTTGCTTTATCAAAAAGACATCAGCTAAGAATTTTTAAAGACGATATGAGTGATTTATTTTATAAACTTTAAGTCTATTTGCAAGGTATGCGATTTTACAAAATTGGCAAACGTTTGCTGCAATTGTAGAACTTGCACTGAAGAATCGATAAACCCTGAATTTGTTAGCCCTAATATATATCAATAATTAATATATATTAAAATTTATACAAATATTAAAATTTATACAATTATCTATATATTTGTTTTTTTCCACATAGATATATGCTATATGTATACATATATACTGACGACTATTACATTATTTAGCAAACAATAGATTATAGAAATTTCTACATTTTCTGATTCGACAAGAATACTGATTCAATTTTTACCTTCCTATATTAGCAAAATTCTTTGATTCACATTGTTACTTGCTAAAGGCGTTCAGAATCGACGCTGCAGTATCTAACAATAAGGTAATATATCGATTATTACATGTGCAAGTTCTATAAATTGCCAAGTAATAAATGTACTCGCATTAGAGATGTTATTTATGTATTTGTCTTGTCTTTATCAGTTCGATTATCGACGAAACGTACGGGCCGCAAAAGAAGTTTTTTTTTTTTATCAGTGTACAACGTGTCAATATCTTTCTCAACCTGATAAAACCGGATACGCTCTATTCCGTTTATCAATGAACTCTGTCGATTACGGAAATTCTAAAAGTATTGTTATTTTACACCTTATTTAATTATGTTCTACATAAATTTCTCTTTTACTCTCTTACAATTATTTTATAAATGTATAATGACAATTATATATAAAATATATAAGGATAAAGATGAGATAATTGTTTACATTAATCTTACGATGATCTTGATCTTGATATGTTCAAAGATATGACTCTGAGTAACTTTTCCTTGTAATTTCATTGGTGGTGATTGTTTATTAAAAAGTTACTCAGAGTCATGTCCTTAACGACATTCAACATGTCAAGTTACAGGCCATCGACATGTCCGTTAATGTAAATAATTATCAAAGAAAGAAGAAGAAAGAAAGAGACAAATTTGACTTATCGAATTTTATAACGCAAATAATAATATGTCTTGCTGATATAAATAATAAATAAATTTTCAATAAAATCGTAAAACAGAAATTTGGATATATGATAAACGATTCTCGAAGTAGTTTTGGAATCTACAAACAGAAGGTAATAAAAATAATAAAATCACCATTTCTCTTTCTATACGCAGAAAATATATTGAATAACGTAGTCTGAAGTTTGTAAACTACTTCCACTTCGCATGCGGGCTATAAACACAATAAACTATAATATAAATTGCGCCCATTTGATTTTAATTATATGTAGTTTACATCAAAATTAAAGAGAATGCAATTTCTATATCAGAAATTAATTTTTCTTTTCCTAGTTAGATAATTTGTGTTTTCCTGTTAAAAAATATGCCAGTTAAAATTTTTGTGTTAAATATTTGACACATTTATGTGTTGCTATTGTATTAATTAAATTCAAATGTTAATTGAAATAAACTCTAATTAAACGTCATGTTACATTTTCTCGTGCGTTGCGTGAATATACGAATTGCGAGTACGCGCATAATCCGGCACAAGCTTACAATCTAAGGAATCCGTTGTCTGATATACAATATTCTCCCAATGTTCTCTCGACGATATTCTTTTATCCAGCATCCGGACATCGAAAAGCATTGGAGGGACGATGGTAACGTCAATTCCCCCAATTCCCGCGCGATTTTACGTCAGTTGCGTCTGTCACAATTGTGACAACTGACGTCACTTCAGTTCTCGCGTGATTTTACGCCAGTTCAGTGATGGCACATAGCAAGCCAGGAAGTGTCGCACTTTACTGTACTTGACTCTTTTTTTTTTACTTTTTTGTTTTCGTTTTATCAATTCGACCGCTCGAGGACTGCCAAGTACGTTTTCTGCCACGTGTGTGATCGATGCCGGCTCGTAAAAGAATATTCGCGCATTTCGTTGAGTGTCCGGAAGTGTCGAAATAAATGTACGGACGATTGTTTCAACCCGTAAACTGTGATGCGTGCGAGCGCGAATGTATCTTGACTGTATACGTCGACTGTATATGTGTGCGATTGATGTCAATCATGTTCTGCCAAATCGCCATTCGATTGAGGTTTTTTTTTTTTTGACAAATACGCATGTTTCGCTCATGTGATCGAGTAGAATTCGAGAGATATCAAGGATTATAGAGGAATTGAAATGACATTGCTCGCTTTACGATATTAAGATAATTGTTGAGTGTCTCTATGTTATTTACTTGCAGCCGAATTACTATTATTGGAATTTTTATCCACATTCCATTCGATGTAAAGAGATAAAATATTCTACAACTGATTATAATTAAATAAAAATTAATTTATTGTCAGAGAATGTCCTCCCAAAAAAAAAAATTAAATTTTCTAAATGTCATCGTCTTTCAAGCTACACAGTGAACATTTTTTAATGTTAAAATTTTCATAAGAAGCATAATACATATAATTTAATCAGCATATAAATATATAATCAACAAAGTTCATCAATTTCGACATTTTATACAATCCCGCAGATACTTCCGGCTATTTTGGTAAATGCTTTAATGGTCAACACACACGTAACACAACGCTTATAAGATCGGGATAAAAAGAAAAATACATTTGAAAGTTTTGGGGAAGCTGCGCCCTAAGCATCTAATTCTAAGCGGTAGCGATCTTATTCAATAATCGTATTTAAAACACATAATTTCGCTTATAGACATACCCGATTAATCTACGCATATCATTTGATTCTTTAACATTCATACAGGTAGAAATTTGTAGGTAATATTCTGCTTTTTTTCAGCAAAGAATGCATACATATATATATCTGATACAAAGAGTCAATTTATTGCGCGATGACATATGTATTGCACGTTGCAATTATAATTTGAGATATGCAGTATAATATTAGAATATCTTTGTCTAATGTAAAGCATTCATATCGTAAAAATAAATTTCCATTTTGATAATACTCAAGACATCAAAAAATTTAACAGAATATTTCAAAAGAAAGTGAGCGAAAGTTTTTTATAAAAATTCTTATATAATATTATCATTATTATAAATATTTATAATACATAGAATTTATTAAATATAAATGCATGTGCGCATATACATTGCGCAAAACATTGGGCGTTATTCGAATAAATTTTTAATTGAATAAAACGAATATCTTGTTATTCATTATTCATTTATTCGTTATTCGATTTCAATTCGTTATTCGTTATTCGAAAAAGGACAATTATTATTTGTTACTTTTTATTCAAAATAAAAATTACTTTTTTATATAAATAAATAAAATATACATATAAATATTTTTTACATAATATTTTTTTAAATAATTGCTCTGAACCCATAGAGATGTTCAAATATTTTATTTAATCTTCAAGGAAGTCTGATATTTCAACAATTTTCGTAATTTTTATAATTTCTTTATTAATTTCGTAATTTTCAATTTCATTATTAAGTTAATCCTTGCAGCCCAGATAAACGTTAGAAAAATCTAACTGATTTGTTTATTTAGTCCAGGAGTCAATAAACAAAGGTGATATTAGCGTCATTTCTTTTAGTCTAACCGTAAGAACATTATATAGCAGTTTAAAATTTTCGACTGTAAATTATTTATTTATTTAACTTTATTTATATTTTATTGATGATTTATTTTTTTTTCTATTGTGATCATGACATTGATAATGACGAAAGCGGCAACATTCATGATAGCTTTGAGTTTTCAGCTTTAGATTTGAACCAAACATCAGGACCTTAAAATTTAAATAAAAATCATTGAATATAATTCGTCCGTTTTTTTATTTAAAAAGTTTAAATAACGAATAAAAAGATAACAAATAAGTTTCACTTAGTTGTTATCTCTTCGCAATTTTCGTAAGTTTCAATAAGTTTCACTTATTCGTTATCCGCGAATAATAACTAATTAGTTTATTCATAATTCGTAAATAACAAGTAGAATTTATATATATATATATATATATATATATATATATATATACCTTATCTTTTTATTTATAAAATAAATGTTGCTCAACATTGGCGCAGAATAAATTCAAATTTTTTTTTCGTTTGCACAATATACGGATCAAGTATTTGTAAAAAGGATTATTGAGTCAATTTGTCATGTTGTTCTCTTGTTACAAATGACACTTCGTATCAGATACATGCCCCTTGCGCTTCAATGAATTTTATACTCTATGGACGCCTATTGGTCCAACTGTAAAAATCCCTCGCGAGAGATACAGTGGTCCATATAACAAAGTTTTCTAATAATCTATAGATCAAGTAGTAGTTACATTGCCGGTCGCGCACGTAAGATGATCGGCTTGATGTGTTATACGATATATATATATATATATATATATATATATATATATATATATATATATATATAGGCGAAACCGCATCACAATTATTAGCGACGCAATTAAGTCAAAACCTGAGCAAATCTATTTTTTTCAAAGTCTTTCTAATTTGTTTAAACAAGTAAAAAGCAGCAATATGTTTTCAATCGTTTGTGTTTATGCGATAAAGTAGGAACGGGATAAAAAAAATATATAAATATTAATATATAAATATATATACATATATATATATATTTAAATATATATTAAAGAATATATATATATATATATATATATATATATATATATATATATATTCTTTAATTTAATTAAATTGATTAAAGCCAGGTTTTGATCAAACAGCATCCATTTCGTAGATGCACGCCGATTAAAGAAAAAAAAAAAAAAATTAATGTATCAAGTACTTTATCAAAACACCCAATATACACACCTAAAACTGCGCTAAAATACTAAATTCATTTTTCTCCTGTATATTCCGTGCTTTACAATCGCTTCTACATCTTTGAAGCTCGCGTTAATATCTAGGAGCCGTGTGAATTTCCGCTTTCGCTCGTTCGCTGTCTCGAGAAAAAAATAAGAAAATAAATCTGGAAACGAGAGTGATTCTGTAAAAGTTTTTTTTTTATATATATAATATTATAATATTTAAATACAATATTTATGTATGATAATAGTAGGCAAAGAGAGATGTGCCGATGTGTTTTGTACGGTTTCACATGCTAATTAAAAATATACTTTTAATTTAAAATAAATTTATATAATAAAATTGTTTTTTATAACATAATAGCGCAACGAAACACACGTACATATGTGTGTGTGTGAGAAGATCAATATATAATTTTTTTAAATAGAAATATGATTACATAAATGTGCGAGCACATTTAACTATAATATTAAAATGAAAGTTCATCGACGAAGAAGACAGATCTTTGTAGATTAAAATTTATTTTAATCACTTGTTCCCAGATTCTCACGTAATAATCTCGCGATTCATATGAATTTTTCGCGAAAAATTGACGATTCTCATAAAAATCCTCAAAGGCGATACGAGCAACGCGCTACTCACACGATTTTTCTACGATTGATTGTACGAAAGCTTTTCTCATTCTTCAGACAGAAATCGGTTGCGGTGTCGCGTTGCGAAACCGACGGACGGAGGTGTTCATAAGCTCGCGGTTTAATCGATATAATTACACACCCGACCGATTCGTGTATCATGTTCATTTGCGATAATTAATCGGGGGGACTGATCAAATAGCGTTGCTTCAAAATGAACGACGCATCGGCAAACAATCAAATTAATGGCTGAGAGTGAACGCGTCAGACGAGATCGGGGAGGAAGAGGGGTAATTCGATCGCTTATAGATTAATTATTTTAGCACATGACAGGTCTCGGTAGCATTCGAAATTTTGTGTTAATAATGCTTGGGAAAAGAGAGAAAAAAAATTGAAAAAGAAACTTTCAGTTTTAATTATTTTGAAAGGACAAATTTCAGATATATTAAAATATGCATTCCATTAATTGGTTCGCATTTTGATGGAAAACTTTAATGCCCTTTAATTGGAGATGTTACGAGCGAGTTTTTAAGATCAATCTCTTTGTATATTGATATTTACAATGATAGTTTTCAATAATAGTAACAACAATGTATACAAGATATCATATTTATGCATATCTGTTCAAACAACAAGAAATAACAATAATTATGCTATTCGTAATTGTTTTAAATTTTGTCATTTATTTTATAATTGCTTTAGAAAATACATTAATTTTTTTTTTTTAGTACGGAATTTTTCATTAAATAACCAAATAAAAGTTTTAATAAGAGATCTATCTCAATTTCTATGTTTTGTATTAATATTTTTTGCAATCCCGCAAATATATGAAGATAACCGAACACCCCCGCGATTGCGCCGAAGAAATCAAATTGGCGTACACCGTAACGCGCATTTCTGCTAGTGATTGTACGAGTGCTGCTATATGGCCTATAAAGGGATCATATATGTAATAAAGTTGTTTTCGTGTCAAATCTTATCATCGATATTAGACGGTAGAAAGCAGTGCCGTGAATTCAAAAAATTTCATGTATTTTAATCAATCAAAAATATCATTAATATACATAATCTTACGTAAAACTCTAAGTAAATACACAAATATATAAATATGCCGATATATAAAATCGGCACTATATTTGTTTTTATATACTTTTTTATTTTTATCTTTATGTTTTTATATTTATCTATAATGTTTGTATTAAATTATTTTTTTAAGTACAGCTGTTCAAGATTGATGTCCTTATAAAAATGTTTTCTAATTTTCGTAAAAGTGTCAAATGTGATCATATAACGGGGAGATATTTGTTTTCAGCAATACATTAACCATAACATTTTAATTGTAAATTTATAGGAACATCATATTACGCGATTGTTGAGTGAACTTTAAAGGTAAACAGTCTGGTGTAATAATTGCGATATTTATGTAGCTTATTTTTCGCTACTGCATTATTATTCGAGTATACAAACGGCTAAGATCACTATCACCGATTGAGAAACAGCATACATACTATATCATGTGATATTAGAACAGCATATTATCGGATATTCACGGCACTGGTTGAACCTCGTCGTCTTTTTCTTTTTCTTTACTAGCTATAATACACAAAAAACAGTCTTTTCCTTAAATTTCATCTGATAGGTGGCTCGAGGAAATTTTTTACAAATGCGACAAGAAGCTAATTCCGCTAATAATTTCGCTTACTCTTGCTAAAACTCTGTGTCTAATATAGGATACTTTGTGATCCTTAAATCACCGCGATAACGGATAAAAATGACAAAAGGGGATGAAGCAAAATGAAAGCAATTAGCAATAAATTCCTTGTAACTCACGTAAGCCAATGATATATGACGATCGCTATTTTCTCATCAAGTTTTATTCTTTCGTGTAATTTTCGTAAAAAAAAGGAAACAAATACACTGATTGTAAAATTTCGATTTTTGAAATATTGAATTTTGAAAATGCGCAATAGAGGGAATGACGTATCTGTTACATAATTTACTGCTTGCCATTAAAATATTCTGATATTATCTTTCGCCCTCTGAGAACTAATTCAAAATATTCAAAATAGAATAATAATCGAACTAAAATAATTAATGTAACGTAATAAACAAATATAAGATTATAATAAAAGATTCGTCTATTCGATGGATCACGAAATTTTGCAAATATTTTTTTTCCCTTTTTTTTTTCTTATCTCTTTTCTTCGATTGGTATCGCATGAAATGCGCGATTGTGATAACCTCGTATCTTCATTATTCATAAAATTTAAAAAGTTACGTTAGCTTTTGCTACACTCTTTTTCTTTTTATCACGAATTCTAAAATCACACGAGCTCGAAATTATCGTTAAAGATCAAAAAACTACCAATTACTACATATCATATCAATCGAGTTGAATGGTTTTCAATTTTTTTTTTTTTTCAATTATCTAATTCCTCAAAAACATTCTTCAAATTTCCTATATCCTCGTTGATTATCTTCGTCTTTTTATGAACAGATTTTTTTTCATTAGACGCGATCGAAACTTATCTGACGACAATACGAAGAACATGCTCGTTTTGTTTTGAGGAAAAAGGGACACCATAGCTAATTACATCAATATACGTACAATATTTACATGTAGCGGTTTTCGCGCACAATCAGTGAAAATGTGCGGTTGAACTGTGTCGCATCGTTTTTTACTGAGGTAAAATTGGCGTGACTTGAGTGGTCTTACTTTTCAAGAATAATGCTCAGTCAGAATATCCGAGTACTTTTCAGCTTTTCTTAAACACCACTGACAATGCGCCTAGATAAGATTGTCGGTCCGTGAGAAAGATGTAATTTGGATAGCCATTCGGCTATTAGATCAAAGAGTTGAGCACCCGAATAATTCAAGATTGAACTAAAAATTAAATAATGCAACAATTAATGTAAAAATAAATTTTTTGAATACATGAAAAATTATATCACATTTTCATCACAGAAATTTAGCATCATTATTTGTATATTAATATCAACATTAAGATTAAACTTGTTATAGTAAAGATGCGTACAGATATTAAAATTTTATAATTCGCAGTTGTAAACTGGCAATTAACTGTAAAATTTTTTTACAAAATAATATATAAAAACTTAGAGACTTGAACGGACAAATTTTTACTTAATTTCCTATTGCACAAAAAAAAAAAATATTGCGACAAATCCAGGGAATTAAACAATTAGTCGAAGCGTTGAAGATGTAAATTGATCATGTTGTTTTTTACGCGACAAAATTGACTCACGGACATTTCGACTGCGATTACCATTTTTTTAAATTATTCGTGACACTTTTTACACGCTTCGGCACATTCACATAGCTCGATCATTTTAACTGATTTGCGTCGACGCTGAAAGCCGCGGTCTCACGCATTCATTTACACATGTCACCCGTCACGTTTACATCCGTCGTTTACACGCGTGCACGATCAGTTCGTGTTCATATATGGCTAACATGAATAACACGTATTATATTATATGTACAAAAGCAAAGAGAGGATGCGTGAGGGAGGATGCCTTTTTCTTTTCCTTTAGCTGCTCCCTTGCGCTTTTCTCTTTCTTTTTTTTTTTTCTTACGCTCTTATTCTCGGCTTTTAAGCGTGCTTATTCCCGAGTCTGCGTATGCATCGTGTACATCGTGTAGGGTAATGAAAGAAAGAGAGAAAGAGAGAGACGGTCAATGCGTGTAGGTGTCAATTTATCAACTCGTTATACCGGCGTTTTTGGCAATTTCCTGCGCGTCGGCGACGAGGGCGTTTTGTCCGTTTCGGTTTCTGCAAAAATATTTCAATATGCATCGTATCAGTAACGCACAATTATAATGATTGTTGGAAGTCATTTCTTTAATTCGTTTCATGTCAGCACAATCGTGGAAACATGTATTGTAGATTGAAAATGTTATCATTCTACAGCTTGTAGAATAAAATTTTGGGTATGTAAATCATTGATGATAAATTCAATATGCGTTATAAAAAGGGAATTTGAGGTATTTATGATGTGTTGTATGTATGTGTAAATAAAATTCAGGGATATTAATATTAAATATACGAAAAAATGTGAAATATTTAAGGATAATAAATTGATAAAAGCATGTATACAAATACTACATATTTCTCATTGTAAAAATACCTATCAAACAAAAGATTTTTAATTTTTGAGACCCCTTAAATTCTTTTGCGAGCGATTTTAATTTTTAATGGTAAATTATTTTCATGAAATTGCATATTTTCTGAATTTATACAAAGAAACGCGTTAAGAATGAGATAGAGTGATTATCAAATATTCACGGATACTAAAATATTCGTTCTTCATCTTGAGGTCAATACGGAACTGTGTCAGCGGTCAGAGGTCATTCTCGTCCTCGCAACGTCCTGGAATACCACTTGGGACTTTTATTCGTTATATAAAAAACCACTACGCGTGCTACTCGAAGTTATTTCCAGAACGACATATATATATCGAGCCTATGATAGGCTTTTCTTTTCTTTATGACAACCTAGTTTCGCGATGGTCGATCTTCTGTCATCAAATCAACTGAGTGTAGTCATAGAGTTTATGTTTTATTACAACGATCGTCATCAATTTTAAATGTAAAAATATTTTCATAGAATTTATATTTCGGACATGAAAATCGAATATTTTTCAGCCAATTTAAAATTATGATAATTTTGTTTTTTACATCGGCCAACGCGTATTGTCGAAAATTATTTATAGACTCGATTAATATTTTTATACGTACTAAGGGAAAATTTTCTCTAAGATACCATTGTTTCTACTAAATTTGAATTAAGAAATTTCAAAAATCATTTTTGACAAGATTTATCTGTTGGTACTTACCCATCAGAAGGCCCAAATTTGTAGGTGACTTTCCAGATTGCGGATCGTCTAGTAAGTCTCCGGTACTGTTTTTCGAGGGCGTCAGAGAAATCGGTCGGCAGGAAACACGAAGTGAATATAGAGAATCGATTTGCGGTTAGGTCTGTTCACTCACGGTAATATCACTATATGGCATTGACTTACATATCGGTCGCATGCTCCACCACCAATTCCGCTACGTCGTCGGTTCGCTCGATTATCTGCTGCACCTCCTCGAAGCTCCGATCGATAAGAGATGCACCGGACCATTCTAGCACCTACACATACACACACACACACACACACACAGAGCCATTTCATACAGTATATATTATTAATGTTAATTATAAATGCAAAAATATGAGAAAAATGTTTCTTTGGGACGTTAATTATTACGATCATTCCCTTTTCTCTCTCATTTTAATTGTTTTTTTTTTTTTAATACAAATTAATACACATAATCAGAGACACTTGATTTTTGGTGTATTATTATAAAAATATCTTACAGTTTTTACAAGAAATGTCGCAACAAATTACATTTTTTATTCGCGATGACAATATTAATAGCTAGAAATTTGATCTTTCTTTTTCTTAATTTTCTTAACTTCCCTAAATTTTAAAATATATTTTATGAAAGATTTTTGTGCATATTAAATTACTTATTAAAATTTGATAATATTTTATACAAAATTATTATACATTTATATTCTTCTATATAAATTTAATATACGCATATAATGATTGAACTAAATATATCATTCACGAGAGACATAAGCTCACATAAGAATGTATTAAAAGATTATAATTTTTGAATCTTTTCTTATCTCGGGATCACGCAAAATGATTAATAAACGAAATGAACGAAAGGGCTCAAAAATTTCCGAAGAATTGTAACCAGCGGCGGTAAAATTAATGTTAAGACGCGTCTCGGCAAGAAAGAGGGAGAGAGAGAGAGAGAGAGAGACTGAATTGCAATCGGTCATAAAGTAACCCGCTTTCGCTTGCGCCTTTAAGTATTTAAATTACTTTAATTACTTGAGCGGATTGCCGTGGGGAGAAACAAAGAGACCGGGTCGTCACGGGCGACAGTAAACTGTTAACTTTCGGGAGGGATTCGTTGTGCTAATCCTTACGGCCCGGGAGATATTAAGATTTAAGGGCCCATCTGATTTAACCAGATAGATGATATTTATTTTCGCGTACGATGGAGGAGCGTGAAAATTGAAATGCAGTGATTAAACAGGTGGATTCGTTTAATTTCTTATCGTCGCAAGCGCGAATTTGATAAACTCGGTTCTCCGATCTTCATTGATATTTAGTACGGATTCAGATTTAAAACTCTTTAACGATATATCTTATTGTAAACTTATACGTATATTTTTCGCTTCGCTATGTTGCAGTCAAGTTTCAATTTGGATTGTGTTCAGTCGCTTAATTAATTAATAATCGTTAATTAATTAACGAGAACAAAGAATTAAATATCCGATTAACGTGTCATAATTATTGCGGCGTGATGTGGAAAATTCACGATGATAAAACGCAAGATTAGAGTTTCTCCTTGTTCTCTCGCACACACACACACACACACAATGAAACATTAATAGCGTTTGCAACAAAATATCGCCATATCGACCGTTATTTAAATTTCAAATAATCGCGAAACTTGCACGTTTGTTTTAATTAGCATATATTGTACGCGAAATCCGAAACTATATTCACCGCCACACCTGCTGTATAAGGGCGGATTCTTTGAAGAACGTTACATGGATTCGCGTTAATTACGGCGCCCGATAGCTTTCAATTAAAGCACGAACAGATTCGAATTCAAATACATTGCTGAATACATATATATCGGTGGAAAAAGGAGCTCGATCGATATAGCACGACTATTTTCCTTTCGTTGAGGTGTAAAAAGCGTAAGAGCGAAAAGTGAATTACATAAATTAACTTTTAAAATAAAAAATTTACTTTTAAAAATTGATTTATTGTACATCGTATTAAAATAGACCCAAACTAGTCAGTTAATATATTTTGAGCTAATTTTATAATTTTTTACTATATTTTCTTCCGTGCTATTTTATTTTTAATAACTCTTTCGTTCTCGCGTATGATGCTGAAAGATATTAAATTCGCATGGCATATGACAAAATAATCGATTAGACATCCTCTTTTTTTTCCTTTTTTCCTCTCTCTCTCTCTCTCTCTCTCTCTCTTTATATAATATATAAAAGTAGGCAGTATGAATATAAGATAATTCATGTACTATATATTTGCTTGTTCGCGACAGCATCCGCATATATTCTTGCGACCAGCGTACTTCAGTACAATCTCGCACATAATTTTTTTTAGCAAACATTTATCCTTACCGTCGTTGCGAAGACAAGACGGCTTATATTCGAAAACGCTCGCAAGGAAATCGAGAAATAAATTTCCCATGTATGTGTATTAACAGACTGAATATAAAGATGTAATAAAAAGAACTTGCGAGAAAAATGAGAACGAGAGCAGGAGATTTGAGAAAAATTTTGTATTGTACGATATTTAACGAAATGCAACAACGGACAAAGTAATATAATAATTACGTAATGCTTAGAGATGCTTCAACGTTCAAGTTTCCCTTTTGAGAAATATCTGCAATGCGAACCTTTCGAAATGGAAATATTTATTCGTGCAGGAGATGGGGAAAAGCATTTTCAACTTTCCAGATGCCCGTCGAATGGTTTTCATTGCGTGCAAATCATTCCTCCTTTGTATTTCCGGATGCGAAAACGGATTTATAGGGAAGAGAAGAACGATTCCGGTGGCACGTAGTAATACAGAATTTGATCAATTTTTTATGTTTGATAAAAGCCAACCCGAATTTATAATTTCTAGTCATTTTAGAATCACCGTATTTTTTTGCAGCTGATCAATACATACTATTTATTTACGTCTTCGCGATTTCATACATTTCTTAAGTAAGTCAGAATCTACAAATATTTTTAATTTGTCTGAATCTTTTCTTTTCAGTTAAATTATTTTCCTTGGTATCATATATATATATATATATATATATATATATATATATATATATATATATATATATATATATACAGAGTGTCCGAAAATTCGCGCAACACCCTTTAAGGAAAGGTGGAGGGTGTTATTTTGAACAGAAAAGTCCTGTATCATTTTTTTCTATAATGCTTAATAAAAGAGTTATTATTGAGTGAAGTCTGGCCTATCATCGCCGATCTTTAGCTGGACGCACGATCGGTGAGCCGCGCGCCTGGTAGTGTGCGTGAGCGCTCAGATGTTTATGACAGCAGAAGTAATAATATTTAATCGTAATAAAATAAAATTATAAAAATATATAAAATAAAATTAATAAATAATATAATAATATAATATAATAATATTTACATAATAATAATATAATAATAGAATAATATTTACATAATATATATAATATGTAGGATACGCGTAGCGTATAAATCTATTAATAAAAAAAATTAAAGATTATATTTTATTATAATATTTGTTTTTTAATAAGATTATTTTTTTTATTTAAATTTATGTTTAACGATTTAATTTGAATTAATATTAGAATATTATTAGGGTATGATTTTTTTTTCATATTATTTATTAATTTTGAGAATATGAGTATTAGGGTTAATGTTTTTAGTAATTCAATGTAGAAGAGAGGATTTATATAAAAATAGACAGTCAATTTTATTTTATTACGATTAAATATTATTACTTCACAATCAGTTATTAAATTTGATTGATAATTTGACTTTCAGTCAAATTATTTAAATTATATGATACATAAATGTTTTATTAATTTATTTTAACATAAATTACTTATATAAATCCTATAGTATTTATTAATTTTATTTTATATATTTTTATAATTTTATTTAATTTTATTTTATTATGATTAAATATTATTACTTCACAATCAATTATTAAATTTGATTGATAATTTGACTTTCAGTCAAATTATTCATTTATCAAATTTTGCAATTTATTGAAACCATGCATGACCATCTGTCATGTCATAAACGAACATAAAATTATGCTCATGTACTCCGGCGACAATAATTAGCCGGCAACGGAAGGAATTTTTTTCCTTCATCGACCTCTTATGGGGGTCGAAGCTATATGCTCTGGCTAGATATAGCCAGAATGAATATGGCCAGGATCAAAGGTAAGTCCGACTGGACTAACGGAAACAATCTACGGTGCATTATATTAGGGCATTCTATTAGGACACGCGAATAAGACATGCGAATAGGGCACGCATCTATTATAAAATACATGTTATATTATAAAATTAGTTATATGTAATATAATAATATGTATTACCTGTTTTTTCAAAATCAATTAAATCAAAATTATACATATATAATATTTGAATTGTCAAATACGCAGCCATGACATATCTTTATTAATAAGAAGTAATTTACAACGTAATATTGAAATAATCAATCAATATCGACGAAAAGAAGCAACAATACTTGCGAGTATCGATTTAACATGTCCTTTTTAAGAATTGTTGGAGATTAACTTGTATTTTTGTTCATATTTATGCGTCAATATTGATGCGTTGGTGTCACGTGAATGTATCGTGACGTAAATATTCGTTCAGAATCACAAAATGAAAAAGGAAGAGGGAATGATGATGCTTCATTTATCGTTTTTATTTATTGTAAATTAAATTGATATTAAAAAAAATTGTTTCAACTCTTGGCAACAAAGCCTCTTTGTATTATTATTGTAAAATACATGAATGTACTTATGGAAGCATTTTCAGTATAGCGTAATAAAATAGCATTTTATTTTCCGATAAAATTTGTCTCACTTAACACAGTAAAATTCATTTTGTCGAGTTTACTTTATCATAATTAAATTAAAACAGAAAGAATTTTATTTTCATAAAATAAACTCAAATTATTTGATTTATAACAAAGTTACGATTAATGAAATATTGAATCAGAGAACGAATGCGCATGATTTTAAAATTATATTATCTCACTTTATTTTCAACCACTTTAAGTTATTTTAATTCTATTAACATTCAAATCTCTTTTCCAATCTCAATCTTCCAACATCAACTTTCAACTCGTGAAAGTTGACGTCTCCAATCCAAGTTATTGTTTAAACTTGATTTCTCGATTTGTATTTTTGAATAATTTGCAGGATTTTAGTTTGCAGAATTGAATATGAAAAAATTCTATTTTATTTTGAATAAAAAATGAATACTTTTTTTAAGTGTATTTTCCTATATTTCTATTAATATATGTATTTTAAAAATATATTTTTCATTCATTCTTAAGAAATTGAACAATGCAAAAATCTTGTACAAAATTTCTACAAAATCTATTCAATTGCAGAAATCGTATTTTTAATTTATCTTCACATTGTTTGGCGTCAGGAGAGTTTAATTTATCTGCGAAACGTGCACATATCACGCACGATCTAACTTTGAAAGTATTGGCCGGTAATAAAAGTTTCTTATACAGGTTTATTGAATCACGTCGACGATTAATCAGCGTACTGTGTCCTCGTGAACGTTAAATTTCATTTCCCACGTAAGCCATGTGACGACAACGCTCACCTGACGTCAGGGACAAACATTGTCAGAACGTAGAGGATCTGCTAAAAAGTGGATTTGCCTTTCGATTGACTCGACGTCAAGCTTTATTGTTATTAATTACCGCGTGGGCGATCACCCACGCGCGGTTTATTAACCGCGGGTGTATGTACGCGGTGCGCCACAATAATTCGCTGACCGATAAATAATCACACTGACGATATGGCATAGGACAAGGTATTACGGTATCATTATGACAGGATAAAGCACGATATATGAATTATGATAGAAAAAATTTTAGATCTTAATTTTATTATAATTCTCGAAAACAATATTCTGGAAAAAAATTAATATAATGAATATTTAAATTTATTGCAAAAAATCTTATTTTCTTGATTCACTGTATTCTTATTACAAATTTATTCTATATAAATATTCCTTCTTAGTTTCAACTTTTACAGGTTTTTTAAATCTCTAAATCGATACTTTTATCGCAAACATTTGATGAAAGATCAGCATTCGTTTTAAATTCGACGTGTGAAATGTAAAACCGTTTACGACCTTTTTACTGTCGCGATAAAATGAAAAAAAGAAAAGGAAGATCAATATTTAATTACGTTCTCGTCCTTGTTTCCAGGTCCGATTTAGTAAGAACTTGTTCTCGCAGGAGTTCTAATTACTCCGCCCCTCTGAGAAAAATGCTCTTTTTATCTTCATTTCTCTCTGTTTTTTCCTTTTTTTTTTGTTACTCATTATTTAAGTATAGAATAATATCTAAGGCAGCATAAAATATTCCTCTATCGAACCATAAAATTAATAAGAAACATATGTTTGTATCTATATTTATATTATGTGCATTATACTGTAAATCAATTCTGAATTAATAGAACAGTTCAATAAAATTATTATTTCTTATTATCTTTATTAATATTAGTTCTTTTATAGTAATATAAAAATGTAAAAACAATTTCTATTTACTTATATGTGTGTTATCTAAAAATAAAAAAAAAACGTAGTTTAATGCTCAAATCAATATTTGCATCTTTTAATATCAATTTTCTCTTTAATTAAAAGGAACAATAAATTCGTAATTAGATCAATAAATTAGCATTCAATTATACCATGTATTCGAATTTGATTTCTTGTAGTAGGGTGCACTAAATTAAGGAAAGTCAATTCTAACGGAGATCTAATCTAAAGTTGGACAGTAATGAATAGATGGATCGAAATAGATGTTGAGTTTGTTGCCCATTTCGATTTTACAAACAACGGTACGTAAGCGGATTAAACAAAGCTCCATTCGCACGGAAACGTCGCGGTGTGAATTTTCGTTACGCGCAACAAGTATGTCACGCCTGTCAGGATGTTTGCCATTTCCCGTTTTCATGTTTCGCGAAATTCAGAGCACTCCATTCTCTCTTAATCCCGACTCGATATTCAGTCATCGAGGAGAAAAACGAGGAAAAGCTGGAAGGGGAGGAGGAGGAGGCAAACACGCTTCCTTTATATCTTAAGAGGGATAATGCGCGCGTAACGAGAATGCCGGCTATTGTGCGATGTCTGCACGTTCCTCATTAGACATTGCTGCTGAGCCGAGAGAAGAAAGCTCGCCGATGATAAGCGATCATCGTCGGAACCTCTTTATGGAAATGTAATGACGGCAAATAGGAGCGAGAGAGCGTCTCTCTTCGTCTTGTCGATCGATCGAAACTGGCGCGCATCTATCTATACCGTGACCCTTTGTGCGCGATGACACTCGAGGAAAAAGATAGAGAATTCAAGGGATTGTACTTTCCGCCTTTTTATGCAGATTGACGTTTGAATGACGTCTGAGTATCATGCTGTTGCAAAACCATTTAAACATAAGTCGAAAAATATAGGTCTTGCTTCGATTTTGCATTACGTAAATATGACGTGTAAAAACATTAAATAGATATTCTTTTTCTTCACACATTATATTTATTTTACGCTTAATAAGCAGCTAATTTTAATTTATTTGTCCTAAAGTTT
This sequence comes from Cataglyphis hispanica, assembly GCF_021464435.1. NCBI lineage: Eukaryota > Metazoa > Arthropoda > Insecta > Hymenoptera > Formicidae > Cataglyphis > Cataglyphis hispanica. Next base: position 5,125,717 of record NC_065971.1, read on the forward strand.
GCGTTTTGCATCGCGATAGATATGAATACGTTAATAATCCAGATCGTAAATATGGATACTTTTATAATAAAACTGGTTGCCCCACAATTAATGCATAATGAGCTTGTGCAGTTGCATGCAGCTTGTATGACGTTAAATAAAATTGATCAATTTTAATTTTAATATGACTATGCAAGCGAACAGAATGGCTCTTTTCGCTTGACTGTCAGTATACTTCAACTTTAAATTTAATTAGAATCGATGCGTCACAAACTGTCGATATTTACGCGCCTTTATCGTTTATAACAATGTTGGACAGGTAGAACGATGAATGTATGACAGGAAAATATTTTCGTCGCCATACTATATTTGCTTTCCAGGTATATTGAATATTTATGTTATGTTATTTGAGTGTTATTCTGTATACGATTGGCTGAAACAGTAGAGAGTTTTCTCTCATTTCATAAATGCATATATAAAAATAAAGAACTGACAAAATGGTTAAATTTTAGAAACATTGAAAGCCATACGTACAAAATTATCGCACTTTAAAAATGCAAAACCTATCGCGTGAATCTAAATAGAATGGCAGTAACGTCAATAATTTATCATAATTTTGTATGTTCTCGAACAAATATTTGATCGATTGAAATAAGGAGTTTAATTTTTTATATAAAAGTAATAAAAATGGATTATATTTATGTGTACATCTAATTAATATATTCAAATTTCTCACTACACGTTTTTTTTATAAAAATAGCATGTAATATAATAATATAAACTTTAAGCGTTTAAATATTAAACATGCTATTCCAAAATATTTAGTGCATTAAAAATATATATTGGACAATAAACAGATGATAACAAATAACTTGTTTAAATCTGAGAGAGACAATAGGGAATCGAGTCGTAATACGGTTGGAAAATTTGGTTTAAATTTAACATATATATCGCATGTCTTAAACGGCTCACACAAATATGAATGTTAATTTAACATAATATTAAATACTATAAAATAAATGCAAACTTTATAGTAATTTAAGATAAATTTTCTCACTCACGCTCTTGTTTTAGAATGAAGTTAACATTTTTCCTGTAAATTTTAATAGATAAATCCTGTCACTAATAATACGAAACATATTTATTGTATAAAATTAAAAATATGAACACACATTGTGTTATTTCTATGCTTTTTTTCCATTGTTTTAGTAATTTAACATTTGACTTCAATTAATACAACAGCAATATGTTAAATTAACACATAAATCTCTTAAATATTCAATACAAAAATTTGAACTGCCATATTTTTTAACAACAAACAAATTTTCCAACTGTGTAAGCAACTTTTTCAGGATTATTCTTTGAATGTAGATGTTAATACATGTATATGATAATTATATTACAACATTCTATGTAGAATGAAACATCAACATGTGCCTTGCACGTACCTTGTCGCCTTGTTGCAAGCCGGCCTTTTCGGCAGGGCCACCTGGTACGGTCCACACGATGCACGCGAAGCTGCGCCCATCCGATCCGGTCTTGCCACCCACCACTCTCATGCCAAATCCGCGCGCTGCAACAAAAGGATATAACGTGGGCTGAGAATGCGTAGGTAGTGTCATGCACCACCGTTCATAATTCCTGCGAATGTCTCGTCTCCGTGGGTAGGATTTACGTCACCGAGTCGAGAACGCATGGCTGCGCGCATCGCACGCACCGACCTCTTCTCCAAGAGGACATATTCACGTTTTGCAGGGCGATGTTTAATCCGGACTCACTGTTTACCCCAATATCCCCTTCCCCTTCCCTCTCCTCTCCTTATACAGGCAATTTATGCAATACATATTCCGCAACACTAGGTCTAGGAAAATAATTAACACCCACGCTCGCTTCCTGTAAACGTGAGCGAAAATTGCGCCGATTGTTAAGGTAACAATGTTATATTATTGTTAGTGAGCTCTGAACGCGCGCCCAATTAAATTTATAATTCAATTAATTATAAGTTAATTCTCATCTCCAATTGTCGAGACGTTTTTTTTTCTTTCTTTTTCTTTTTTTTTTTTAATAAAAAATAAGAATTTGGCAAACAGTAAGTTTAAAAAAAAAACCCGGATTTAAATACAAAAGTTATAATATTGCTTAATAATTATAATAATTATAAGTAGTTCCTTATTCTAATTTTTATGATGATATCGCATGCATGCGCACGCGCATATACAAAGATATCAGCGGAAATTGTTCTTAAAGTTTGCATATCAATTATTATAGCTCGGTTTAAGATATTGCATAAAGTATTACTCTAGTGAAAATGCATCATCATTTTCTCATACCAATTTTAAGGATTAAAAAATTTCAGTGAAAAAAGTTGAGAGAATCTTTAATCATTTTATATTGCTGAAAATTGACACATTTACTTTCCACTTAGCCTGACAAAAGGAATCCACAGTGTCGTGTCTCAATCGCATCTTGCGATTAAGCGCACTTTCACGGAAACAATAATCCGACATGATTAAGCCAATTTCGAGCCCTAAGGATTTTGTAACATCTGGATAAACCTTCGCGCGAATTCGACAGACACCCGCCTTATTGCCGGTTACCGTAGATCCTATGTCCATTAGGACGAGAACTCATGTAATGTTCCCGTAAAAGCTCTGGGGATTATAGACAATGAGGGGAGATCCGTTTCACTTTTCCGATCTATACATCGTACGGATTTTGTTTTATGGAATTTACATTGGATTTCCATCGGATTTGTGCTGTCCAATGGGATTAAAATGCTTAAAGAATTGATTATTTCTATTTCTTTGAGTGTTACTTTTCGAAAAAAAACAGAAGAATTAGCAGATCTTCCGAAAATAAATGATTAAGGAGAGATTAATTATTTAATATATTATATTATTATTATTATAATTATTATTGTTATTATTATTATTGTTTTTATTATTATTGTTATTATTATTATTGTTATTATTGTTATTGTTATTATTGTTGTTGTTGTTATTATTGTTGTTATTATTATTATTTATTATTTCATTGTTATTATCATTATTCCATTCCATTCCATTGCTATTATTGTTATTCCATTGCTCATTATTGTTATTATTCCATTCATTATTCCATTATTCCATTATTATTATTGTCATTATTCCATTTATTATTATTATTATTATTATTGCATTATTATTATTCCATTGTTATTCCATTATTTCATTGTTATTCCATTATTATTGTTATTGTTATTGTTGTTATTATTATTGTTATTATTATTATCGTTATTATTTATATTAATTATATTATATTATATTATATTATTGTTTTGTTATTATTATTTATATTATCTAAAGCCTAATATAATTAAAATACCTAATATAATTAATATAATTAAAATACTGTACAATATTGTAAATAGAAATATAAAATTCATTCAGCTCGAGAATATTGCAAACATATTTACGAACTAGTTTTCCATTCCTGACAGAAACCAAGTTTATCGGGGTTAATGGAAATTAATAATGCCGGAAATTTTTGCGGAAAAAGATTGCGCGATCATCGTTTTCTTGTTCACCGAACAATGATCGCGTTTACGCCGGGAAAAGCGCATAGAATAGGTTGAAAAAGTTCACTCTTCTCGCGCTATTTGTGCGGATGGAGCAACGTAACTCGCTTTCAAAGTTTTAACGAGCATAAATAAAGTGACGCGGCATGATGAGCATGTAGGACGAGAAAAATGGAAGAGATATTAGTGATGAAAACGGAGAGATTTGTTAATAATTGCACGTAACATTCGTAATTTGGCTGTTCCCTGCGCTACGGGCAAGAAAAAAGAGATTGCCAAGTCGATTTTTTCCAGCTTCACCCGCACACTACTCCACTTGTTTCTCACGTTCGTAAAAACAAGTTTATATCATTCGTTATTTACGATTTTTCCATAAAAATTTTCTATAAAACTAAGGATACAATCGTGCATGAACAATTTAAGAAAAAAAAAATTATCAGAAATATGAGTTATATTAAGCATTGTTCAATTGGAGAAGTTATTTATATAAGATATATTTTATCTAATATATATATATATATATATATATATATATATATATATATATATATATATATATACTCGGATTTTCCAGGTCAGGTCAATAAAATTTCTTTCAAGGGTCTTATAGAAAATTGAATTTGAAACAAAAAAGTTTCTATAAACATAGATTCAGAAACGCTTCATTAAAAAGTAATAATTAATAAACTTCAAAAAGTCAATATTGCGTAGATGCTAAAATTGCATAAATGAACAGGAATATCATTTTGAACATATTTGATAATTTGGTTAAAAATTATTTTTCTTTTACTTTTAATAAAATTGTTGTCCTTCTGGAGGGCCCTATTAATGCAATCTTGGAATTATCCTTTGTTTTAAGTAAATTTTTTAACGAAGTATTTCTGGACATGTATGTTTATAGGAAATTTTTTTAAATAAAAAATGTAACTTCAAAAAATTTAAATTAATTTTTAAAATTATTAGTATTTATTATCTTTTAATATTTATTTAAGAATCTATTTGATTTATTGGTTATCAAGAGAATTGAAGTGGGATTAAATTATTATCGAAAGTGACTAAAATGCTGTTCCAATTTAGAATAATAATTTAGTGGCTAAAATCCTTAAATGCTGTTCTAATTTAGAATAATAATTTAAAACTTCTAAACATTTACTTTCGATGTTTGATAGAAAGATACGGAAAGAATCAATATAACTAGCTTAATCCATTCATCCCACGCTTCTCATTTCTCAGTACTGCGGGAAAACATTTTTTCCCTTCTGAGAAACGATCTCTTCACATACTCATCTTCTTTTAGGTCGTGTTACGGAACAACGTAGGCATGGGACGCTGAAGCATCTTATTGTGATGACGGGTGGGTCGAAAGGGCACGGAAAAAGGGTGGTCGAGGACGAGATGTCGAAGGTGCAGTTCGGTACACAAGGGATGATAGAGGGGTAGGGAAGGGGCAAGTAAGACACCTACGTTGTCTCACGTGCTATGCGGATTGCGAACGCAGTCAACACCTTCGCGTTCGAACGTATCTACGCCTACGTGGTCAGCTGTGCGACATTGCTGGCCGCCGCCTGTAATAGTATTGTCTTCGTGAGTATTAACGTGAGAAATTCGAAACGCGAGCGCGCGAGGAGAAGCACTTAATTAAGTGTTATCATGCTAGCCGCGTAATTTCGTTCTGATGTGTACGAATTAATCCCACTTGTAATTGCTGCGCATAATCTTACCTCGATGCTCGAATCGTAAAGATACATTCGCGAAATGTATATTGTTGATTTAATAGAGTTTTTCGTCTGCGACAATGCTAGCGGAGGATGAGTATAAGAAAATCTTGTAGAAATTGTTTGCGGAAAATAATATTTTTGTGTTGGATATATTATAAATAATATATTAATGAATTTATATTATTATATAGTTTATAATACAAAGATATTACTTATTTATTTTACAATATTATTTTAATAGAGTTTGCGTTTACGCAATGTGAGTTTTAAAGAATCTAGTATCAGTATCATATTGAATACACGGAGAAATTATCAAAGAGTTATCGGTGAAAGCGTTATCGAACGAAATCGCAATTCACGGAAGAGTAAAAAATCTCACTTGAGAATATTTGAAATAAATCGAATTAGAACGTCACGTTGACGTCTCTCGTGGTTGAAACAGTCGCAATTTTAAAATCAATCCTATCGGCGAATCGGTTGTCATTTCGAACTACTGTCGTATTGGTTGACATGCGAACTTGCGTTTGCACAAACGCGACATTAACGAGATACGACGTGGACGCGACATCGTACCATTTAATTGATCAATGTCATCGAGCTCTCCAGCGTAGCGAGATTATCTGTTAATGCTCTGACGAACTGGTTAAGAGAATCTCGTTTGTGTCGTAACGCCGGGATAACTCCGAGAGCAATCCGTTTAGAGGTTTCCCTCGCAACGCTATGGCAATTATCAATAAGTATCAGTCGAAATGAGCTGTGTGCTAAAACATAGAGCTTGTTTGCATCGTATCGAATTTGTTAGCAACTCTGCATTCGCGTATTCTTTTTTATCAATATTAATCGACGATGAGTTGCTCAATAATCCGAAAACATTCTTTATTAAATCAATATCACTTTTTTAATTCTTGAATTTATTATTTTTCAAATCTGCCAATCTTACTTGAATTACCATAATGTTGAATTTAATAAATCTAATTAAATTTTATGAAAAAAGTATTTCTCTCAAATATATTTCAATATTAATCGACGATGAGTTGCTCAATAATCCGAAAACATTCTTTATTAAATCAATATCACTTTTTTAGTTCTTGAATTTATTATTTTTCAAATCTGCCAATCTTACTTGAATTACCATAATGTTGAATTTAATAAATCTAATTAAATTTTATGAAAAAAGTATTTCTCTCAAATATATTTCAATATTAATCGACGATGAGTTGCTCAATAATCCGAAAGCATTCTTTATTAAATCAATATCACTTTTTTAATTCTTGAATTTATTATTTTTCAAATCTGCCAATCTTACTTGAATTACCATAATGTTGAATTTAATAAATGTAATTAAATTTTATGAAAAAAGTATTTCTCTCAAATATATTTCAAAATTCAAGAAAAATTTTCTTGGTTGTACATAAAGCAGATATTATCAAACTGATAGAATATTGCTGCGATTGTTTGCGAAACGAAGAGGAGCGCAATATGAGCACTTGAAAATGACAAAGCTAATTAAAACTGATGTTTGCGTTCAAGAACTTGCGTTCAAGAAAGGCGATTTAATTACAAACAATACGCAGGTTGTATAAATATAGAGTGTGTTGCTCATTTGCATGTATTACTCTACGCTCACGATAATGATGTTAATTCTGAATTGTATTATCGTCAAATGATTTGCATGTTTAAAATTAATAAATGAAAATTAATCGAAATTATAAAATTGCAGCTTGATTTAATATGAGATTATTTATTAACGGCAGTATATCATAATATTAAGTATTGAATATAAATCATGGTTTGGCATCTAACTTTTAGAAAAATATGTAAATATTTATTACTCCAAACCAATTTCAAGACAAGGTGAAAAATTATCGTGCAAATCGTTAGTATCTCTGAAAAGAAAAAAATTTGTTGAATTTTATACCGTGTAGAGAAAAATGAAATAAGAAGGTAATATACAATATAATAAATATTACAACAATTACAAAGTTATATTGTTTTAAATATTTTTTTTTAGTTTACTCAAATAAAAAAGTCGCACATTATTTTTACTTTGTCTCTGCAACTAGAAACATCTTTCTAAAAAGCTTCAATTTTGCAAGGCAAAGTGAGAATGGTAATTATTTTATTCGCGTACTTTCGTATAATTTTCTGTAATAAATAAATCACAGAAAGATCTTGCTTGAAATCTATGTACGTACATAATGATAATACTTTTCACTTGCAATCCAATATACGTATAATTTTTTTGTCCGTCCTTTCCATTAAGTTTACCCTTGTTTTCGTGATTGTCGGTTCTCGATTTCCGAAGGTAGATAGCTTTAAATATTCAAAAAAGGAAAAAAAAAATTTCTTTATACAAACATTATATATATATATATATATATATATATATATATATATATATATATATATAAGGTGTCGATAATTCGCGGATTACCCTTTAAGGGAAGGTAGAGGGTGTTATTCTGAATAGAAAAGTCGTGTACCATTTTGTGATTTTCTCAATATTTAAGAAAATATTAATTTTAAAAGATCAGCCAACGAAGTGCCGCGAAAAGCTCGCGGTGCGAAGATGCCTCCCACTGTCAATTGATCTTTTAAAATTAATATTTTCTTAAATATTGAGAAAATCACAAAATGATACAGGACTTTTCTATTCAGAATAACACCCTCTACCTTCCCTTAAAGGATAATCTGCGAATTATCGGACACCCTGTATATAGCATCTAGATGATGACTTTCTTCGGAATGATATTCTTAAATACAAAAGAGCGCTCGATAATTCGGAAGAGTTATCGAGAGACTTGAAGTGATCGAGAGATGTGGAGTGAATTATAAAAGAGCACTATGTCCCGAATATTTTAGAAAAAGCATTGTTTTTTTTTATCAAATAAGGACATGCTTTACTTTATGACATCTATAGTTTCATGTTATATTAAACATGTATATACGTGTAAATGTCATTGTTACTTTTTTTTTTTATAAATAAGAAACATAACATGTGTCAAACATATGTTAAACATGTGTTTTACAAACGTATGTAATCTGTCAAGATCTATTTTCTTGACAATGTTATTAAACTAATGGATTGTACGCGGTCAACGCTTTTTTCAACGATTACGTGTTTCGAAGTAAAAGTTTAAATACGTCATGTTGAGATTACAGGCCGTGCTGTTGCGCGGAATTAAATCCCAGCAGCAACTCCATGTTTTTCCGCCTTGCCGACGTCGTTTAATTATAATTATTGTCCGAGTGAAATAAATCGTCTCCACCTACCGCTGTTCTTATATTAAGTATAACGATGTCACGCGCATGGAAGTGACAAAGCGAGAGGCGTTCCGCTCTAAATTATAGTTTGCAGTAGCGCTGGCCGTGATAATTCATACTCTGGAAAACGTGATCTACGAATTAATTTGCATTGTTACCGAGATTTACATGCGAGCGTCGCGTCTGCTGTCATGTGGAAAATTTTTACAATCTATCATGAACAATCGTATGCGCGCCGCAATTTGTTTCCGGGTTGTCACTCAATTGTATCCCGTGACTTGTATTTTTGTAGGACAATTCTGAAAACGTCCGTCACTCAACTATTATTTTTACATAATTCTTTAACCGTCATTTCATTTCATTTCATTTCAAATATTACGTTCACGTATTGATTTTACTTGTGTTAAATTCGTAAGTATTAATTCGTCATTATTGTATTGCTTTTAAGAGAGTTAACTTTATGGCTTTTCAAGCCGTATTCTATTGGCTATTAATGATCTATATTGAGCCATAACATAATTAGCACTATAGTATATTACTGAATTTTTATAGTAGGTCAAGTTTCTTTACGTAAATGTTAAGATGTACAAGGATATTTAGGATTTTTAATTATGAAATTTTCAATTTTGAAAATTAATTAAATAAACCAAATGCACACGTCATAGATTTTTAGATAAATTTAATCTCTTTTTTTTTTTGTAAATCTCTTTTTTATATAAATAATATTACTGAATTTTTATTGTAGATCAAGTTTCTTTACGTAAATGTTAAGATGTACAAGGATATTTAGGATTTTTAATTATGAAATTTTCAATTTTGAAAATTAATTAAATAAACCAAATGCACACGTCATAGATTTTTAGATAAATTTAATCTCTTTTTTTTTGTAAATCTCTTTTTTATATAAATAATATTACTGAATTTTTATTGTAGATCAAGTTTCTTTACATAAATGTTAAGATGTACAAGGATATTTAGGATTTTTAATTATGAAATTTTCAATTTTGAAAATTAATTAAATAAACCAAATGCACACGTCATAGATTTTTAGATAAATCTAATCTCTTTTTTTTGTAAATCTCTTTTTTATATAAATAATATTACTGAATTTTTATTGTAGGTCAAGTTTCTTTACGTAAATGTTAAGATGTACAAGGATATTTAGGATTTTTAATTATGAAATTTTCAATTTTGAAAATTAATTAAATAAACCAAGTGCACACGTCATAGATTTTTAGATAAATCTAATCTCTTTTTTTTGTAAATCTCTTTTTTATATAAATAATATTACTGAATTTTTATTGTAGGCCAAGTTTCTTTACGTAAATGTTAAGATGTACAAGGATATTTAAGATTTTTAAATATGAAATTTTCAATTTTGAAAATTAATTAAATAAACCAAATGCACACGTCATAGATTTTTAGATAAATTTAATCTCTTTTTTTTATAAATCTCTTTTTTATATAAATAATATTAACAAGTTTATATACCATGTATAACCATAATGCACAAATAACTTTTCTTGCAATACATCGATTTAAGTAAATGATACGCAAATATTACGCATCATTACTTTTCCCCACGATCTCTTGCAAAAAAAAACTTGACGTAAATATTTATACGTTATATATGTACATATGTATGTATCGAGCACCGGTTCCCTTCTAGTCTGTCGTGTTCGCTCGCATGTTACATGTACATCTCGATCAAATAGCCCGGACAATATTCGCCAAAATTCTGCTACAGTAAACAGCCCCATTTCTCATGATTAAATCAAAACAGATTCCTGTTGCATTCGTAGTCAACCTGTTGATCGTTAATTCCAAACATCCTTGTTTCTCTTAGTGCATTATCCCGTTCCGCAAAAAGTATTTAGCCTTCGCAAAATGGAACGAATCACGCTTGCAGTTTGTTGTGTCGATTAATACGCAGCCTATAAAAAAATATATTCTCTTGCAATCTGTCATTTAAGAAATTAATCGGCAGAAAGATGGGAGAACGTCCAGCTTTATATAAAAAATTTATAGGTTTTTTTTTCCTTCCCATGTAATGTATGTTTTTTTAATTGAATCTATCAGAATACAGATTTTTTTAAGCATCCGTGCTCTATTTATTTATATTATTTATATTTTATATTATATTTTTGAAAACTGATTCAAACTTATTGAGATTACTAATAATGTTTATAACTCTAAATCTTTATAACTTTATATATACAAGAGAAAGAGAAAGATCAATAATTTTTCTTTCACAAAAGTTTTTTCTTTTGCGAGTTCTTGTTTTTTTTTTTTAATAAAATTCCCTTGACCGGATACCTTCGAATATTGAGACAGCGAGAGATCAAGACAACGGGCGATTGCGGTGATCGACGTGTATCCGGATGTGCGGCGAGATGAGCGGTTTACAAACGGGCTCGTAAAATACACGAGAGACACGTCCGTTTACGTTAACGTGTCTCTATTGAGCCGTACGCGGTAAGAGAGAGAGAGAGAGAGAGAGAGAGAGAGAGAGAGAGAGAGAGAGAGAGAGAGAGAGAAAGAGTGACAGGGAGAGAGGAGAGGCCCGATCGATCGCGCACCTTCCGCATATTCCGCGAGCGCGGCTGCGTCCCGTGATGTGTTCCGTGTGTGCGAATTCGTACGAAAAGCTATTATCCCGGGATAGAATTGTGTGCGCAAACGACCGATGTGTGCGGTGAGAGCTGGACGACTGTGCCTGCAATCTGGGGATTCGTGCGAGGACGGACGGGATGACAGGTCTTTGGCACGCGCTAGGCGCCGCGCTATATTATTTATGGAAAGATGTTGAAATCCGTAGCTCTGCATATTCGCGGTTTTTCCCGAATATCCATTTAAATGGATCCTCAAGCGCGCGAGGAACAAACGCGTGACATTTTTGCGGACAAGATACGCGTATGCAAGCTCTTTTGCTTTCTCATAAAGGAAGCTTTGTTTTTTCATGAGAAAATAATTTTTTTCGTTTTCTATGCCAATGGGTTTAAAATATTCCAAAACATCGAAAAATCATATTTTTAGAAAATCTCTGTATGTATGTATGCATATACGGAATGTATTGTACAATCTCTAACTTCCGCAATTTTCGAGATATTGGGTTAAATTTTTTTAACTAAAATAAATTAACGAAAATATTATTAAATAGATAGAATGTCATTAAAGAATGGTTGGTATTAAATTTGGTGAGAATTTGTGAAAGGATTTATTTTTTATAAAAGTTTGAATTTGTTGAGAAATGTCTGTATTAGCTGTAGCTTCTGCAAATCTTAGAGATATCTTCCTCTATGAGGAAGCAAAAATTGAAAAACTCGCTTGCTTTAAAGAGCATGAGCTTTGTGAACGAAATAAAATAATGAAAAGCAATGTGCAATTTTCTAATTTGCACAATTTTCATCTAATTTATTTTAATATCATTTTGATTTTCACAACTTTGACAATTGAGGAATAAGAATAAATAACGAAACATTATATTGAGATGTATTATGGCGCTTATCAGGATTGCCTTTTTTAATTATTTCAATCGTAAATATCAAATAAGATTAACACAAGATCAATTGATTTGACAATTCGATAATGTTTGACAGCTTTCTTTTATTTTCTTTTATTCTCTCTTATTTTTGATTATTTCAATTTTAGACAATAATTGCCCACAAATGCGGATATTCTATATTTATTCAATGAGATGTTGCCATATCGTCATTCGTGGAAAAGCATTGCGAAATTACATCCTGGTTATTACAGCTATATCCAGTTTACGTCCATGCATTACGTATCATCGCGTTTAATGGCTTTCCCTTCGAATTGCGCGAATTGCAAAGCGGATCCATCATTATTGTGCTTTCTGTGTGATTACAACGTATTAGTGCGGCTGATGATGTCGTGATTAGTAGGTGTTGCTTCATACGTAAACAAGAAGCATGTTTGAGCAATGTGTAATATGCATTGGTCAAATCAGCTCGCAAATTGCAAATCCTTTGTTTTTCTGAATTATGAAAATTATGAACTGTGAAAATACAGTGTGACGTGCAAATATCTGCGCGAAATTATCAGATTCAAAAATCAATTTAAAATATAATAGCTTCAAAGTTTTTTTGTATTTATATTACAGGCATTATTAATAAATAACGAACAATAAAAAATGAAAAAAATCGTACGTAATGACACATGAAAATACATTAGAATAAAAATTGTCGTTTTTAGATTAATGATTTCGTATTGAATCAAACTTGAATCGTTAAATGGTTATATCGATAAAAATGAATATATAATTATATATTTTGTCTTGAATTGAGATCCATTTGTGTGTGTGTGTGTGTGCAAATAAAATTAATGAAGAAAACTGGCGTAAATAAGAGCATAGGCGCGGGTATTGATGCGCAATTTTATTATTGTTAAATTCAAATAACCAATGTGCATTTAAAAAATTTTTTCCTAATTTAATTGCTCTTATCCCAAGCCTATTGCTTGCGTTATTAAAATTAGAAAAATCGCATGTACATCTCCGTTCTAGACCAATATAATAAATAGACCAATAATATAAATAAACAAATACATGTAATATTATAATTTAATCGTCTCGGTATTGAACAAAGCTGCAATAAAACAGAAACCATTAAATCACCCATGCACTTGCCACGCCCGAGAGCTTTATATCATTAAATAAATGCAATAATTGTTTTAAATATTAAGCGCGGCGTACACCTACACACGTATTCATATTTGATAACAGCAAGCGCAATAATTATATAATCATGCAAAATTTTCGAGATTAACGAATATATATAAATAATAGAAAGTAAACCGCGTACGAGAGAAAAAAGAGAGAGGAAATCGATTTAAAACATCGATTGCAAAAACATTCGCGACATAATTCAATTGATCAAGCATATAATTTATTAAAATAATTCGCAACGCATACCGCGTAAAAATTTGTTAATAATTAATTTAACTGAAATACTATTACATATATGAAAAATTCTCTACGTATAGTAAATAATTGTTGAAATTTTGATCGGATGCTATCGAAGGGTTGAATTTTGAATTTTCTAGCTTGGCTTTTTAATTAATCATTAAGACGTAATCGGTATATTTCGCGCTTTTGTAACAGTGCAGAAACGAGAAAGAACAACGAGAAAACGCGGGCACGTGTTGTGGAGGAAGAAGAGTTTGAATGCGCAACGAATAATTAAATGTCAATCGCACGCCTACTCGTCAGGCGCAGGCTTAGAATCGTTGCGCTGACTCTCTCTCTCTCTCTCTCTCTCTCTCTCTGTCTCTTTATCCCTCTTTCTCTCTCTTTTTCATCTCCGCTCATTTATCTGCTATTTATCTGATGAGCACACTAGTTAGTTGTTGTAGTTGATATAATTACAAACCGTCATCCATTTGGAGCAACAGCTATATCGATCATCGAGAATTCCGCGTCCGTATATGACGTAGCACGTTGACAAACGCCTGTCATATACAATATAAGATCGGATATGCACACGTGAAATGATAATAAGTTGAAGTAATGATACGTACAATGCATACGCGTGATAAGAGTTTAAAAATTTTTTTTTTCGAGAATTTCACAAACTCATTTTATTTCAAATGCCTAGGGTTTAATTTTAGATTTGATTATTGAAATCAAGCCCTCGACTACGTAGATGAAAATACATAATTCATGGAGAATGTAAATGTGGGCGATACACGGGACATCACAATGGAACGGCTATAAAAGGCTCTAAAAGACCGAGGTGTAAAATGACAATGGATGTGGAGGGTAAACACAAGGCGTGAGAGAAAAAGAGAGAAAGAAGGAAGGTAAGGAGGGGAGGGGAGGGGAAGGGGGAGGGGAAGAGAGTCAGTCAAAGAGGAAACGACTCGTGAAAGGATGACAAAGAGAGATGGAGTTCCGCGGAGTGGTGAAAGATTAATGGTGTCGCATAGTCCCCGGCTGCTGATTAACTTGGATTCTATCAAAGTACTTCACAATTCGTTAATCTCTTGATTATTATCTCACCAAACTTACGAACCTGTTGCACCTCCTTTTTAACGAGCAATTATTTTGCGCAATACAGCAATTTCTTTTCGCGAAAACTACCCGTTATTTTTATTATAATTATATTGTATAATTTCATTTTGTTATTATGCCAAGGCAAAACTTTCTCTTGATCTTTCACTTTATTGCGATCAAGTCCTTTTCAATATGTATGTCATGTCATATAATCTCATCTTTAAAATTTTTATTAATTTATTATAAATTGTTTTATTAATTTTATTATAAATTGTTTTATTAATTTTATTATAAATTGTTTTTGTGCACTGTTTGAAATTTAAATCTTTTTCTCAATGTCACAATAATCTTTAAAGATAAAATAATGATATCTATAAAGTTTTATATAAGGATAAGAGAAATAAATAAATAAGTAACTTATATAAAAAAAGCAAACTAATATGATTTTTTATATTAGTATAAATAAAAAAAATTTATGAGACATTTAGTATAAATAAAAATTATATAAGCACAACTTAAATTAAATATTTTAATCATAAGCAAGTCATCATTAAATACTTTAATATCATATAAGTAAATATTTTAATAATTTTTTTATTTCAATATGCAATTTCAAAAGCATATTTAAAAAGAAAACATATTTTACAAATTATTTTAAATTTTTTAATAACAATAATCTCCCTCTTAGGATATATATATATATATTAGATCGTCAAACAATTATATTTACTAATATAATTTTAATACATACATACTAATGTTTGCGGAATGGACTGATGCATCAATAATGCTAAAAGTTTCAATGTGATTCACGAAAAGTCAATACTCAAGACTAAAGAGACGACATGAAGCATATTATTATTCGCCCAGTAGTAGATATCAATGATATGAATCATCAATATATCAGTGTCGGAGAACTTTGGCGGATCGGTAGAAGTTAGAGAATCTAAAGCAAATTTAAACTCTTCTTAAATTTCAAGTTTTGAATGCCTCAAAGGTGCTTTAATTATGGTGGTAATTTGTGCTCTAATTATATACTTACTTCTATGTCCTTTATCCATGACCGGATCTCTCCTCAACTTCACTCTCCTCTTCGCATTCATTCGTGGAGCTGAAAAAGATAGAAAATATATAAGTTTGAAAATTTTATCTCTTAAAAACTTTAAATATAATGACTAGCTTTCATCTTTTGATATATTAATGATGTTTGAAAAAAAAAAAATAAACTTTATGAGATTTAATAAGAAGGAATAAAAATGAGTATAAATAAATTAATAAATAATGAAATTTCTTTTCTAACGTTGTCGTTAACAGTTATCATGTCGGATTGCTCATGTAGACTGCATTCTCCAACTACATAGTAGCTGTCTGTCGTAGGCTGATAAATAATCGTTTCGCAGAAGAATGAGTTTAATTAAAATTGCCGATGTATTTCGCGAAAATCCTTCTGTTTAATACACGTTAAGAGCAACGGTGACTATAAGAGGCGAAGCGAGAAGAGCATCATCGAGATTTTCGGAGCAGTTCCCTTTTTATGCGCCCGGGCGATTTCTGCTCCATGTAGCATGAAGACGATTTTGGCGTTAACCTCGATTGCATACCATCTATGTTCGATCTCGACACGTCACCGAAAACTTGAAAAATTGATCCAACAATGACCCGCGGACAAACTTAGAATAGGAATAGACCTGTCGAAGCGACGAGGCGAAAATGAATGAGTATTTAACCGCAGATGTATTCTTCAGAAAGACAAAAGGGAATAAGAAGTATAAAGTACTATGAGAGTATTAAATAATTTATATATTTCTCACTTAAAATAAAAAAAAAAACAATAATTTTAAAAAGTTACAGAGAGACAAACGTTTTAAAGATAAATTTCATTGTAACATGTGCAAAGAAATTGTTTAATCTTATATATTTTTAAGTTTCAAATCTCTTGAACTTCAAATGAAAAAAAAAAAAAAAAACTCGTAAAACACGCTTCTGCGTAAACTTCGTTAGCTGTGGACGCAGCGAGAGTTTGAATGTCGTGCGATTACTTAACACGAAAAGCGCTTGATTATCTTTCCATCGTGCTCCTCACTCCGCGCGCCTGTTATCACGGTGTGTTTGTTGGCGAACAAATTAATCTCCTGCGTTAAGTAAATATCGAAGGACATAACTATTTAAATGAGAAACTCGAACGCCTCCCAAGAGTATTGCGATGATAAAAGTTTGTTATAGCTAATACGATATATCTGTTAATCTTCTCTTCTTTCTCTCTTCTCTCTTTTATTTTTGATATAAAAAAAATTTTTTATACAATAATTAAAAAATTAACAATTTTTGAATACGTATATGTGTGTTTGCATGATGATAAAATTGAGAATCGACAACAACAAAGAGTAATTTACATTTAAAATCTTTTCTAAAGAGTCTCTCGTAGTTGTTAAATTGTGATATATTTTTGTTTTACATTAAAAACATAAATTTAACGATTAACATGCGAATTGATTAATTCACGACACCTATTACTGCTCTTCGTCGCACACTCGTGTGAATTTCCTTTAATTCACGAGATGTTGCGTAGACCGTGCCTCGGCCCTACAGGCATAAATCAATTACGTGACTCACTAACAGTTTCAACAAACGACTCTCTCGTGTAAACTGCGTTATCCGTCGTCGCAGCAGCAAACTTGCACATCGTAAAATTACATACAATCACTTTAGCACAGGGGTTATCTTCACACCTCCTCTTAACTCTCTGCTCTTCCCCTTTGTCTCTCTCTCTCTCTCTCTCTCTCTCTCTCTCTCTCTCTCTCTCTGTCTCTCTTTCTCCTTCTCTCTTTCTATGGAGAAATTCGCTCTCACCTTTTTCATTGCATCTCGTGCGCAGCTTGTTGCATCACAGCTTATCGGCGAAACAGACTACGGCGTAATCCACCTTTCGATCGACATTCCGTTAATGAACACGTGGACAGATCGCGATTCGCACGTAGCTTTCGTAGCATGTCGTGTTGATACGCGATAAACTGGCGTCGTTGCAATCGATATAGCGGAGCTACGTGGGATAGTCGCTTGTCGAGCGAGAAAAATGAAACGGTTTTTCCAGCTGTAACTCGGTGACCCGCACGACGAGAAGGAAAATACGCTGTGTCGACCGATCTCGCGATAAAATTCTCCCGAACCCGTACATGTTGGCAGTCGTCCAAGTGCTTCTTGCCGCGTACTTTTCAACTGTCCGCGTCAGCTGTCAATTTTCTATAAACGCGACGGAACGATATCACTATCGTGTGAAATAATTTCCAAAACGAATTCTCTGATTCTTAATGTTTTTCAATTAAAATTAAGTTTATATAAAAGTTCCAAATTGGTCAAAACAAACCGGGATACGCGAAGGAACCAGCGCAGTAATTTAGGTGCAATTTTCTAGTTTATTGAAACTCTGTAACATTCGCGAACGTTTCGGTCCTTTCTTTGACTCATCCTCAGCGCAAATACATAATAATAATAAATTAATTTCGACAAAGACGCACGTAAACGTATTCAATATGTGAACATTAAACGCAGGGCATGTCAGTTTTGTTAAAATAAAAAAAAAGGTTAGACAAAAAAAAAAGATAAAAGGGTTAAACAAAAAAAAAGATAAAAATTAAAGAAATTCAAATTATTAAACAAAAAAAAAAAAAAGATAAAAATTAAAGAAATTCAAATTATTAAACAAAAAAAAAAAGATAAAAGGGTTAAACAAAAAAAAAAGATAAAAATTAAAGAAATTCAAATTATAAATTAAGCGGTGTGAGCGTCATCCATAGGGCATGTCTCTTCCATTGTTCGAGGGCAGTGGAAATGTGGATACAATCCATCAGTCAATCGTGACGATTCTTCACTGTATGCCATGAATGAGCATGCATATCTGAAGAGTGAAGAAGATAACACAATGGAATATATATATATATATATATATATATATATATATATATAAATTTTTATAAAAAAGACACACCTCTAAAGAGACACTTCAAATTTAAAACTTACGAAGTGATTGATTGATCCCATACATCGTGGTATGTCGCATAGTAGTAGTTGTAAATTTTAAATTAATGATTAATAAAAGTGAACACAAGTAATAATAAGACCACATTGCTAAGCTTAAATTAATCAAACAAGCGTATTTACACGTAACACGTGCGCAGTAAGTAAAGATGTGACTCTGATATAAGCGATTTAAAGAGTGAGCGAGATCAATATAACGTCTGTAATATGTCTAGGCCAATGTATACAATCAAAGGTTAAACTTTCGGGAGCTTGTTTATTGTGTTGACATACGCCTCATGCAAGCCTTCGGTATCGGTTTGTAAATTTAGGCTGTTATTCCGTCTTTTGATAAATAATATTTCACTTATCAGGCGTTTATTATAAATTGTTTCTATGTCTAATATTTTGACATCGTTCCATTTAAATTATTTCATGATTATGTTGTAATCTATGGTCAGTAATAACGGAATGTGACGTCGTATGTGGTTACGATGTTCTTTGATTCTTGTTTGTAATTGTCTGCCTGTTTGGCCGACATACGATGCATCGCAATTTATTTTATAGATAATGTTGCTACTTGATGCTTTAGGTACCTGGTCTTTATGTACTTTGATGAAACGATGTAATTTGTTTAAGCTAAAATAAGACAGTCTGACATCCAAATCCTTTGTTATACTCTTGATTCGTTCAGAGATGGATGGTACGTATGGAATCGTGATAAATTTTTCTTTTCTTATTTCCTCAATCTCATCAGACGAACTATGATTGTTTTTATTATGATTAATTTTTCAATTAATGATTATGTAACAATCCGAAAACTTGATAGATGTAAAATGATTAATACAGTTACATTAATTCTCTCTTTAATTCTCGAGCTTCACAATGAGAGAGCTGCGTTATTATACACTATATGTATATTACTTATAAGTAATATTACAAATAATTTAAGATATAATTATTAATTGAACAAATTTTAAATGATTTTTCAAAAAATATGTTCACACGTATTTTAGGAAATTTACGAATCAATCTTTCTTTCTTTCTGTATTAAAACACTGTGTATTTAAATTACTTCAAAAGATAATTTTCTTTTAATTTTAATTAAACGTGATAGAAGCTTTTATCGGAAGGCTTAAAAAAAAACTAGGTCAGCTATAATAAAAAGATACTGCATCGAACTAAGTTAGTCTCTCGATTAATGGTGATAAAATCTTTCTGCTCACAATGTATAATAAAAATTATTCATATACGTCTCACACACACACACACACACACACACACACCACACACCACACACACACACACACACACACACACACACACCACACACACACACACACACACACACACACACACACACACATCACACACATATATATATATATATATATATATATATATTATATAGTCCATATTTAAAAATTATATTATTTTTTGCAATAATATAAACCAAGAAAACTAACATGAAATAAGAGGGATATAAAACGCACTTTAATTGAGATGCTTGTAGTTTTTTAATCCGTGCAGAAAAATACTTATGTATTTATTAAATATTTATATAATTATTTATATTAAGTATGTATTAAATATTTTGTACCAACTAATAACTGATGACATGATTCTTCGGATAAAAAAAATTTTGAATTTTTACAACAATGAAACAGCTTTCAATTCAAAACAAACTTTATGCATTCGATTATACATATTTTAAAAGGGGAAATATTCATCTTGCAACAAATTGCAAAACGCAATCTAAACACTTTCGAGTAAGAGTCTTTCGCGATATATATATGCATTTTAATGCATAGTGTACATGCAACAGAGCCGTCTCTTTTTTTCCCTCATAAATATTTAAACTACGTAAATACATATTTTGCAAGATATTTATCCATAATTATAAATTGTATGAAGAAAATACTATGATAAATTTAGAAATGAGGGAGAAGAAAGCGCGTAAAAGTGTTTGCAAATAATTATTATGAAAATGAGAGATACAAATATACTTTATCTCGCTGTAGGAATACATGACATTAATAAAAAATTATAATAATGAAAAATGAAATAAAATGAAATATAATGATCCCTTTATTTATAGGACGGAGTAAGATCCTTCCGAGGCCCCATCAATTGTACATTATAATATGAATCTTCTGCGGGAAAGAGGATTCTGATAAAAGCAGGTCGCGCGTGCAAGTCATATGCAAACTAAGGGCGATATTTGATTGTGCTCGAATCAGGTATCACACCAGTCTAATTAACCCAAATGTCACGTTATTCTAGACAAAGGGAGAAAGAGACAGCCGGCTTGGTTTTCCCGTAGCAAATTAAATGGTATTTGAACACGACACCTTGGGCACTGAGTATGGAGTTCCACGATGACCTCCGAAATTAAATTCCAGATTCCTAATTAACGAGATTTCACCACTGGCGGATACAAAAAATTCAGGATTAACTGAAACCAGTGTTATCCGCGAAATTGAATCACTGCCCAGCGAAGCCCTCGAAGCCCGATCGATCATACGCACTCCCTTTCCACGTACAACTTTTTTTTTTTTCCGTAATGCTAATATTTGCGTACCCGTGGCGAAAAATTCCTGCGGTTTGTAGATACTCGATATTCCTTTAATAAAGTACAAAATTATCCGTGAAAAGTTAAATAATTAAATATTGAGTCCTATATTATCCTCACCCATTACACGATCAATTAATAATAAAGGAAAAATTATTTTTACGCGTGAAAGGAATAATCAAATTTTGCTATATTTAAAATAAAAAGCATGTCTTTTTGTGAGATTAATAATACGAATATTTTCATTCTTTACGAGTATAAAAATATTGAGAGGAATATTGAGAGACGAAAGAAACGGTGATAAATCAGCCAGAAGTATATTGTATAAAGAATTAACACTTTTCGGAAATGAAGTTTCGATTATTAAGTCTTACCAAGATCACTGTCGACATCATGAATGACAATCTTAATGCCCTCTCCATCGACCAGACTACTCTGTCGAGGCAATTCGCGTTCTTCAGCTGCGACCCTGCTAACGGCTGTTGAAGGAGCACCTTTTGCCGCTCCTGGTTGAGCTGATGTCAACGCCCTTATCGCGTTTATGTCAGGTCTGAAATTAATGTAGAATACCCAATATGATTAGCAAAAAAATCTTTCTAATAATGAATAATTCCTTATAATAATTATTTTAGAATAAAGATATTTTTGTGAGGTTTAATTAATTTTTGCAACGTCTAATTAAATCTGAAATTCAGTAAAACTCTTTAAGCCTAAAAAAATAATCAAGCTAAAATCAGGATTATTTTTATAAACTAGGATATTCAAAATATTCCTATATATATATATAAATTTTTTAAATATTCTATTTTAAATTATTCCATTTTAAATTATTCTATTTTAAAATATTTATCATTTACGTATTTCCAACGACGTGAGCAAATCACAAATACTAGCAAACTATGCGATCGACGTCTAAAAACTTCGCTTGAGAAACTAAAGACATTAATATAAGCCGATTTAAACAACTGATTACAAATATTATATAGGTTAGACGAGAGAAAATTCAAACTATCGCGGATTTAAGCCGCAAGATGGATATTGATCGTCCATATTGAAGCAAGTTTTGCTATTACTAAACTATCTTGGAATAATTGAGATAAGTTTATTAATAATTTCGCCAAGCAACGCTCGGGGCAAAGGTTAAAAAATGTTACAGCCAGTATTGACTCTCAACTTTCTCAGTTAAAATTGTAATAAGACTTTCGAGAAATATTATTTTATTTGCTAAATGATATGAAATTGGTATGAAACCATGTTGACTTAAAAATAAATTTTTATTTATGTATAATTTATATCAAACGATATAATTAAAATTTTTCTTGCTTCTAAATAGTTATTTGTAATTTTTAATTAAAAGTGAGTTTATATTAACTGAAAATGCAGATTAAAGAAAATGGAGTTCTTTTAAATTTCATATTTAATTTAAGCATTATTATAATAATTTAATTTTTTATTTCAAACATCTCGGTATCATACATCACTCAAATTACAATTTCGTACGAAAAGAAAGAAAAAAACGATCTTTTGCGAGCATAATAAAGAAATTTGACTTTATACTTGTCACGCTTTAATTCATCAAATTCTCTAACTTACAACATAAAACAAGTTTAATCTTAAATTGCATTTTCTCTGCGAGAAGAAAAAGCAAAGAATATGAAACATAGTCAATCTCTCTACTGATATTTTTACCAAAGAAAAATAAAGTTTTTTGTTTTATTTTTTTTTCTACACTCCAACGACACTCTCAAATGTAGCCCCGATTGCGTTAAATTGTTCGACTCGCGCAATGAGCATCGTCGAGTAAGCAATGAAATTATCCTCCCACGCTCAGCGTGATATCATGGACACAAATTACCACCCTAATTCCGCGCTATAAAGGCTAAAGAAGCTTAAGTTTGAGGTTCATAAAATAGTCTCGACCGCCGTAACTGCTATTTCTCCCCGTCGCAGAAAACGGCTAATAGCTTTCCGGATTTCGTCGGGTACATTTAACGCTAAATGCGAGGTCTGATTTTTAACTTGCGAGATAACTTTGTGAATGATTTTAATACACGAGACGTAAAACTTCAATTATATCTCTAGACTTTTTCGAAATTTAAATCACTTCAAGAACCGATCTGTTCATAATTTGTTTTTCTAAAGAATAATATTTTTTTGGAAATGTTTTTTTAAACAAAATAATTCTTTATACAATAATATTATAATGTATTATATATATATATATATATATATATATATATATATATATATATATATATATACAGTGTTTATAAAGTTTCTTCCCACTCTCTATATTTTGGAAACGGCTTAAAATTATGAAAAATCGCAAAGTACATGTTCAATCATTTTGAAGGATTACTCTCTTATAGAGGTTGAGGGAGTTGTCTCCTCAAGAAGAACCCCAACTTAAAAATTTCAAACAATATATTTTAATATGAGAGCTCCAAAAATGAAACTTTCTATATTATAGTTTGAAAAGGCATAAAAGAAGAAAATTTTTTGGCGCAAATCGGAGGTTGATGCATTGCCCTATTTCGGAATTATTTAGAGTCAGAGTTTGAAAAAGTCAATATTCAAAAAATCTTTTCTCTATTTGGAAAATCCTAAAAAAAAACATTCGAGATGTGAAAGTGTTTGTCTTTTTAAATCTTTCCCATAAAAAAATTCAGATTTGACTTTGGTCCTATAAAAAAAAAATAAAAAAATTGGCATCTTAAATTTAACAGTTTTTACCTTTAAAAAAAAAAAAAAAAAACAAGATTAAATATGAATTTTTCAATAATGTATCGACCTTCAATTTACGCCAAAAATTTTCTCTTTTTATACCTTTTTAAGCAACATACTACAATATGAGGTTTCATATGAAATTTTTGAGTTGGGGCTTCCCTGGGGCACTTCTTGGCGAGACAATTCCCCTCTTCCTTAAAAGAGTAGGCCTTCGAAATGATCCAACACATTATTTCGCGATAAATTTGGGACGTTTCCAAAATATAGGGGTTGAGGACAAATTTTATAGACACTCTGTATTAAATTGTGTTTCATGTATAAAATGCAAAATTTCTTTGAAAGTAATCTCTTTCTATATTGATGTGAGAAATTTTGTTCTATTAATGTAGCTTTCCTCAAAAAGATCGATTAATTTGACGTTAAATGTGAGGTATGAATATGGTTTCCAGTATGTAAACACATGCCAAGAGGAAAGCATCGAAACATCGGTACACTATGAAGTAGTTTGTCGTATATGCGGAGCTCTCGACATGCATCGTATCGAAAGTTTCCGGCATAATCCTGCAAAAGTTTCCACGTAAAGGAGAAATTTCAGCGATAGTTACGACAAGGGCACTCGCTACAAACTAACGAAGAATATCAATAGAGTTCCATTTTCGCGGTAAATTCTTTGATTGGAAACAGAATAAATAAAGAGAGTGTGCATGAAGAAACATAAAATGTCAAAGTGTAGTTTTTGTATTTACGAAGAAGCACGAGTGATATACACATATATTTGTTGAACGATATTTTAATTGGAAGCGTACAACTTTTTTAATATGTGTCAAAAAATATCGTAACATTAGTTGTTGAATTCTCGTTAAAATTAACTGAAAATGCATATTGAGATGTTATACTGCACGGTCCATTTACATTATGATGACTTTACGAGCCTTTGGCGGAATTTCTTCAAGATTCACTTCAGGAAAACGTAAACGAGCGATCTTGGTCGCTCATTCGCAAGAGAGTTGGCTGTAAGTTCGACTCGCACAAGAGAAATACGAGAGTGATCTTAGAATAAGAGGGCGAGTTGATGGAACATATATATGTCTGCATCGTATTTCCAACGTTTCACTTACGGAATAACGCAGCGGAAAGTTGCTCGCTTCTCGCAATAAATAAAAATTCATAAGTCGGTTGCGGGCCGATTATTCGCAAACGATTGTCTGAAAGCCCCCGCGGCTACGCTGCATTAAAAACAACCATATCATCCTCCCGATGCGTATGACGTTGATGCAGCCGCCCCGCCGTATCCTCCCGTTTTCCTCTCGCAAATTGAAATTTGCAATTTCGCTGACGATCGCGGCAGCGCGCGTGCCCCGCAGCGCTGGGCTTATCATCTCGCATTTTTATACGCAGCGCGGAAAAATCCTCCCTCCCCGAAGAAGAAAAAAAAGAAACCGAAAAAAAAAGCGATGCAAACTCCGAGGCGAATAAAACAGATTTCAAACGAGCCGTGCAACTTTTAACGAGTCTCGAGTGTTCCAAAAGCGTTTCCGCTTTCCCCAAGATGCATAATTTCGCGACCGCGGCACGCTCGTCGTTCAATTGTTTTCGAAGAAATGGAAAAAATTGAAAAAAAAAATGCGATAAATCACTACTGCACGTACGAAGTAGTATTTTCTCGATGTGATTTTTTTTTTATGTTCGTCGCTAATGGTATCTTTTTGTTAATTGTATTCTGTTCTGACGTAACGCAATGATATTGAATTACGATGATATTGTAAAATTTTCTTTATTATTTGATCACCTCTTCTTACTGTCTCTTAGTGTCTTATTGTTTTCGGGACATTTGTAATTGCATTTTGAGTCTGTCTTTGAAATAGCTTGCATCGTTGCGCCCCAGAATACAATTATAGAAAGAAGGTCAATTTTCCAAGGCATTTTCCTTATTTATTACAGCTGACACACGCAAGAAGAAATATATATATATATATTACAAATTCTAATATATTATTTTAATAAATTCTTGTACAAAAAGCAAATACATGGGATTTCACAATCCTGACTCTCAAATAATATCAATTATTCGAATGCAATTGGAAAAGAGATTTGTCTCTTCTATTCATATTACTAAAATACCTTCTTAATTAAAGAAAATTCTTCAATTTTCAACATTTAATAATGCCAGAATTAAATTAAATTTTTAATTTGATTTTTGTATTTTTTTTTTTTTTATTTTTTATTCAATTTATGTCGAGGAAGAATTGATCGAAGATTCGTCAAAGAATAGAAATGTTATTAACAACGAGCCATGACTATGTAAAGGCGAGATTGCTCTGCGAATGGACCTTCTTTCATCTTGCACTGATAGATCTTCCTTCTATAACCACGTTTAATCATACGAATTCGTACTCATGTGGTATCGACAAGAAGCGATTTTAGCCGCGAGCAATCGACCTTTCAAACGTAAATCCGTCGAGTTGATAGAATCTTGCGTTAAACGCACGACTTTGTCGAATGCTAGAGACGTTTATTTCGGAGAAAATAAAAATACTACAGCCGTGGGCAAAACGTTTTTGCAAACAGGTCGCGGCATAGGTCGAGATTGAAAAGTAGCATGCGATCACGCATCTGATTTTTCCTTTAAGTCTTGATATTTCGATGTAATAGAGAGTATGTTTTGGTACGGATGATAAGATCGCGCGCATATCTCTTTCTCTCTCCCTCTTTGCAAGGTTTCCTTTTTAAATCGCTGCCTTAATATGTTGCAGTTTTCCATCACAGTGATCCTCCCTTCCTTTTACATACAAACCTTTTTCTGACAACATTGCCAATTACTATGGAAGTACATCTTTTCTTTATTTGTAATTTGTGACGAGAGATGCCATTTCAGAATCATCCGATATAATTATATCTTAATTTGCATGAATATATCTTAAATTATATCTATAAAACATTTATTAAATTATATCTTAAAACAATTATTTACAGTTTTTAATCGCAATATTAATCAAATATAAATCTTCTTATTTCTCATTATTATCACTATGATCATTATTCAAATCTCTATATTTAAAAATTTTTTGAAAAAATCCATACAGAGAAACGACATTGTGAATAAGCAATTTTTTAATATTGATTTAATAAATGAGAACTCGATAGAAAGAATTAAATATACCTAAATTAATAAAGGTAAAAGAGAGCGTGGTCGTAGTGATATATATATATATATATATATATATATATATATATATATATATATATATATATATGACTTGCGTTTCTCGATATTTTCCGAAGACATTTTTGGTCTTTGTCGCCATTAACCTTTAGAAAATGGAATTTTCTTGCTAAAAGCGTGCCTTCAGCTCACAAATTAAATTCCAAACGTATATTTTTCTTTTAAAATATAAATTGAAATCAATATATGAATACACATTGTAAATAAATTGGCAAGGATGAGTGTGATGTACGTGTGTATGATGATTAGGAAAAATTTTCAATGGATTAGTTTTAATATACGACAACCTAACCGTCGTATAAAATTTAAGCTACATATAAGCTTGAAAAAAGTGACAGATGAGACTAGACTTGAAGAGGATAATTTTAAAGAATGTGGACTCTGCAATTGAAGTGATTAAATACATCCAATCTAGATTTTGACATTTGATTCCAGAATTGAATGTATGTGTGCTTCTCTCGTTAGATTTCTATTAAATCTCTTCTTTTTTTTTTCATTTACCATATAGGAAGCCGTATTGCATTCAGATCGAATTCTGCGATCAAATGCAATGTCACATGTCAGCTTTAGAAGAGCTTTCTCTCTTTTTCTCTCTTTCTTCCTGCCTCGATTTTGTGCGCGGGTTAGTCGGTGATAGATGGAAATTTACAAGATCATATCCCTTTATGAGATTCTTCTCATTCTTTTCATCGCGGCTCATTGAAGCCACTCTTTGAAGAAGGGAGAATCGCTTAATTGCACAGTGCCATCACGAACTCCAGCGGAATAAAAGCTTTTCCTAGCCGTTTCGCCGAATAAGAATGAGCTGCGCAACGATATCGATTAGGACATATTCGAGAATTTGCGGAAAAATAGAATCTTGCTTTACTTGCACGGTACTTTAGCGTTATTGAGAGAAATGTAATTTTTCTTCGACAAATGAAGAAAGAAGACACGAGAAGCATATCGTTAATAAAAGCAAATTAAATTTATCACATTTTATATTACTATTACACTTATAATTTATTTTAAAGGATAAAATTATTCCCAATTTATGAAACAGATTTACAATTTAGATTCGAGAAGCGTAAATATGTTGCGATGTTGCCACACAGAACATTGCGGCAATGTTGCTGCAATTAAATAAATTTTGTCACCCAGCTAGGATTAAGCAAGTTCTATAAAATGCGATAAATAGCAGGCTCGTGTTCGTACATTAGAGTTATCACAGTTTAGTGTTGAAGAAAATTCGGGTCATATAGCAAATTGGATACAGAATAACGAAACAAGATAATTACATAAAATCGGTAAAGTAAATGAAAGGGAATTAAAAGTTTGGAAATTAAAAAATTATCGTGGCTGGAAATACAGGATACAAAATTCGTAAATGATAATTAAAACTTTTACTGTTGTATTTCGAAATTTTGTTGAGAAAGAGAGACAAATATAAGCTATTATTCTTTCTTAATTTCTCTCTCTCTCTCTCTCTCTTTCTCTCTTTCTCTCAATATAAATAACTTTTTACTCAATTATAAATTGCATCGTTAAAATAAATGAAACATAAATGGAATATTGTCTTCAAAGTTGGGGTATTCGGCGAAAAAATTTACATTTTTTATTATATAAGTAATTTTTTTCAAAAATATTGCAGTTGTTATAAATACATTGTTATATAAACCAACTTAAAAAAAAAATGTTCTTTATCGTCTTTTTTTTTTTTTAATTTCTCAAATTGTTTTAATATTACCAATTTGAAGATGATATAATTAATAAATTTAAATGATTTTTAGATTATAAGAATGTAAATGTTATTGTGTGAAAATAAAGCATGCTCTTGCAGAAGAATTAGATTTTTAAAGCAATTGTCAGAAAAAAAAAGAAGGAGAAAGAGAAAGAAAGAGCTCGTTCTCTCTAACTTAATATGTCAGGTGGGTTGAAAATACATCGACAGCAGTTGAAAGTATGCCAGTTAAGGCGTGCGATACTTGGCAAAATTATCGGGACAATTTACCCTGATTTCCGGCGGTCTACCAAGATGACGATACCTAGGTCGTGATTGGCGGATCTCTCGATGCAAGCATTCGAGGCACGACCGAATTTCGACGTCGTGCAGCAAGGCCGTATTAAAGCGCAAGTGCCGCTTCTATTCTAAGCCGCTCTTCACAATGCAATGTTTAGCCGGTATAAGCCAAAATAAGCCAGGAGAGGAAATCGAACATTCGTTTTAATTCGTAATACAGCCAGCTGTTTTCTATTTCTCTCGTCTTTCCCGATTTAGCGACTCGCCGTGTCGCTTGGAAATTGAGGTCAACGAATGGTGCCGCTTTAAGATAGTACACTTTGATCGGTTGCAAATAATCAATGACCCTTTTCGAAAGTGTAAAAACGGACTGGTATTTTGAAAGCGTTTCGTATGTACGCTTCGTTTACCAGATTAAATTGCATGAGCTATGTTCAATGAATTCTTTCTAGTTTAACAGTGTAAAACTATAGCATTTTAGACAGTTAAGCAAACTAATTTATAAGAACATTTCACAGAAATTTACATTTTAAGAACTAATTTTTTTAAAACAATTTGGCAAAAAAAAATATATATATATATAAGAGTTGTAATAGAAATTGTATAAAATTATTTCTAATACTCTTTTATGCATTTTGTGTTTCACAAATGAATTACAATGATTAAAATCATCATTTATTATTACAATCCTTATTTTTTAAATTAATATATATATATATATATATATATATATATATATATATATATTTTATATATTTATAAATATATAAAATATATATTTACAATATATATATTTATTTAAATATATATTTATTAAATATATACTATACGTATATATTTTTTAACTATTAAGATTATTAATATATCTATTGTTAATTTAAATTTTTATTATTTTCGCAAAAATAGAGAAAAATATTTATTAATTGTAATTTTTATTTTATCAATATTGTGTAATTTTACTTTATTCTGTCCCTTTGTTTAAAATGTGTATCAAAAATAACTCTAATATAAAGAATTGACGTGTACGAGCGTTTTAATTTTTAACAATACCCATACGAGATAATAGCGATTATAAGCAATTCAGATGCTTTATAACGCTGGCTGATAATCTTAACAGGTAATTCTCCTCGGGCTTTTTCACTCGACTGATAAAAAGGCGAAGGGTCGCGCAGGTTAAGCCAATTTTGACAAAGGCGATACATCACGTAACGCGCGACCCTTTCATTAAACATCTCCAGACCCTTCTTATAATAAGCGTAACGTCTGAGGGATGACACTTTCTTGCCCAATGTCAGACCTTTGACTTTTCTTCTCGTAGAAAACGAGAATGAAGATTTTTACCGCAATCATTGAATCTGCGGACGAGCCCGGGACTTGATAACCCGTAAAAGAAATTATTTTCTAATATATGATTATAGCGATTACGTGTGTGTGTTTGATTTTAAATGTTAAATTAATTAAAATTTAAGCTTTTAGAAATTGAAAGTGAGATTACTTTCCAAGATGTCCATCTGAAAGCAAAAGATATAAATAATGCAAATAGAAAGGAAAATAAATATATATTATTGTTTGAGAGAAATTTTAATTTACCTTTCATTCACAACACAAATTTTCGACGCGCTATACTGTCACACATTTGAAATTGACATTTTTAATTTAATTTGCAATTTCATTGTATCGTATCCATATTTCGAGTATCGCATTTTACGCAGGCGCAGACCAGTTAATATCACAAACTTGTCTTGCTGCATATTTTCGAATAATCGTTATATAGCGTGGAAGATTAAGCTCGCTGAAATTGTAACAGTTTAGAACTCGACTTTGGCGAGAACCGCAGATGCTCGTACACGAGTAAATGCGCGCACTTAACGAAGACTGGGAGGGGGAGGGCGAGAGAGAGAGAGAGAGAGAGAGAGAGAGAGAGAGAGAGGAGCTGGATAGGTGGGTGGCATTAATTATTTCTCTAGTAGCAAACTTCCCTGTTTGCGATCCCCTCGACTTCTTGCTTGCAATACACATATATGCGCTTATACAATACACGTTGCATTCTGTTCCGTCGGGAAAAATAAAAGGGACGCAACCGCACGGGGATAAATGGAGGAAGCGAGAGAAAAGGGTAGTGAATCGATTCTCATTTTCACCACGCTGAGGGTTAAGAAAGGATGTTCAGTTCTATTATATCTACAGAAATATAATTTTCCATCAAATACACATACTTAGAAAGAAGATACTTGTAGCTTGTCATTAACACTAAGTTTAACTGAGTAAATTTTCTTTCCTTGTCTACGTACCATTAGTAAGATTAGCAAGAAACTATAGAATCGCTGAGATTTATTTAATTTAAACTATCAGCGTAAAAGAGTTTTAACGAAATGTAAACGCCATAGCAAGGTTTCTTTTCTTCAAAAATAGATTACGCGATAAGCATTATCTTGTTTTGAAATCTGAATATATTTCATGACAGCTCGATGTAAATAAAAAATTCCGTTTTATGTCAAGAAGTGTTGGAATGGAAAATCAACATTTTGAGAGTTTCAATAAAAAGATTCTGTCATCTTCGCAAGAGATAATTTGTATGCATTGAATACTTTAAGTTTCTTCCTTCATAATAATAAAATCAATAAAATATATTTTTGTCGATTAAAGTAAAAACTTCCCGAACATTGTTTAAAAAATATTTCAACAATGAGTTTATTCAGAAATATGCCGCTCTATATTTCTAGATACCTGAATTAATTCGTTGAAAAAAAAAGTCAATTTTCTCGATTTGTCCACGCATTTTCTATATAAATGACCAATCTTACTAAAATTATTAAAACTAACCGAATTATTTAACAATCTAATTTTGAATATAAGTTTGAATAAATATAATTGTAAAGGAAAATGATAAATTCTTGAAAAAAAAAAAAAAAACTAGAAATATTTTCTCATATATACTTTTGATAAATAAATAATAAATATATATTTGCAGTATTTAATGATATTTTTTGAAAAATTAATTTATACAGAGAAATATAAAATTTATACAATAAAAAATCTATGCAATTTGAAAAAATTATTGCATTTGTTTGTTTTTGACGAAAAATTTTATACATGTGTTTATAGAGTTTGATGTTCGTCAAATAATTATTTATTATTATTACAGAGAATACTTTTTTATCATTTATTACAAAAAAATATATATATATATATATGTATAATTTTACTTTCACATCTTTCGATGACGCAGCAAGCTGAAAAGTTTAAATTACTCTCTGAAAGCGTGGACGAAATGTGTCTGTCTCGATGTCAAAACTTCAGTGTCATGAGAAGTTAGAAAACAAGCAAATATGTGGGAATTTTAAATTAAAGCACGCAAATTGCGTATACTTTTTTGCAAAAGAAAAGCTGCAAAGTAACAAATACAAGTGAATATTTGCTGAAAATTATTTCAAACACTATATGCTCAAAATTAATTATATATTTAATTATATTGTTTATTTAATCACATTAAACTGCATATATTTGTATGATATTTATTCAAACTTAAATATGTAATACGTATACATATATAGTATACAAGTTTACATAAAGCTTACTGAATGATATAATTTGACGCAAAAGGGGTTCAAATACACCATAACTATTCAGTGATTATAAAGATTTAAGCAAAGCGAGAAGCGATTTCGCAAGGAAGATTATCTGATTTAACGCACGTCAAGTCACAAATTGCGAGAAAACTCTGTAAATGGCTTGATGTCATCTCAATCCAATTGTAAATATATTTAAATCCCCTGAATGAAAATATAGATTTCATTTTATAAGTAACAAATCTGTGGATTAGTACGATAAATCTTTATGAGATAATAGTGTCATTGATAACTCACAATTGGGAGCCCCTTCGCCGATTACGTCTCTCCTCGTCGGGTACAAGAACAGGCTGAGATACTGCAGGCGGTGCGACTGCAGGTGCAGATGACGAGTCTAGCTTAATCATCTTCTCGTCGTCGCCGGCTACCTCGTAAGGCATCACCGGCTTTACAGCGCGGAAGGAGGACCTGCGCGTTACGGGTCGCTCTTCAGGTTCTCGAGCGCCTGCGAAGAAGCAGATGATTAAGGACATTTTCAGGTCAATTATGTTATACTTGATATATCTAATGCGACTAGCATTATAACGCGAATAAATCGCCCGGAATAACAAGTCGCTGGCCGATAGTACAATTAAAAAAATAATATATGAATTTAATAAAATGTTTAAGTGATAGAAATCACTAGATTATGTATTTCTCAATTGTTTTTGAGATATTATTATTTATATATCGGAAAATTAAGGCAAATTAATTTTCATAGATAAATATCTCGATAAAATGTTACACACACATCATATACACGTACATAGTATTAATTAAAAAAAGTTTTTTATAAAAGTAATTTTATATATACTAATCGTTAGATGCGCAGAATCATTGCGAATTACATATAGAAGAACATATAATTATATTATATATGTAAATAATTAATTTTTTATTTAACGACGTAAATTTTTTTGTTATTTTCTTTTGCACTGTGTGTGTTTTACCTATTTTTAAAAAATAATTCTACCTTCAAAAGAAAATGTACACGTGAGAAAAAGTCAAACTGACATAAAAAAAAAGAATATTTATTTATTTTATTTGATAATATATGAAAAGTTTAAAAAGATTAATTGCAATATATATTCAAAAGTAATAAAATGATTATAGCTTTTTCATATTGAAGTACTACACAGTCAAGTACCAATGTTATTTTTCTCTAAAACATAGAAAGTATTCAGCACTTGACTTTTGGAGAAACCAGCATAGGTCGTTACCTAAAGAATGAAATACATTTTTGCTTGATTACAGATATCGTGGCTGAAATAATATTTGAGCTCTAACTAATTGTGAGATTATAGAGAAAGAGGAGAAATGGACAAACTAAAAGTGAAATGACCTTTCGATTGGATGATGATGATAATAATTGTCGCGACAATGTATTTCCTTGACAATCGAGTTTCCCGGAAATTTCTCACGTGGCTTTCCGACATACAGAACTCGAGTCGGTTTGTTTCAATTTTTTTTTTTTTTTATTTAATATTGAATCGCGCACTTGACTGCAGGCACGTTGAAAATCGCATCACGATCGAGCCAAGTATCGCGAATTGAAACTGTAAAATTCGATAGATTTGCAAAATACTCGAAGATCGATCGGCGCGTACGTGCATGAATATAGGTGGCTTTAAAATCGCGTTACGCCACTCCGTGACGCATCGGAAATAGTTTTCAGAAAGTTCACTGCAAGTTGAGTTTGATTCTGTGTGCACGACCTCTTGACGCGGAAAACGAGGAAGGTAGACAGAGAGAGAGAGAGAGAGAGAGAGAGAGAGAGAGAGGAGGGAGGAGGGAGGGAGGGAGGGAGGGGTGGGGGAGGGAGAGGAAGAGAAAGGTTGAATTTCCATGTCGAGTTGGCGCTTCCGATCACACAGTCTGGCAATATGCACGCGCAGTATTAAAGTTACACAGTCATTTCAGGATTCGCGATGCACACAGACGCGATTGAATTGAATACATGAAAATGGGTATTCCGAGACTAGTTTCGCGCAGTCGCTATTTAAAGCTGTTCCCTTATGGAAAATTTTAACGTTACTCTCAACAACTACCGACACCTAGTACAATCACCAATAATTTGGTGACGTAACATTTTCGTAAAGGACCTCAAATTTCTGTAACGACATACGTATACCATTACATATACGGTTTTATATTATACATTCTCTCCGAGAAACAAGATCGCACAGTTAATTGGAAGTCGTGGTTTGAAAACCATAACCTATAAATGAGAAACTCTATCGTTGTTATATATTGAAAAGATTGAAACCGCACACACACACACACACACACATCACTATATTCGGAATACGCTTAGCAAAAATCGTAACATTACTTTGAAATTTCCTTGCCGCTTTGATGATGATAACGCTAGATAAAACGCGTAATGGAAGGGATTATATCTGCAACGAAACAGAGGAAACTATGGACACAAAAGGAACAATACGAGCAAACTATCGCCGCTGCTGCTCTATTCGATTATCCTTTTCAAGGACCTTTACCGCCCTTAAGGTCTCTTAGAACGCGATCATTTCCAAATTGCCGAGAATATCGTTGCGATAACTCGTAAACGTGCAATATAGCGAGAAATCGGAACACGTATTGTTATCCTAGTGCCCGAAGGAAGCGCTGGAAGTTGGAAATTTCAAGATCGAAGAGCCGGTTATCAAAGTTTCCTTCGGAGATAGTCCAAGAGGTCAGGGAAGATAAGCGAGAGAAATTATGCGTACGCGATACAGCAAACCACTATTGATAAACGCTATCCGTCGTATTAAAGTAACTTTTGATGAATAAGTTACACAAACTATCATTATGCAAACTATTGTATTATAGCTCTCCTCTGATGAGTTATGCGATATTTCAAGTTAAAATATATACATATTATTAATATATATATTTTAATCCTTAATAATAAAAAAATTAAAAATTAAAAATAAATAATAAATAAAATACATATATTAAATACTATAATTTTTTTTACGATTATTTTATTCTTTTTAATTTTTTTATCCTCTTTACTTTAATCTCTCTTGTATTTTTTGCTGAAATATATCGCGTAATTGCATAATTATTTAAATATAATTGAACAGAAATTAAGAGAATTATACGTTGTCATGTTAAATTAAAATCACGAGCGAATCAACCAGAGAGAATAATTTTCTTATTTGTGAGAATAAATCTTTTTTTTTAATTAATGCACCTTGCGCCGAGATGGAGGCTCTTTGCTGGGCGGCGGCGATGGCCATCGCGTTGAGACCGCTGCTTCCGGGTGCGGCGTAAACATCATAGGCAGACGCTCGTCTCGGCAATTGCACCGGAAGTCCTAAAGCAGTGTCGGGATGCGTCGGCTGCGCGCCACCGCCAGCCATCGCTGCCGCTGTCTTAATTTCATCGTCGTAGGATCTCTGCCTGGTCACTCGAGATTTACGACGAATCGTGCCTCCTCCGCGACGAGCGCGTCGCCGACGCTCCTCTTCGTCGTCCAGATCGCCGCCTTCCTGCTCGATCGCTTTATCGGTAAAATTAAAAAATGTTACTCAAGCAGTTGGAACAAAAAATTTAAAAATTTATCTCAAATCATATTTTTCAATTGATTTTTTTTATTATCTATTAATAAATATTTTATAACTCCGGCTATCACTACAAATTTCAAATTAATTTCTATTAATTTATTTCTTTTTACTAGAAAAAACAACTAAAGATTTTATTTTGAAGTCATGCCCATAAAAACAATATGTCCAACTGTCAATCTGTCAAAAATTCTCAAACTGAAAAAAAAAAACAAGTCAAAAATTTGAATATATATTAGTGTCATATTAAGTACAGATTTATTTACCCCCGTTTTAAGAAAGCAAAATAAAATTTTTTTTATCGGTATATTTTCTTGATCATATCATCAATATCCGGTTATTATGCGAAACGTGACATCTGTGTTATGGGGTACAGTATGTGAAGAAACAACAGATATCTTATAGGAACGAATAAAATGATCCTTACCACCCGTCTGAGCTGGAATAACGACCCTCTGAGGGCTGGTCGCTCTCCCTCTATCAGAGGCCTGATGACGATCCGGCGAGCCACCCCTCGAGTTGCTCTTCCGGTCCAGGTCGCGCTCCCATCTGAGCTCCTCCCTCTGGCGCTCCCCTGCAACCTTTCGAAACTACAACATTACGACACCAGAGATTAGGGCTCGATGCGGGAAACGTCACCACATGTAGGGCAGGGAGAAAGTCACAGCGTCCCCAACAATACGGCAAGGGAAGGCGGGCGAGAGGTGCAAGTACAAGATTAGGTAGCATAGTTGGACACCTAGAAGCTGATGGGTTTATATATCAAGGCACAAAGATTAGGAACTTTATGATTGTTCAGATGATTGAATGAAGCTTCGTGACTGTTGACAGAAATGATTTGTTAGAAGCTATTAAATGAGAATCTCTAAAAAGTGTCGATATGACCACATTTACACTCAGCATTTAGACCTCAATGCGGCCTCAAATTTGTTTTAAATTATAAGCCGTTTGCTGTAAACATTTGATAGACAATCCGATCTGACTTCAGGTCAGATTTCATATTTTAGTGACCTGACCTGAAATGGGACGTATGCTTTTTCGGTGTAAACGCGCTAAAAGTTTATTTGCTCGCTGTTATTTTGTTGAACTGTCAAGTTAAGTAAAATTAAAGTGAAATACAATATAATAAAAATATGTACAAGTCTAAATAAAATAAAATATCACACATATGTTTATTATATCTTATTTTGTACACAATAAATATATATGCATATTTGGAATTATTAAAAAAATGTCTATATGTCATTAAAAAAATTTTGTATAATTAATTTTAATTTTCCTACAATTTTTTTATAGTCAATTTTTAATTTTTAGTTTTCCTAAAAATAAATTCTACTTTATAATCTTTAAATTTAACTTTAATTTAATTTTCAAAATTTGTCCAAAAATAAATTTAAATTTTATACTATTTATATTTTATTCTTTTGTTTTTTTTTAATTTTATCTAGCTCTCTTTCGGTGTAAATAGTTGATGACTAAATCTATTTTTGGATCGTGGTATAGATCAGATTGCGATCAGGTTGCTGGGTGTAAACGTGATGGTGTTACTAAATAGTAAATTAACTAAATAGTAGTTACTAAAAAATCGATGTTGCTAAATTGTAACGAGTTACTAAATCCTACGAAAGCTGGAAAGTTCATTCTGCTCTATCTATAAATCAATCTATCTCTATTTTATTTGAAAATAATCAAGATTCATTTTATCAGCGTTATACCATATCCGAGAAGATGGATTAAACATGAAATAAAATTAAATTGCTCGATGCGCAAGTTTCTAATTGTCTTTAGAAACGTGTGTCATTTTGTGAGGACAGATTATTTCTTCAAAGAAAATGAGTGATTGTGTCGCATACTTTGACCCGTGGATCGATTCCACGGGGCTAAAATAAACCTTGTAGCGTCTGCAAACTGCAACAAAGACTTTTCGCCCGACAATTCCGAAGCCGGTGAACTGCTCTCTTTAGCAGTGAAAATTAATAGCGTCCTCCCCTCCTGCCCCTCACAACGCTTGCGAGAGGAGGAAGACCGCGGAGGAAACAACGCGGCCGAGAGAACCCGCAATATTAATGAAATAGCCACGTCCGAAAATTAACTTCGTCCGGGTTTCGTCACGCGATCCTGTCGCGCGGCATAATTACAAGTCGGCAGTAATTAAAGCGAGAAGGACGAGACGAGAACGCGCTTAAGCATTAAGGGGTCCATTAAAACTCGGGATCCGTAGCTCCGGGAAGGGGCTACGATCGGTGCACACCATGACTAGTCATGGTGTTGTTTATTATGCACCGGGTAGATGTGTGATCGCGCTCTTACAAGCATCTGTCGCGCACATAAATATATCCACCGATGATGCAATTGCGCGAACGTGCGACGAAGAAATATCATTTTAGCACGACGATAAGATGCTGGCTCCTCCCCCGCGCCTCGCGATAATCTTACCTCGACGAAAACCACGTATGCAATACCGTACCTCGTAACTGCACGGGCGCATTCGACAACGTCTAAACTGGGTCGCCGTATACGATGCGATGTAACATGCATGCCGCATATGTACGTACATATATATCGGCGACTTTTGGAGCGTGAGACGTGGCGCAACGCCGGAGATGCATCGGATACTAGGCATCACTTTGGATGCTCAGTCAGTGGTAAATTATCCAATAGGCGTAGGCTAACAAATATGTCTAAGCTCGGAAAACTAGTGCCGTTATGTAGAGCATCTCGGAGGCGTAAATGCCAAATGCGAAATGTAATTTTAAAAACGCGTTTGCGTTTACAGTTGTTTAACATTGAAAAATCCTACAGCAACTAGGTCAGAGTTATTGAAGAAAGAAAAATTTCATCTCCAAGTGGCATTAGCATTTATATGAAGAACATTTTTGAAGAATTAATTAAATTCTAATAGTGAATTGTACAAATTTAAAATAAAATACCAGAATAAAAGAATATAATCTCTTTTTCCATCGGATAAATAAATAAATGTATATAGAAATTATATAAATACAAACGTATAAATGACATTTATAATTTACGCGATAATCAGATTAGTTTATGCACCCGGCTTTTAATTGTAAAATAATTTTCACATGATCTTTGATAATTATTTTTACGCCATCCTTTAACGTCATGATTATATTTCATTCATCATGCGACCGCTTTATATATTTAAAGCTTTTAAAGCTCGCGAGAGAACCGGCAACCGTGACGTGCGAATGGCATCGAAGTGGATTGAATGTCGAAGTGGAAAAAGCGTCAACGACAATTATCGCGAGCAAGATAAATGCATCGCATCGTTCCTCAATAAACGAGACGTATCGTGGGAGATTGACGTGCGTGCGAAAGCAAGCAATAAACTCTAATATTAACATTCGTCCCATCGTAAATACGAGACATCACCTCTCGACTTTGCATACGCCTACGCGTGCGTGAATACTCACTCCTACAATCTATTTCATTACGTCACGACATTCCTGACAAAGCGGAGTTACGATCCCGACTCCACCTATTTTACATCGAACGTCGAATTCATCGCCAGCCACGCTGGAAATACTACATGTTGGTCATCCGAAGGAATTAGATAAGTTAAATTGTACAGTTATTTATAGGTATTATATTAAAAAATTTAATAATCTCATCGACACATGTCAAATAATGCGGGATGCAACAAGATAATGATTGATTACATTTTGCTCGACAAAATGAGACCTTTTTCTTTGCTTTAAGTTCTGCCAAGTTATTTCTCATAAATTTTTTAGCGCTGATTACGGATCTAGCCGTAAAAACGGCGTATTACATTTTTCAGAAAATTTCAGTCCAAGTTGCTAAAAATAGGCATCTTTAATACTTTTGCGCGTTATATCATTGGATGAGGATGTGCTCCTGAAAGCAATGGCAGCTCAAAATAAAGATCAAAGTTTATATTTTATGATAAAAATGTTAAAAGTCTCAGGAAAAAAAGGTTTTCCTGAAAATTTCGTTTCTTACATTTTTATGGCTAGATTCATATCATAAAAAAATCATTAAAAAATCTATCAGAAATATCTTAGTATAACTTAAAGCAAATTTGAACAGTATTATTAATGAAAATATTTCAGTTTTATTTCATTGTCGAAAAAAAAATTCTTATAAATATATAACAAGCATTTAACAGAAAAAAAATATGCCACGTTGAACTTGTGTTGAATTTTGAAAATATTTTACATATATTATAATAGACGAATTTAATAAACAAAGAATGAAAGCCATAATATGCAAAAATAGAAACGTGGATTTTAATGTAAACGCGGCGTGCAAGAAGCGCTTTTATAATAGCTGCTTTTAATTTTTCCGTGTAATGAGCAGTTATATACAATGTGATATACAATCTCGTAAAATTTTTAAACTTTGTCGTTTTTATGATCTTATTCCTGCTGATGTGCAGAAGCACGCCCTCATTTCAATTTTACTCAATTTTCTTTCGTTTCCGTTCGCACAAGCACGGAGGCGATTATTCTGTCAAATGACAAAAACGCTTGTCGATAAATTTTACTGGTACTATAGTCGAAGTTTTCAACTCGCAACAACGTAAGTTTCAGCCTTAGAGCTGAATGATAGTCGATAACCGAAGCTTTGATAAATTCAAGGATAGCAATTTATTTGCGGAATATACGTAACGCAATATATATAACGTACAACAAATTTCGTTAAGCAAAATGTAAAAAATCGGCAGCGTTGCCTAGTGTTTATTTTTTATAAAAAAAAAAAAGAAAGAAATGTTGCAACAATATTGCAAAAATATTGCACGATTATATTTATATAATCGCGATTACTCTTTTCTTATATGGATTTAAAAGCACAATGATAATGACTCCTCCGACCGTATTTTAAGAAAATAAAACGCACATACGATTATTACGATGCATTTCCATCCGAGTTTTCAGAAAATTCGCACTTACGATCATCTCGTGATAATTACATGCCTGATAATTGTCTGTCTGAGTGTCGAGTCATGAGAAGTCTGCACACACACACGTGTGCATTCGTTTCCCGACGCGTGTGTGTTTGCGGGCACTCAGTTTGCGAGACAAGTGCACTGCGGGATCTGCGTGCAATGAGATCTCGTCGAGAGTAGTCGAACTCCGCGTCAAGTCCGACATTAGTGGTAGCGCGCCTCGTTAAAGCCGCACGTGACAAGAACGATCGTCGATTTGATCGTGCAAATAACTTATGATTTTCGCAAATTACCGTATATTATCTTGGCATAAAAGGCACGATAAAAATGAGTCCGTTAGTTTTGCGCTCGTTGTGCAATTTTACCGAGAGCGACTTTATATTCCATATTTTATAGAAAAGTATTTCTACAATTTCTTTATTAAATATATACACTTTAAAATATTTAATTATTTTTTAAAATATATTTTATTAAAATTATTTTAAATATTTAGAAAGAGAAGGTAAATATATTACGTCTTAATTAAAAGTTAATGCAAAATTAATGATTGTTATAAATGACGATTTTTTCGCACAATATATTTATTCAAAATAACATCGTCATTTAATGTCGATTAAAATATAATGAAATTTGAACTATTGCGTAATCAATGATGTTTTGAAAAACTGAAATAGCCATATTTTATAGAAATTGGGCGATTACCGACGTCACAATCGGAATAAAATAATTAGAGATATCCTTTGTGTGCAAGATGACCTGCACTTTGTTGCATGTGGCTTTGTTTGCAGTGGCGTGCAAGAATCTCAATGAATAGCATAAAGTATGTATTTGTAATAATAGTGAAGTGTGTGGTTTAAAAAGCGTTTAAGCGGACACTCAAAGCATATACAGTGACTCGTTTCGTAGCGGTATTTTAGTAACTCTCTAATTTCAATCATGATTACACGGACGTTTTCGTGTATATAGGGATGCTAAATTATGCATCTTGTTGGGAAAAGGGAACCTCGTGCGATGGTAAATCGTGAGTAACACAGAAAGCTAGTCAAACGACACGGTGCGCACGTAAAGCGTGGCTTTTCTCTCAATTTTGAAAATATTCTCAACTTTTTATTGCAAAAAAAAAAAAAAAAAATAAAGTCGTGTCAAATATATTAATTTTTTTTTTTAATGGAAAAGAAAACGCATCTAGATTAAAAATATGGATAAATTTCCAAAAAGGCCTTACTTCCGATTTTCATAAAACATTTGTGAAAAGCTTTTTTCAGGTTAAAATCAGGCTGAAAAAAGCCTCTAAAAGGAATTTTGATAACTTCTAAGAAAGTCATATAAAAAAAAAAAAAACGATAAAAAATATAATAATTGTTGTAATTATTTCATTAGCGGACACTTTGCCAATGATCTTGACTTTCACATATGTTGCAAGAGTAAAATTAGTGATTAATATTTGTGAATAATTTTTGTTTTATTTGATGGTCTCTATAGTTTTTGAGATATTTAACGCAAAAGATTTACTGAATAAAACATAATTTTCCGACAACATATATTCATTTCGTAGAGCGTACTCTTAGTAGATTGATTTATTTAAATATGACAAATAAAATACGAAGGGCGGAAACGCCTTTCTCGCCCATGTGTAAAAGTCATAATTTTTTGTATTTTTATAGTTTTGATAAAAGATCACTATATTATTGTGAGCATTTACTATTACTAAAATTATTATATTTAAAATTATTCGAAATTATTCGAAAAAACTTGCCAACTCATATATAGAACCGTATAATTATAGTACAGGACGATATAGGATGGACTTTGCTTTGCGCAGAAAATAGCAAACTCATGTAAAATCATATAACTCGGTAAATATCCCCTTTTGTTAATATTTTAAAAACTAAACGAGACTGCAAAATGAAACAAAATGATTATTTATCAGCAACCTCACATACTTACACATATGTGAAAGTCGAGGTCATCGGCGAGATGTCCGCTAATATAAATAATGATCGATTCGGTACCATTTTCTTTTGAAAAATGACTTTCTTCTAAAAATTGCCAGAATTTCCTTTAACGGCTTTTATTTTAACCTGAAAGAAAACTCTTCAAAGTTTCATCGAAATCTGGAGATCTAAACCTTTTTCGAAACTTTATTAAAAAATATTAAAATTTTGTAGATCAAAAAAATAATTAAATGTTGACTATTAGAGTACGAAATGTGATCGTTCCATCGCCAGGATTTCATCTATTAACGTTTTTCATATATATTATTTTACAAATATATGAAAGCGGTGTGCCATCAGAGCAATTATTCTCGCATTGTTAGATAAAGCGATTAGAAAAATCAGAGTTTCTGAGATAATTCTGAGATAGATTCTGAGAGATTCATTCCGAGATAATTATGCTACTTGCGTCATCCAACTCTCGTTTAATCGTTCAAATCAGAAAAGCATAGATTTCATCGCGAATCAAGTTTTCGCTTACCTTCTCCAGTTCCTTGAGACTGGCCGGCGAAACGTCGGAGTGTCTTCGAATTTCCGGGCTCCGCGGCGGAGCCAATCCTGTTCCGAGTGCGCCTATTTGACTTCCGGTGGGTCCCAATCGGGCGTCGCTGTGTCTCCTTTGAAGAGCTTCCAGGATCGGCACGTCCAGCAACGAATCTGTGGATTCCTGTGTCACTATCGGCTGGTCCCTCGAGGCGATCTTTCGGCGGCAAACGCTACATCGCCAGGAAGACTATAACATTTTGAGAAGTTTACATTTGATATTAATGTAAAGTTATTCCTTGCTCTTTGTACATTTCATGTTAATACAGATGAAACAATCGGTTCAATTTTGTTATTTATTATTTAATATAAATTTAAGATACACACACATAAATGCAGACGGATTTAATAACATTTTTCTTCAATTACGAGCCGAATT
Organism: Cataglyphis hispanica; assembly: GCF_021464435.1. NCBI lineage: Eukaryota > Metazoa > Arthropoda > Insecta > Hymenoptera > Formicidae > Cataglyphis > Cataglyphis hispanica. Next base: position 5,169,799 of record NC_065971.1, read on the forward strand.
AATGATGAAATTTTGTGAAATTAAAGCACGAATGTGAAAAGCATAATGGACGATATAAAACGCAAATATTTGATTTAGATTAATCGATATAACGAAAACAATATATTTGCAGTTTCGAAAAAATATTTTGTTGGAAATCTAGAGAGAGAGCGAGAGAGCACACATATGTATGGACATTTTCGTTTATCTAAAAAAAAAACTTGTGCATTATTTTTATTTTGAAATAACAATATATTACGAATGCGAAAAGAAATAGGAGAATTATGAAAACTGATTTAAATTTTTTATTATACTAGACCACTATAAACGCGCTACTCGCGCGCCATTTATTTTATGTGCATGTGCATATAATTACTTACATATTAATTCTAGTTTTCCATTTTTTCAAAATAAATAAAATAAAAATTACACACCCACTTAATATTTAAACTATCAAAGATGTCGCTCAGTTATGACAAGCTTTTATTGATATAAAGTAATGTTCAGTGCATCATCGAGATAATCAGCATCGTGAAAAAGAGGTAACAATATTGCCAGTATCGATTTAATAAACTCCGTGATATATTAATTGATAATTTAATAATTGATTTATAATTTAAAATACATGTATAATATAATATTTTGTTTGTATATATACGTCATAGTGGAAAATATTTCGGCAACGAATAATTAAAACATAACATGGTATACGGCCTTGATGACGTAAACATTAACGCGCTATTGTTAACGTGTTATGGCTTTATTATTCTCACGGCGACACTCGAACAGTAAGTAAGTGGAACGCGAGACACTCCATCAAATATCTTTACTCAACGCAATTGCGACAAGTATCGGGAAATAATTTGATATCATAAATAATAATTATCTTTCACACACTTTAAATTTTGAATAATACGTAATTATATCATAATGGATAAATTCCGAAGCGCGTATTTTGCGTGACGTTTTAATCAAGAATCGAAATGATTAAAATCAAAATTGTAAATTATTGTTTCGCCGCGATTTTTCTCTCTCTTTCTCTCACTTCTCTCTTTATAATTATTTCTTTAAAAATACTTGATGTTTAATTATATTTTATCCGATTATTTTATTGTTCAATTTTTCGACAATTTAAATATGATTCGGATTAAGGACGCGTAATAAAATAGTCAAATCTCAGGTTCGGATAATGATTAACATAATAATAGACTCCGTGATATATTAATCGCTTATTAAATAATTGATCTATAATTTAAAATATTTGTTTAATTTATTATTCCGCTTGTATATACGTCATAATACACAAATATATTTTTAGCTGCGTCAACAACATAGTGTTCGCCCTTCGGGTGTAAACATTAGCGTGCTATTGTTAAGGTGTTGCCACTTACAGTCTTGTTATCATTCATACAGCGACGCTTGAGCAATAAAATGGTGCTCCAAATTCCTTTTCTAAACGCGATCGCGACAAATATTAGAATATAATTCGCTATGATTATTATAATTAACGATTAATTATCTTTCGAAAATAAGAAATAAAAAATAATTCAATAATAGAGATAATAATAATAATAGTAACTTTTATCATAGAGATAGCATACTCTTATGAGTGGCGCATGATTTTGGCATCGTATAAATATCAAAAACTTTATTTTTCGTGTTCTCTTTTACGATACAATAAATATGTACCTTTTTATTATTATACGCATCGGATATAAAATTCGATGCGTACAATAATAATTTTTTGAAATATTAATTATTTTAAACATCGGTATAATTTGGATTTTATATTTGTGTGTTGCAGACAACGTAGCCTCAAGACCAAATCTCTTGCGCATCAGTGCCGGTGAGTGATAAATTTTATTTTATTTTGAGGTGATGGATCCGTAGATTAGATGCAAATGTAGATTGTAGATTGTAAATAAATCCGTTGCCTCAAAATGGATAGGCTAGAATAAATGCAATCAAATAACTTTTAATAGACTTTTTAAATACATATTAAAACACATTAAAAATATAATTTAAAATATAAATTAAAACAAAAAATTGAAAAAAGTATAAAATATTTTTCTCAATAGAAATTTTATTTAATTTATTTAATGTAAAAGACGCTAATAATTTTATTTCCTATATTAATAATTGTGATGTTGCGCCAATTTTGTCATAATTTTTCATAGCCCATCCATCTTTGTTATCATAGCAATGAAAGCTTAGACAGTTTGTCATGCATCATTTTAATATAATTTTACTTTAGTCAATCTAATGCCAAGTTATCAATCAAATTTAATCATTGATTGAAATAATAATATTTAACCTTATAATAATATATAATATTTATAATAATATGTAATTTATTTTAACATAAATTACTTATATAAATCCTATAGTATTTATTAATTTTATTTTATATATTTTTATAATTTTATCTAATTTTATTTTATTACGATTAAATATTATTACTTCACAATCAATTATTAAATTTGATTAATAATTTGACTTTCAGTCAAATTATTCATTTATCAAATTTTGCAATTTATTGAAACCATGCATGACCATCTGTCATGTCATAAACGAACATAAAATTATGCTCATGTACTCCGGCGACAATAATTAGCCGGCAACGGAAGGAATTTTTTTCCTTCATCAACCTCTGATGGAGGTCGAAGCTACATACTCTGGTTAGATATAGCCAGAATGAATATGGCCAGGATCAAAGTAAGTCCGACTGGACCAACGGAAACAATCTACGGTGCATTATATTAGGGCATTCTATTAGGACACGCGAATAAGACATGCGAATAGGGCACGCATCTATTATAAAATACATGTAATATTATAAAGTTAGTTACATGTAATATAATAATATGTATTACCTGTTTTTTCAAAATCAATTAAATTAAAATTATGAGCATATATTTAATATCTGATTTGTCAAATACGCCATGACAGGCTTTTATTGATATGAAGTATTGTACAGCGTAGTATTGAAATAATCAATCAACATGGAGGAAAAGAAGCAACAATACTTGCGACTATCGATTTTACATATATTTTTTAAGAGTGGAAATGTCGTTATATTCTCTCTCTTCAAATACTGGGTAAACCTTGTAATGTCTGCATAATCAGATTTCACACGACCTGCTTTTATATAATACATATTTATAATAGTAAAATTTATGCACGGTTCATAAAAGCAAAGTTATTCTCTTTTTCCGCGTGCTCGGAGCATGAAAAATGGCAAATGGAGAGGACGAATGCAAATCTTGAAACTTATTAAAGCGCACACATTTCCATCATATTCACATGCGACGACTTTTCTCGCAAATTCTATAGCACAACGTTCCGTTTTATCAAAGATACATAGAATAACGCGCATGTATTTTTCAACGAATTTAGGTGACAGATATATTGCATATTAGGAATGAATAGAGACACGGAATGAATGGACTCTTGGAATGATTGCGCACATTCTAGCAAATTTGGGTTACCCGCACAAATGTTATGCAATGGCATACCATACGTTATAGTAAGCACAAGATTAAATATCGTGCGATCGACCGCGCACATTTATTGAATTTATCAATTACGCGTGTAATTAGAATTAATGCACGATCAACATCGCGCGTTCACTCGGCGAGCAAAAGAAAAGACAAATAATCGCGGCGTCCCTCAATTAATCTTCGACACGAATAAATGAAATTGTGCGAAAGGCAAATACATTTTTTTTTTTGTTAGATTTCCACGCGTTTTTAATTTCCTGGAAAAGCGTAGAAATTTGGAATTCTCAGTGATTTCTTTTGTACCTGGAAAAATCAAGGAATTCTCACGGAATTTTATTGAGATTCGGAATTTAGAGACAATTCTCTCTGATAATTTTGTTTTCATATTGCAAACAGTCGGCAAATTAAGTGATTTATGTGTTAAAAATATATTATGAATATATATCTATCTCTGTCTATTCAATGTTTTGACAAAACAATATACATATTCTTTATTATAATTTTGAGTGATAAAAAAAAATGAAAACAATGAAATAAAAAAAAAATGAAAACTTGATACAAGTAAAAAATGCTTATTTTACGAAATTCAATTTTTTTGGTACATTTATAAAAATCTAGGACTTGAAATTTAAGAAGCTTTATGTTTTTCCTTTATACCAGTGAAAAATATTAGAGAACACATGCAATAAAAGACTTTATTTTGAGAAAATTGCATCAAAAAAATCTTTAAATAAACTTTATCTGGAATTTTTTGAACAAAAATATCTGGAAGATGAGAGAATTTTTTTACAAGATTTGAATACCTGCATAATTCAGCCGCTCGTTTTAGCTTCTTTTTGCTTCCTCTCTTGTTGACATTCTTAATTATTAAACAAGTGTTTATACGACCAAACTGGCAATTTATTGTTTGATTATTATATCACGACGTTTCGACCATATGGTTTTGGTCCTTATCAAGTGAAACTAAAATAACAATACAATAAATAATGATAGTCATGTTACAATAAAATAAATAAAATTAAGCAACTTACGTTATAATTAAAAAGTAGAAAGAGAAAAATCGAAATGTCAAACTGACATTGTGTCAACCACTATGTTTGGAATACTGAGATCAACTAAACGACCTTTATTAATTTATCGTATATGTTGTTTAAATTCTCTGTATCTTTTTGGGAATTAATAGTGTTGTCAAATTTTTTAATAAAAAACATTTCAGCTATTTCTCTCTTTCTTACGTGTTTTTCGTTATGTAGAATATCAGGCGCTGACCAATCGAAGTCATGATCAAATTTTAATTTGTGTTTGCTAATTACGGATAAATTACTTTCGTGCATTTTTATATTATTACAATGTTCCTTGACTCTTAATTATTGATGCAAAATGATAGAGGAGCTTATAATTTTTTCAGTGGTTTCAAAAAGATCCTAAATAATTGAAGAATGGGAATTTTATTGTTAATGATTTTTGATGACAATTTTCTACGGTTGTTACTTTAATCTATTGAAACATTAAACAGAAAGTTCATTTTATTTAACATTATTTTTGCTTTGAAATGCAAGATTCTTCGCCTCGATTGGTCCACCGAACGCGAAAACGTCAAACTCTGACACTCTGGGATAACAAGAAAATCCAACAGAAAGTATAGCAGGAGTAAAAATTAGCAAGCAATGGGGGTGAACGTAATTTATGAGGTGGTGTTAGGCCCGGTATTAGGAAACTTTCGTTTACTCCGCATTACCGTGAGTCTCCGGCTTTTCTTGTCACTATCGCCTTACCGTGAGTCTCCGGCTTTTCTTGTCACTATCGACAATTAACTCTGCCTTTCGCATTCACGCTTCGATGAATACGCAAATAGTGGGATTTTCGTTTCTACGGGAACTTCTTTAATAAGTCAAATCAAACGTACAAAATTTATTTCCCTGTCCTTATAATATTTCGTATCCTAATTCGCGTATAATAATTACGGAAAATTCGCGCATGTTTGTATATATTCGTTCAGTTCGTAAATGCGTTTTTTATCATGTTTTGTAATTATAAAGTATAATCGCGTGACAGAAGATTTGAAGTATTTTTTGATATGCAAATAATCACATTAGAATAAAAATTTATTATTCTTATTAATAAGTATATAATGACGCATAAATGGGAATAATAGACGTTAGATAGCAGTGAAATATCGTGACTAATAATAATTTAATTTTGAAATTAAATTTTCACGTTTAATTCGCTCCTTTGTATTTTTTTCTTTTTTTTTTTTTTATCCGTTTATATAATCCAGCAATCAATTTACGCTCAAACACCATCCGTTTCGTTTTGTAGTAATATTTACTAGTCGAAGACAAGCAGGTTAATTAGAAATGGAGGCGCGCAAAACTTACTGGGTCGTCAGAATTCGTTGTCGTCGAATACGAGGCGCAGTCCTCGCAGACTTTGTGTTGACACTCGCAACAAGTTCGCGAGACTTCCTCGGGACCGAACGACTTCCGGCATACTCTGCAATCGTCCCCGCTGCTTGTCTTGCCGCTCGCTTCTGACTTTCTGCAACACCGCATCCAATAAACTTTGCTTAAAGTCCAAGATTTTATTCGCCATGATTTTTTTCAGCTCCATTAGCAACATTAATGTCGAATATTCTGTGATCAAATCATATATAAGTATATATATATATATATATATATATATATATATATATATATATATTACACAATCTATTTGTAGTAGGTAAAGCCTTACTTTTATTTATTTATAATAATAAAAATTATTTATAATAATTATTTATAATAATAAAAAAAGAATTAAATTATTATTTTTATAACCGATATATGTAGTAAATAAAGTACCGAAAAGTTTGTTCGCAGAACATCCTTATTTGAACAAGCGCAGATTACTTATTATTAATTAACCGACGATGAATCAATCCATGATCCTTAATGGACGCGTCGTATTAAATATCGCTCGGCTAGGTGCACGAGCCTGGCAAACAGTAGAAATAGCTTTCGGTGTTGTCGCGTCCGTTTAAATTGACAGTAGAACTTTAGGGATCGTCTTCTACACGGAGAACGTTTGCACAATCTATGACTCGTTTGCACACATGTATTTTCGAAAGAATAAATTTTTACCTGCACTGAGATAACGTAGCTCGCGGATTAATCGCGATGGATTATTATCAATCCAATAAAATGTTTTCAAATACATTGGATTTTATATCTAGTGAAATAATGAATTAAGAGCTTCATCGCGCTAACGTTTGAATTATTTAAAATTGCATTTATTAAAAAATTTGCTTTGTATAATGCAAATCTTCAATATTGAAAGAAATTAAGATTTTAAAAGAGCAGTAAAAGTAGCTTTAATAATTTTAGAATGTATAATATATGCACTTTTATAAATAATACAAAGTATTTTTGAAATTATAATTTATTAAATTAGTAAATTATTTATAAAATTAGAATTTATATCTTTTCATCATATAAATATATTGTATAATATTTATTATATGAAATATTTAAAACAAAATTTTAAATATATGCACTTACTTTTAATGCTTTGCATAAATTAATTTTTTTCTTTTTTTTTTTTTTGAATTTTTAGGGAAAATTTTCATTGTAAAGTCAACATTTTGAAACTATTGCAAATGACTTTTGTCAAGGATTAATTGCTTTCAAATATACCAATTTGGAGATAGGATGGAAATAGAGTGTTCGGCAGGATGCCCTTTGGGAAGCATCACGTGAAAAAACGCAATACCGGATTTTGCGTTTTTACTGTTACACACTGTTCCGGAAACTGACATTTTTTTCGTTCTCGTTATTAGCAAGATTGTACTCGCAATCAAGTTAATATTTTTATATTTTTCATCAATTTCAGTGATAAATATACTCCAATATAAAAGCGATTAAACTCGATTACTTGAATTGCAACTTTTCTAAAAAAATTTGAAAAGTTTAGAGTGTCTATGTCTGTAATATAGGTCGCGCGCGTTTCTGTTTATTTATTTGAGTATTATTTATTTTTAGTCTATTAATTTTTATTTATTATTTAATAATGTATTTTAAATTGTTAATAATTAAAACTCTAATTATACTCAAAAGCATGATAACACGTGTCGGCGACTTGATATGAATATATTGTTGATAATATAATGTGTGCACTCAAAAATTAACCAACTTGAAATTAAACGGAAATGAAATTATTTTATATTAATTCAATTGTGTACAATAAATTAAATTACGCGTAAAATGATGTTTCTCTTTGCGAAAAATACATAATAATGCAAAGACACAATATTATGATATTATATATATTTAATAATTTAATTTCATTTAAGTATATGAAATATATGAGTCATATACGTATATGATATAATTTGTATTGTAGTATATAATACTACAAAAAAAAGTATAGGAAATATGCAAGACTTTTAATAAGAAGTATAGCAATATATAAATATTGTTTTAATGAGGAAAATAAAAATTCTTATTAGCATGACACATTTTCGAAAGAAGGCACGATGTGCCTTCACTCTATAATAAGTAACAGCAAAAAACGTACAACGAGAGCATTTTATACACAGGTTACATTTTGATAGGAACTTACGATTTTAGAGATTCAATCGTGGAGGATTCCTCTTTGGGCTGAATGTCCTCCATCGGGGTGACCTTGGCCGGCTTGGTGACTGAAAAGAGAGAAAGAGGGATCTCCTTTATACCGTATACTTCACGAAGAGACTTCGATGTCCTATCCGCGGGCTAGGCTTACAAGACTTATATCCTCCGGGATCTCCCGCAATTGGCGAATCGATCGCTTTTCCCGCCCTTCTATTGTCTCTACAGAGTCTTTAAAGTTCCATTTGGATCTTTAAGGATCCTTCCATGAGCGGAGGACGGAGGGGTGGGGGGGGGAGGGGCTCGTTAAGTATTCAGCCCCTTCTTCCTCCTAGCTAGGGAAAGAGCCACGTGGCGATTTTATCTCGCGCGATTTGCCGAAGGCTTCCCTAATCCGAGCGACGGCGTTATCGCGAATCCTCGTCGGAAAACGGCCGCGCGATTTTGAAGGTCGGCTGTTATCCTCGACAGGAATGAATTCGCGATATATATCCCGCCGAATACGTCCCCTCTCTCTAAGAAAGAAAAAAAAAAAAGGCAGTTCCGCAAGAAACGAGATAAGGATTGTAATCGGATTGCTGCTTAATTTCATTCACATTGTACAGAAATTTGCCGTCGCATTCCATTTCTCTCTTACTGTTCATATCGTCGCTTCGAATTAGTAAATGGCGCTATGGAAATGTTTGCTCAAAGATGGTCTTGCCAGAAGACGCAAAAAGTATTTCTCAGCACCAAGGATATTGCATTGCATCACCAAGTAAAGCACTTCTCTGCAGCTTCTCAATTAACCCAAATACTCTTGCGAGTAACCGGATGATGACGATTTTTTTTTCGTCACGAGTAACGTCGCGAATTAACGGAATGAAAAAGATTACCGTACCGTGGGTTAAAAAAAAAAAAGAAATACTTTTACCTCTTTTTATGCGCTTTTTTTCTTGTAAAATATTTCTCCATATTTAAGGATTTTTTTTTTTTTTGAGAATCTAGAACTCTTGACAATATTCCTATTTCTAAAGATTAATTTTATTGAAAAAATGACCTATGTATAATTTAAAAAAAAAGTTTAGTCGAGTATTTATAACGTGAAGTTTTGGTATTTACATAATACTTGCTTTGTTTCTTCAAATTTGATTTACTTGCGCAGAGACGGAAGACGAAGTTCCGTAACTAAATGCATTACGAGATTTGTAAGGAGATTGTCTCAATAAGATAATTTCTATTAACTTAAACTTTATAATTATAATTATTGAACTACATGTATATCGAAAAGTTGACATAAAATTTGAAGTTATATTCTTCGAAAACTAGAGATAACGATACAAATATAAAAAAAGAGGCATTTTGTAATTAACGCGATTAATTACTCGCTGATGCGATACTCGTGATCTTTTTTTACGAGATAAACTTACGCAAACTTTCTAGAAAATGAAAAAGAAGAGAGGATTGCACGCCCGTGGCGAAAATCCGGAAAAATCAGAATCAGATCGCATCAGGTCGCGAGCACGCGAACGCATGTGGCCTGGATTAGATCGTCCGTGGATCCAATTAAACTTCTAGAAAAACCGACCAGATGCCTGTGATCCGCCGCATATCACCTTTCTCACCGCGGAAATTAACCGTCAGATCGAATCTTACGTGAATTATGACTCGGTCTGGAAAATGTGCCATACATAAAGTGCCGCTTCGCGAGCGTTAAACGGTTAATTCCGCTTGTTCTCGAGCAAAAAAAAACAAGAAAAAAAAAGAATAAAACTGGCGCTTTCTTTTTTCTTTGATTATATAGATATTAATGATGTATTACTAATATAGATTAATTATTTATTAGAATGTTTAAAATTATTTTATAATTGTCTATTATTTTAGTATTGCCCAATTAAAGTTTTTGTTTGAATTTTTATTAATATTTTATGATTTAATCGTGCCGCTTCTGCTCACCAAGACTAACAATTATCTTAAATGTGAAAAAGCGATCTTTTTTGTTTCCTCATAGAGGAAATTTTGTTTTCGTGGCAAATTTTTTTTCCATTTTATATCCCAATGCTTTTAAAATGTTTTCCAAAACGTCGAAAAATCATATTTTTTAAAGATGTCCGTATGTGTGTGTGTATGTATGTATGGTATGTACGTACAGAATATACATTGTACAACTTTCACGATTTTTGAGATATCGGGTTAAATTTTTTTAAATAAATAAAGTATCGTTAAAGGATGGTTGGTATTAAATTTGACGAGAATCGATGAAAAGGTTTATTTTTTATAAAATTTTGAGATATTTTTTTTTGTAAAAAAGCCAAAATTGAAAAACCTGTTGCTTTAAGAAGCTTAAGCTTTGTACGCGAAATAAAATGATGGAGAAACAATATCAAAAAAATATATTTTTATGTTTCTAATTTGCACAATTTCTATTTTGTTTTTTATATCAAAATATAAATAAAACAATTTGTCTTCTATTATTTTAATAGCAACGCATTATAATATCGAAAATATAAATTGGATTGATAGACATAGTGATGTTTGGATTTCGATACCATTATTTATAAATATGTTAAAAATTTATTTATTCTTAAATTATTTATAAACATTTAAAATTTAATTACATTCTTAGAAACATTTGAGATTGATTTTTCATAAGTAAAAATTTTATGTATATACTATAAGATATTTTTATATTCAACAATTTTTCGATAATTTTTCGAGCTATACTTGGACACAAGACAAATCTATTTAATTGACCGAAAAATTATCATGAAAGAATAGAAAAATTACCATCGCGACTTATTTTATATTAAATCTAAATACACTGTCAGTTAAATTTTCAATAAAATTTCTCTTCAAAAAAACATCCTCTTCAGATTAATCATAAACTACGATTTTGTTATACAACTTTGTCACATTTATATTTGTATAAATATTCTTTGGAAACTTAATTAATGAAATAATTAATATTTAATGTTCCAATTGAATATTTAATTGATGAATTTGTTTGATATTTAACTTTAAATATTGAACATCTTTATAATTAAATTATCTTTTAAATTGATATTAAACAAAAATCTCTTTCGATGTCATGAAGATTATCTGGTAACAAATACGAATGCCAATGTGGTGATTCAGTTTTATTAACGACATTAACTCTTTTCTCGTGCTGGCATTTTGTCGTGACGTTTTTCCAGAGACACGGATGGAAATCGCGTTTACGTTTCTGTCAACGTTAACAAAGCGGATTACCGGCCTAGTTGAACGCAACAAAAGAAATCTTTGACGTGCGAGAAATGTCAGGATTTTTCTCCTTACAACGGTTATTTCGTTATCATTGGGATTTACATGATGACGTAAGAATTTTGATGATCTGTGTTTTCACACAAGACGAATCTATCTAATTGATCAAAAAATTATTATGAAAGAATGGAAAAATTATCTACTACCACAACTTATCGACTCTTATTTTATACTAAATCTAAAAATTTTAGCTAACAATAAGATATAAAGTGTTTCTGATATTTCATGCGATTACACTTATTAAAATTTATTTAGGTAACTATTAAGAGAGTTGAATTGCGATAAAGGAACGTAAAGAGCACTTTGACATTTATAGTAAAATAATAAAATAAGAACCGGCACTGCAATATTTTTAAGCGGATTTATTATTTCTTCAAAATCAGCATTTGTTTTTAATGCACGCTTTCTCTGTATAACGCAAAATAACTTATGAAACATGTGTGTTATTTAATAATGTGTTTCAGTATTTCAAGTATTTCTGAAAGACAAAGTATATGAGCGAGATCAATATTTCTACTTTTGTCAAAAGCGCGTTATACATATAGGTGTACCATATAATATACTTCTCGAGAAAGTTGTCTTTAGATTTACTGTGTATTTAATGGTCAGAGTTGTATGTCTTGACGAGCTTGGGCGCTGCTGGTGACGCATTATCATTCTTTCGGGCTTTCAAATAACCATAGAAAAGACAAGAGAGCTTCCATTCTCCGAATGGAAAGTGCCTCTTCGAGTTTCCAGCACAGACAACTCGGATTTTCTCTCAACTTTGAGTCGTCGGAAGTACGATGGTCTGCTACAAACACGCGAGATTTAACTTTTGGAGAGTTGTATAACGAGAGCTTGATCTCTCGCATAACAACTTGCATTATCATTTCATATCAGTTTATTTTTTTGATTGGGAAGAGAATATATTCGAAATAATTCATCGCAAAGAAAATACAAAATAATAAAAATCGACAAAATTTATTATTAAACTTGATTTATGATTAAACTAGAATTTGATTGAAAAAAAATGTATGTAGAAAGAAAGAAAATATAAGAAAATTTCACACAAACGTATAATTTTTAAAAACTAATGTACATAATGATACAAATTCATTTGGAAAAATTCTCTTTTTTGTGCATCTCATTTGTATATGAGTATTTTTAAATAAATGCAAACAATTTTAAGAGATGATTCTTTGTCAAAAATTAAAAGCGGTCTTTCATATAAACATATATTTTTATATTCCTCCCTGGGGAGTTACATTCCTTCAAAGGGGGAGATAAAAATTAAATTTTTATTCTTTTTTTTTATTTTGGACAAGTTAGAAAAATGAAATTTGATGGACACTTTCCAGTAGTAAAAAGAATATTTATTAATTTTTTTAAAATCTTTCTGTTATTGTTATAAGGAAATGAAACTAATAATATTTATTCAATTTTTTATTAGAACTAACAGTCCGGAGTGTGATCATCTAAAAACATGCGTTAGAAAGCTTGATTCCTTTAGAAACTTTTTTATTTCTTTTATTTTTTTTTTTGTAAAATCAATAGTTTTCAGAAAAAAAAATAAAATGCATTATTATGCACAGCTAAATGGTATAGATTTCGAGTTACGAGAAGTTAAATTTTAGAATAAAAAAGCAAGCAAAACAAAATTACAATAAATATTGAAAAAAATAACAAAATTATAATTAAAAAGAAAATCTATTTTTCACATCCTATTTTGAAAGAATGTAATTCCTTCGAAAGGGATATGGAGTATGTGTTTATATAAAAGACCACCCTTAATTTTTGACAAAAAAAATCATCTAAAATTTTTCACACTTGTTTAGAAATACCATGTATATTATTATAATAAAATCTCGTTTTTAAATATTTTTTTATTAGCTCGATTTTAATTGATAAAAATTTTTGTTTTTTACCTTATGTCACACACATACACATTAAAATTTATTAATTAAAAATTATTAATCTGCTCCATATTTCGTATGAATATCTTCCTGTAATATACATAACACTCAGTATTTCTATTTAATAAATCGATATAATGACAGCTAAATACTTTGTGAAAAAAATTTTGCATCAACAATTCTTGATATCCCTCAGTTAATAAAAATTAGATATTCTGTAGATAAAAATATGTAGCAAATGCATAGTGTATGTTCTTTGCCAACTAATTTTAAAAAAATCAATATATCTCGCGATATTTATTTTTCCGTTGCGGCTATATATGCTTTCGATATTTTTTTCGATGAACGTCAAACGCAGAATCCTTTCGAATGATAAAATTGGAAAAAACTACGTTTTATTGAGATAATATCAATCGAGAATTGAAGGAAAAATCTGTGAAAACTTACGAAAAAGACGGAAATAATTGTTCGTCGACATGATTAGGTAAAAGTATAGTAAAAAAATTATCTCAAAAATTGGATGAAAATAGAAAAAATATTTGGCTTTTTTACGCGCGATAACTATAAGCAAAATATTGTTCGGATCATCTGAGAAATATATATACTCGTCCATTAAAATATTTCGCGATGTCAAGTGCACAAAATCACTCTATTCGATTGCGATATGTCGCACTATATATGAAACAATGTATATTACACTTCATATAACGTAAAAAACATTTGTGATAAATTTTATCGAAACATTCAACGCGCGAATGCAATACGTACATGTATACGAAAAAGAATTTATTTCTCTATTAATGCAAATCCATCCAATTTCGCAGGCTCATATACGAAGAGCAATATGTTTAGACGTAGAAGGGAATACTCTCTCTATGGATATTAATTTCAATTCCGCTCAGACTATTCGAATCTACCTCGATTATCGACGAGTATTTTTAACATTATTTTTCAACAGCAATGTGCAACCGCCAGCGATATCATCGCCGATGTTATACGCTAAAAAAATAGAGAGATGCATAGTTTGCAAATATTTGTTTGGCCAACAGCCGCTTGATTTCCACGAATTTTCATCATTCGCTAATAAGCCACGCGCGCGTAATTGGAAACGCGACATATTTTCGGTATCGCCTGCAGAACAGCTGGTCGATATCGTCGCGCGATTGACATTGCGCCCGCGATTCGGTGCACGATAAACGGACACGTAATTAAAGCCTCCGATCACTGATGTAATACTTCCGTAATATTAGAGATAACAGCGCAATGACCTATTTATAGCATTTATGCAATTCAATGCAATTAATATTAATACCGTAAATGTAGTAATTATCGGTTTGCATTGTTACAAAGTTATCCGAAAATCTCAATCTATTATTGGAATATTTAATATTGTAATATAATAATTGCGTATAATTATGTCGCATAAATAAAATTTATATATAATTGAAAGACGTTTCATATTTTTCAAAAAATTGGACAAGCTTGTTTTTTTTTTTTTTTGCACGATGACATGACGACGATATAGAAATAGCGAGTGAATAAATTCTAAATATTTCTCTATGTGTTTTCTTCAATATTCAATCGACGTTATCCATAAATTTCCATCAGTGAATTATATTATTAATATTTTGAATTCATATGTTTGTTCTCCAATTTTTACTCAAGAGCACAAAAATGTATATGTATATGTATATATGTATGTTCATGATAAAAAATTTAATATTATAACATAATATTAAATTTAATATTATAAGAATTATAAATATGTTGAATATAATTATAATGTTATTATAAATAATAATACCAAAAAATTATTTTACATTAGATTTATTTTACATTAGATATCAAAGTAGTATTGACATTAAATATTAAACATTATAATTATAAGTGATGTATTGCGTAAACTTACATCAATTTGTTCCCAATCAAGGCTTGTTGCATTATCAATTATCGATAATTCCTAATTGATCGCACATCACATATTTTATTAAATCGATGATCATCTCATAGGAGCGGCGCGCGTTTTTATAAGCAAATTATCGTACTTGCGAATCGCATTGTCAAATAGCTGATAGCTTACACGCGCAATTACATTGCTTAAATTGGACGGTGAAGAGAAATTATCAAATCGTAATGGAGAGAGCACATGTTATTGCTCGACGGCGGCACGCTATTAGTAGGTCTATTGCTGGTAATTGATCTCCTGATACAATCACATTGTTAATCATAGCTTTAATTAATGGAGTAGCGGGTTAACAGCGAATCGGCCAGTTGAATGGAATATCATGGTATTAGTAGTCACGGAATGTATCTTGATGCGATTGACACGTATATGCATCAAGATGTACGATTAATTTTGACGATAATTCGTATATTTCGCGAAATATTTATTCTTACGTAAATATTGGCGCGATGATACGAGAGACGCGGGTATCTAGAGTATCGATATGAAGATAAATACGATAGATTTTATTAATGGTCGAACGCTTTATAACGCGTTCATTTGCATTGTTACAAAGTTATCCGTTATTGTTATAAAATCTCAATCTATTATTGGAATATTTAATATTGTAATATAATTGCGTATAATTATGTCGCATAAATAAAATTTATATAATTGAAAGACGTTTCATATTTTTCAAAAAATTGGACAAGCTTGTTTTTTTTTTTTTTGCACGATGACATGACGACGATATAGAAATATCGAGTGAATAAATTCTAAATATTTTTCTATGTGTTTTCTTCAATATTCAATCGACGTTATCTATAAATTTCCATCAGTGAATTATATTATTAATATTTTGAATTCATATGTTTGTTCTCCAATTTTACCCTGTATACAGGGTGGATCACTAAAGGTGTTACAGGCTAATAATGCTAAAACTAAACAAGATATGAAAAAATAATTCATACCGACATGTTCAGTAGGAAGACATCATATAGTCAACAAAATAATTATTTTATGAGTGGAGTGGAGAATTAGCTTTATTTTTTTAAATAAAATTCTCTATTTTTTAATGCATATCCTTATAGTATTTCTTGAGACTTTTTTAAAACATTATATCAATAAAGTATTTCTTCATTAAGTATTTTTTGTTATTTTATATCTTAATATAATATTTTTATATAAAATATAAAATATTTTATTCATAAAATATTTATTTTCGTAATATTTTTTTTTAATAATCTTATTGTAATTCTTTTATGTACAGAATGAGATGAATTGATATAAAAAAAAAATAATTGTTTTTAAGAAAAAGTATGTAATTATTTACAATGTATTTCTCTTTAAACAAATATTTGTTTTTTTTTTTCACATCAACTGATTAGATATACTATAAATAATTCCAAAAGTAAGAATATAATATGCAATAAAAAAATAGGAAGTTTCATTTAAAAAAAAAAATAAAGTACAAACTACTTTTTTAATGTCTCATTTAATTTCAGCTATATTAGCGTGTAACATTTTTAATGATCTCTGTGTATAGCTCAACAGCATACGAGCATTCTCGTATTATCAAGAAATAGATAAGAATGATATATAGTTTTATCATACGTAATTATCTAAAACATTATTTAAAAAAATATTTCCAATATTAATTTTTTGTGGCAAACAATTTTTATTATATTTAAATTGGAAATAGTTATTTTAAAATATATATAGAGGGGAGAGAGAGAGAGAGAGACACAGACATTGATCAAGGTAACTTCATAAATAGTTTATATTATATCATACACTGTCGTTACAATGTCGAAATTAGATTCCGCAAAGTAGAGGATATTGATGTGAGCGATTCGAAAACCCTTGTTAAAGATACCATTGATAAGCAGACTGTTAGAAGCATAAATGCAAGGGAGGAGATTAAAATCAGTCATATTCGTATTATGTTGCTGAATTATACCGTAATGGCGCCAGCTTGAACATTAAAGACGACCCATTCAAAACATTTCTTTCCTCGTCTTTCAAACACGCGAACAAAAGCCTACTACATCTTCGTCATGTATATGTAGGAATAAGGCAAGATCCGACTTTCAATAGAGAGAGATTTCGGAGATTTCAAATCACTCATATCTTTCCGCTTTTGCCCTCTTTTTTTTTTATTCCATAGTACTTTCAATAGCCTCAAATTTCCCTCTCTGTTTCCAGTTTTCCATTTCCTTCTTCTCTTTATTTAAAATACATCGAACTTATTCAATCAGAAATGATTGAGTGTCAAAATAATGATATGTCGAAAGAATAAAATGAAGTAAGAATAAATTTCTATTCGTAAGCTACTAATAAATAATAGTAATAAAATATTTTTTAACAAGTATCTTACGATAGAATGCAATCAGTTAATATTATCTCCCCTATTGCAAAATTGAAAAAGAAAATATACATAAAGCAATGTATCTAAAATTAAAAATCATGGAATTGGATCTCTTGAGTATTCTCAACTATGCTCATCACGAAGGTGATGTTGCATACTTTATGATTGAATTATTTTGGAATGACCCTGAGGACAAGGATTATTATCTCCGCTTTGCCGTTTCATCGCGAATGGCAAACACGTGTAGAATTTTTTACAGAATCTTTGAAAAAGTGCTTTACCGAGAGAAATGGAAGACATATCTTCAAAGATCGAAGATCCCAATCTATAATCGAGAGACAGTGAAAAAACGCGTTGCCAAAAGTGGAGCAAAGAAATAGACATGGGCAAAGGGGAGATGGATAGAAAGGGAAAGCAGAATGAAAATCAATGGCGGTACCAAGAGTTGATTTGAATTTTATATATAATGCACGTGTAAGGGCGATTCTTAAAACAGAAGTGAAGATGCGCGCGAGGTAAGTAGACTTCACCGTGTTGACTCTAGCGACCTCTTGAGAGTTAATTTGAGTTGCTAAATCAGTGCCGACTCTCTCAACGAAGAGGCTTCAGGCGAAGGATCCCCTTGCAGGAGGTTGCCAAGTCAGAGATCCGCAGAAACTACTCTTAACTGGCCGATAAACACGAGTTAGCTGCGAGGCACAACTCACACAATGACAGTGGTTTGCCAATCTACTTAAACTCCAACTTAAAACTTGCAAATTTCATTGTACCTTAATTAGAGAAGGGTCTATTGCCTATTGTTTTAACGTTCGAATTATGATATTTGCAGTATTAAAAACATAATGTAGAAAAGTAATATATAAAGAGATATAAAAAAACATATAAATATACAAGGTGTCTATAAAGTCTGTCCCCACCCCCTATATTTCGAAAACGGCTCAGAATTATGAAAAATATCGCAAAATACGTTCGATTATTTTGAGGCTATTCTTTTAAGGGGGATGAGAAACTTGTCTTCCTAAGGCGAGGCCTCAGAGCGACCCAACTCAAAAATTTTAAGTAGAAACTCCCATAGTATATTGTTTAAAAGAGCATAAAAAAAAGTGGCACAAACCGGAAGTTGATATGTTGACCCGTTCGGAAATTATTTAAGATCAAAATTCGAAAAAGCTAATTTTCAAAAAATCGTTACTCTTATTTGCAAAATCTTAAAACATTCGATGTGTTGAAGTCTTTTCAAGTTTCTTCTATAAAAAAATTCAGAGTTGATCTTGGCTTAATTAAAAAAACAAAAAATTTTGGCGTCATCTTGAATTTAAGTTCTTTTGCGTATCTTCTTCAAAAAATACCACAGTCGAATCTGAATTTTTTTATGAAAAGGACTTAAAAAGATGAACACTCATACTTCAAACGGTTTTTTAGGATTTCCCAAATAGGAGTAACAATTTTTTTAAATTGATTTTTTCCAATTTTCACCCAAACTCCCGAACGGATCAACGTATCAACTTCTAGTTTGCTTCAAAAATTTTTTTTTTATGATTTATCTATATGGAGGATTCCATTTGAAATTGAGATAGACTCTCCCTTAGGACACCTTAGAGACAAGTTGCCCAACCCGCTTAAAAGAATAACTCCTCGAAGTAATTGAATACGTATCTCGCGGTTTTTCATAATTTTGAGCCATTTCCAAAATATAGAGACAAACTTTATAGACACCCTATACAGTATTATAAATAAAAAAAAGAGGAATATATGTGTGCGTGAAAAAGAGAAAGAGAAATAATTGTACTATTAATAAAAAAAATTCCAAATTTTGTTTGTGAATGAGAATATGTTTTTCATCATTCGTACATTCGCTAGCACATTTTTATATTCTAATTTTTTGTCTTCTACATTATTTCACATTGTTTCTTTATCAATGCTTGGAATTAATTTACCGCGGATTTACATTTTCTGTTGTCTATTGTAACATGACTGAAACCTCTCCAATAATAGCTGACTTTGGCCGAAACTATTTTCACCAATCGACGAAGAAAATCGCATGCGTATATAATCCAGCTTCGTAATCTCCCGGTGGGTATCAACATCCCAAATTGATAGAGAACCGCGTCGCGAGGGACGAAGAAAAGCACGTGCATCGTTGATGGGCTCGCGGGAGTTGCGGCTGAATGTCGTATCGCTCTCGTGCAGATCTGCTCGATGGAGAAAGCGCAGCGTATATTTCAGGTGTAAATAACAATTGCCATTCCATGGAGTTTCTTTCTCGATGGCATCCGCATTCCCTCTCGTATCATTCTGTGAACGTATCTTTGTATTTTACGTCTACTGTAACGTAAGCTCGCATATTTCATTCAATTCTCGGCTTCGCTAAAGTTCGTCGCTTTATCGAAACTTTCCACTTCGTTTCTCTCTTTCCTTCTCTCTCAATTCTCTCCTCAAGACTTTTCCATCTCGTCCATGCTCTGTCGTTTATTTTTTCAAAGGCTTTATGACTCTACCATTCGCAGTCCCGTCGACGTTATTTGGCCACCCTCGTGCAACTAGCTCAAGTTTCTAGTGGGGTAGCAAAATGAAAAGGGATATCAGCGAATATAGTAGCCGTTTTTTTAGAGACGTAAGTCTTCAGGTAATGCCGCTGTTTTCGCAGTATCTTGAAAGCCTTTCTTCGTTCTTTTCCCGCTTATCTCTTGAAATTGTAAATAGATTATTTTTATTTCTAAAATTGGAATTTTATTAAATATAGGTATTAATTTTTACTGATATATAGAATTAATATTTATATTTTTTATTTCAAATTATTTATTATACATATATATATATATATATATATATATATATATATATGCGTTAGAACTATTTGTTAAGCCTGACAGATATTGTAGATTATTACTACAATAAAAATAATTTACAAAATTATTTTATTTTTAATTATTTCAACAATTTATATATATATATATATATATATATATATATATATATATATATATATATATATATATATATATATATACGCGTTAGAACTATTTGTTAAACCTGACAGATATTGTAGATTATTACTACAATAAAAATAATTTACAATTTTTTACGCTTTGTCTATCTATGAAATATATTCTTCTGTAAACCATGATTCATTTAAAATTGTACAGTTATTATAATTGCATCTAGTAATTTGGCCCCTAGAAGGACGAAAAGGTGATGGGCAAAATTCATGATTAAATAAAACTTTCGATCTGTAAATCACTGTCGATAGACGAAGCGAAGTTGAATCGTCGCGCGAAAACCCGAGGATGTTGAAGACATGGAGAGAGAGAAGGGGGGAGGGGGGGGGGCAGAACGAATTAATTAGAACTACCCGTTATGTTGAGAATGACATTAACTCGCTTTCCCTTCCTTTCCCTGTCCTATGATCACTTGTGATTGCGAAAGGTTTAAACATTGTTACCTAATGTCGCGCGAACAAAACGCGCCTTAGGAAAATGAGGAAATGGGAAATCGATCTTGGAAAAATCGGCCGTGTCAAAAAACTTTCCTTTTTTTCTTGCAATTTGGCAAGTCCTTTTCAAAAATCGTTTTTTCGACATGAAAATTTAGTTTGCAACATATTATAATTTTTAATAATTAAAAATAGTTTATAAAATTCCAATCGATTGTTTGTTAATAAAGAATAATTTTAAAGATTATTTTATTTTTAATTATTTCAACAATTTTTTTTAATGGAAACTCCCGCGCGCTAATATTTTCAATATAGATACAGCAATTATTCGAATAATTATATATTAATTAATAGAATTCGACAATATATTGTATAAATAATCTCGAGACATTTTTGTGTAAAAGTAGATAAGTCTTTAATATGTTTTTGTGTAGCTTTATGTTCTTAAACAGATTACGAATGCGAGATTAAATGAAAAGGGAAAAACTCGCGGTGCGATTCATGTCACGGAACGAGAAAAGGATAAGCCTTTTCGAGGAAAAGGAGGAACTTTCTTTGCAGCTTAACGAATCTCTGTAATTTAAATCCTGCCTTGCATCTCGCCGAGGTTAACTCACCTAGCGAGTATTTTTATCACGCTTTACCTCCGGCCTTCCTTCGTTATTAGTGCTTTTTTTCCTCGGATCGAAGTAAAATAAGCTCTCGATGTATATCGCGGCGAGATTTTTTTCTTTTGCATTTTCCGACCACGTCTCATTCCTAGAGAAAGAAAGAGAGAGAGAGAGAGAGATCTTGCTTTCTATCTTTTTGCTTCTCTTGATCTCGATTAGCGGATTTCCGAGTATCGTTCCTTTCTTCTCAGAATTCAATGGAGAGATAAATTGTGCGCACTGTGCTTCCGCAAATTATGTTCTCGAATCTCTTCATTTTCCTCTCATAAGTGTCATGAAATCCGTAAAATCGAGTTTGTAAACTTTTATGAATCCGTAGCACAAAAATTAGTCTTGAGATTAACTTTCGCCGTCGATTGATGAATCCTTCAATCATCGCGTAATCCCGATCTTCCCCGAGCAAGTGTCAAATCGCGACAACATGAATGATGCATCGCTGTGTATTTTAGTATATACCTTCTTGAATCTCTCCAAGGTAACCTTTAAACTTTCTGAAAGCGTAGTTGTGCAAATTAAGATCTTCTGGGTGTGCGAGATAGAATTCCGGATCTCTTTCGCGAAACGTGAATGTAAAAGAGAAATATGTAAATTTAATTCATACCTTTGTTTTTTTGAGAAGTAAAGTGTATTAAAGCCCTATTCAAGCACAAGACCATTATGTTTGTTTGTAGGAAATAAAACGCAAGAAGACCGGCAGTAAAATATTATTACGTCCGTATTTTAAGAGCTGTCAATTTGGGAAGCGGAATAATTTCATTCGATAGGAAAGTCTATTCACGAAACCTGGCAACAAAAGTTCTCGATAAATCGTCACGTTTAACAATGCCGAATGCTGATAAATTACGGCACGACATTTCTGTAAAACTTGCACGACGCTGAATAAATCAAAATGAACATCGAATCGTGATAACCGGCGACTGCGTGCGGCCGGACAGGTGCGTTGAAATTAGATGTACCCTGATACGTTTACCTTTAGCCTTTTTTAATTCGATGCACAAGAAATTCTCGATTAAATCGCGATTATATCTTTTTTATAATACATAATTTTCAGAGGAAATTAAAAAAAAAAATCTATCCCTCACACAGCGATACTCAATTTGTCTAAATTTGACAAAATTTGTCACAAAATAATTTTTCCGTCATTTGAACTTTTGCGAACCTTCATCAAGAGAGAAGCCACGCATCCAGAAATTAATATTCGCGACTGTCGAGGACAAGGCTTTTCATAGCGCGTCGCGCAAAATGAGAGAAAGAGAAAAAGGCGCGCTCGATGAAAAGCGCGAAAACGCTTTTACTCGACTATCCTCGACTCTCGTTGGTCTCTATTTGTATACTTGTCTCCCAACGCGGTGTCCCGCCGTATAATTGGACAAACATGGCTGATTTTTATGTAAGAGTTGCCCTGCACGTTACGCATGGTTGCGAGCGCAAAAAAAAAAGAACGAGCATAAATTCTGCAGATTCGATTCGTGACCGAGATTGTCGTAAAATAGAGGTGCTCGTGAGAATGAAATAGTTGAGGAGTGCCGGTATTCTGCAGTCAGGTCAGGTACAAATGCGAGGAAACTGCACGAACGAATTCGAGTTGACGTGACGTCAATGTGATGACAAACGATATTATGGTGAGAATATGATGAAGGGGACTGTATTTCTTCGGTTATATCCGAACATATTTTGACAATGTATAGCGGAAGTAACTTGGAGTCGTTAATGTTAATTGGAAAAAATATTTCAAAGGACATTCTTTTTAAAGTATGAATAAATATTTTCAAAAGATACAAAACGCGAATGCACCGATGAAAGAATTTAGCTTTGAAAAATAATTTTCAGTAAGATGTCGATGCTTTCAAATTTCCTCTTTGCACGCGCAATTTCTTTCTTCTTTTTTTTATATATAGAAAATATAAATTTTCCACGTGTGATTAAGTGTTTATTCATATAAATCTATTTTTCATATAAAATCTGGATTATAATAATTGCGTGCAATTTAATGCAAACATTAAGATAAAAAGGAGACTCACCGTTTCCTGTCGCTATAATGTTTCCCAGCAATCTGCTCAAGGTTTTTCCACTCTCTTCCGGCGTAACCGACCCCGACGCACCGGTTTCCGGTTGCGTCATTACATTCATCTGCAAGATAAAAATAATATTTTGTTACTTTACTTGAGAATCAGTTTATTGCACAATAAAATTAATACAATTCTCATAGTTATTATAAATCAACAATCGTAAAAATATTATATTAGCTTATATCTAATTCCACTCCCTTATATATAAATATTACATTTAACTTTACATTTAACCTTACATTTAAATATTGATATTGAAAGTTTTGCGTAGAGATAAAATCTGTAAATACAGATCGATGATTATACAGTTTTTCGAAAAAAGTCATTTTTTATTGAACGGTGTGTATCTGTGTGTATAATAAATTATTTTTTAATTGATATAGAGTTAAAGAATTCGTGAAATGTAAATTTAGAGAATAGATAACTAAATCCTAATTATAATATAAGCTAAATGATCCGTCCGTTGGGAAGCGGACTAACAATAGCCTAATAATACAAAATACTTAAACATGAAATACCCCAATTCACGTTTAATTGCACATCCTTGACAAATGTCAAGATGACAGATATTAATTAATATCTCACCCGGAAATCTCTCTTCCGCATGCTCTATGCTTCAACAGGAACATTGTCAAACTCCGTCAGCGTGATTATACAAAGAGAAATCGTCTAGGAATAATCCGGAAGCGAGTCGGCAATTAAATACTTTTCGCCGTAAGCGAAAATTCTTACGGAGTATTAAAATTGAAGCTAAATATGCGACTCTTCGGTTTATGTTTCATTAGAGCGCTATATTACAGTACTTCACAAGAATTATCGCCGGCAGGCTAAACTTGCGAACCTCGGAGATTTTAATCAAGAGTCATCGTAGGTCCTCTTCTCTCGACATCAGGCTGGCAAGAATTCTCGCGGGTTTACGTGCGCATTATTTTATGCAAAACGCGTTAGAATGAGTTAGTGAATGGGGACAAAGTTTTATTCATCTTATTATCTCGACATTTCGTAGGTTTTATATTTTAATATTTAACATTATCTATTGACACTTGTAATAATTCACATTATATGTGATGGAAGATCTTTCTCGCAATTGTTTACGATTTATCATATAAACTAAGAAGATAATGGAAAAGCTGTTTAAATATGGCACCGTAAAATATTTTACGATGATTAAATTAATAATTATTCAATTTTATTAGAACATGTTATTAATTATTAAATATTTATTACAATTATTAAATTCTTATATTTAATCATTATTCAAGTTATGAGAATATTATATAATTGGAAAAATTATTCTCTTATTCTATTTATATATATATTTTCTGTGAATTTTATACTCAATAGATTTGACATTACACAATAATATTTAGGAATTTTCAAGAATTTTCAATTATTGAACAATTCTTATAACATAATATTGTGTCAAAATAAAAAGCAATAATACAAATTATATTATATAATAATAACATTAAATAGTATAAAATATAATAAAAAAATCTTGCTACATGTTTTTTTTTAATACAATTTTAGATACACGATCGTGATTATATTTTGTTCTTCTTTTGCTTCCTTAAAAAAAAAAAAACAAGACTAAAGGAAACTACTTCCGTTTTGTGTTCCGCGCTACTCGTAGGACAAATCCAAAGACACACTGCATGAAACAGCCGAATCCAATTTTCTTCTCTTCTTCTATTTTCGAAAACAAGAAACTCGAGTACTTATTTTCCGGGAAAACTTTCAGTCCGCCAACGTTTTATATACTTTCCCCAGAGCTTCGATCTAGCCACGATGACCTTTGAAGTATAGGACGGTAGTAAATATCTTTGCAAATACGAGCGAGTCCTATGCGAAAGCCAATCTCGTAATCGAGATGTAAATTGCATCGCATCTGGCCGATTGCCAATTCTCTCTCTCTCTCTCTCTCTCTCTCTCTTTCTAACTTCATTTTCTATCAAACTCCGCTTTCTGTTTGTGATATGCTACTCTCTGCAATCTCCTCTTGTCCGAGGTACTCGCTACCTCCATTGGTCGCCTCTGTGCATACTTCCCTTGTACACAAGCTATATTATTTTTGTTTTCGCACATTGAGCGTGGCATAAGATGATATGCATAATGTGACCTCGTTCCTGGAACGATTCCAGCGGTCGGAAACAACTGGCGGGACGCTCCTATGATTTGATCGGGGCTGCCGCTGATGAAATGCGCCGGGCAATGCATATACATATATATATATATATATATATATATATATGTGTGTGTGTGTGTGTACATACATCGGGAATATTAAACGCGCGGCTGACCGCGTGTGGTTCCTCCATCCTCATTTTGCTGTCTGCTCGCGTCATTTTGCAGATCAGCGTGATCATCGAGTCTGACATGCATTTGATTACATCGTGTATAATTTGCGACAAGCATCGTTGATTTTATGATAACAGGATAACACGGAATCACGCTATTATAAATAAATTTCTCGTTCGAACTGCGGATTGGAATATTTGAAAATGAAGATAGATTTCGAGTGCATCTAATATATTTGACACACTGGATATATTTTAATTAATCACGCGGCATTGACATGATGATCGACAAATTCGTTCTTGAAATTCGATTCACCTCCACGTCGCTCATGCATCGCGCATTCAGATTACATGTGTACGTTATAACTCATTGAAAGTTGCAACTGTTACACGACTGTTCAATCTGCTATTGCAATTGTTGTATCACATAGAAAGTTTCTTTCTTGTCTTCTGCTTATTGTTAAAATTACCGCAAAATTGTATCAAAAACGAACAAATAAATAAATCGCAAAAAGCTTGATATATGTGTTTGGTTTTAAGACACTCTCTTCGTCGAATAATTTATAATTATATGCACGAATAATATACTAACGTTAAAACACATTTACATTTCCCGTGAGTTGGCGAACAATTACCGATAACACATTTATTGTATTTTGCAAACGTTATGACACATGTAATCGAAGCTTCAAGTTCGTGTAATCATCTACCATTTGTGAATTTAATTGGAGATATTCTCTACCCTGCCATTATTTATAATTGTTAATATTTAACTTAAGAAAAAGAACGGAATGTATCTGGCAATTTCGCAAAAATATAGATTCTTGTAAATTACAATAATGATAATTCCATGAGTATAATCGCTCATATATATGAGCGCTCATATGACATATAATAGCAAATTTTTGAATTGTTACCCTTAATATTTTTTTAAGATTTTAACATAATTTTTATTTTTTATTTGCGTTTGCAAACACGTTTTTTCCTTTCTTCATGGATAATATCCTGTATTAATTACTTCACACGAAAGAAAAATTTTCTTGTATTGATTATTATGTATGCGTGTGTGTGTGTGTCTCTCTCTACAAATATAATATCTCTAATCATTCTAAATTTGAGTATTCAAAGATAAAACCGGGTACTTTTATGGATTTGTTTTCTTACAAAAAACAAATTTTGTAGGAAGACAAATTTTGTTGTCCATTAGTAGTCTTTAGATCTTAAATTATGAAGAAAATCAGGCTGGTTGTTGAAAAAAAATATTTAATTACTATAGATAACATGATTTTTTGCAGAAGTCAAAATATCCGGTTGCTCTACCGATAGGGTACCTATTTAAAAACAATTACAAAATCTAGATTTATTTTAATCAAAGTACAATACAAATATGTATTCTATTGCTATAAAAATCACAAATAAAGATATCCTCTTGTTCTACATTGCTGCAGACTTTTCTTAATTAATTTTTTAATTTTAAGGCTCTCAAGATTTTTTTTTTTTTAATTTCTTTTTTTGAGTAGTAGCTTTCGTTTACAATTACTTTTTGTAGGGAGAGTCAGGATAAGTCAGGATACCAGTTTTATTCTTTTCATTACATGATTTGCTCTAACATGAAGAAAATAACAAACAGGCGGCTGTACATTCCGGCGTACAAAGTGACGATCAAAATTAGTGCGATACTCTCTAATATATACAGAATGCAATGCTATATTTATAGAAGCAGATGCTCAGTATAGAGAAAGTCTATAACGACTCGATTGTTGTCCCAATATCGATCTTTTTTGGTTCAAAAATTTTGAATTTTAAAAAAGGAATATCGTGAGCACAGTTAATCTCAAAATAACAATGGCATCAATCTACAACTAATAACACAAATTAGCCAAAGATTGTAACATTTATCACGAAGAAACAAAGGTACCCGGTTTTACTCTACTTTTCCCTGTAGCAAAATTATTGATTATTTAAAAAATTATTATTAAAACGTAATATAAGTATTTCTGCGATTTAAGGTTTATAAATAATAATTAATATTTCATATAGCTCTTAAACGCCTAACATACAGTTAAACGTCACTACTGTCATCACGTACAATGTAACAGACGTTCCACGATCCTCATATACGTATAACGTGTAATTTACGACACTGGGAGAAGTATAATCGCATGATAGATGAAAATGGCGGTGCGCCCATGTTTGCGTAGATACTCACGGAAACTGTCGTGCTTGTCCGCTTTCCGACTTATCGGTCACCACGGCCATGGTAAATAATCACACCAAGTTGAAAGCGTAGGAAAGAAAAATTCGCAATGAGAAAAAGAATAAATGAAAAAAGAAAAAACTATTCATTCAGCACCGGGAATTAAATTTTGTCATCATGGCTAGGTAGCGTGCGCTTAAATTGAAATAAATTAAGCGTGTATTCACACACAGTGACGCCGAAATTACTAGATTAACGCCAATGTTTATTAGAAATGAAAGGGAGGAGACACGTTCTAGAGAGAAATAGAAAACTTTCTCTATTAAAAGTATTTTTTATTTTATTGTAAATTAATGAATCGTGCATTTTAATCGGGAAATTATCGATAACATGATTTTAACTTATTTTATGCCACAATCATAAAACCTATCTTAAATCAATTAGAGCGTTAAAGTTTTTATATTTATGATAAATATCTAATAATAACGAACATGATTACAAATGTTTATATGCACTGCGCTTACTAAGCTTTATGGTACACATTAAAACTAGATAATTTTTTACCAAAAAGACACGTTATTCTCATTTTCAATTTTTTTGACAAAAATTTAAAAAATAATATGCCATGTACGTCATTAATGTTTTACATTATGTACAAAATGAAACTTTTACGTAGAAAAGTGTATGAATAAAATATGATGTGTGAAAGCAGCTTTTTACGATTTTGTCGATAAAAAATATATTGCTGAACATAAAAGCTATGATCAAGAAAAAAACAACGGGGATAAATGAAAGAGGCGGATAATAATAAATGCTCTTTTCCTAATATGCAATATTTTCTACGCGGGAATAGCGCGATCCTTTAGATGATGAATAATGTGTTCTATCTAATGAGAACTTTTTGACGATACATATTTCACGAATATGCGAAAAAGAACGGCCTCTAATTCCAGTTGTTCGAATTGCGGCATGATTTATCCGCATAATTTGCTCGCGACGTATTTTCGGGACGAGAAAATTGGATCAATTGAAAATTTTTTTGTTTTCTCTTTTATTAGCAATCATAAGTTTGAAGAGAAAAGAGAGAGAAAAATATTACCTTAATTGTTGAGGGTTTGGCACTAACGGGCGAAGTTTTTAAGACTCTAATAGCGAAAGTTGGTGTTCTTTTACCGGTGCTACGCTTTTATCGCTATTTTTACGCGAACGCAACCATTAAATGCTTCGCCTGCTATAATAGTGCAATCTTTTCTAACTTGAAGTTTCTTAAACGGGCATTTTTCTTGAAAATATGATCTTTTTATAAGCGAATTGAGTAAGTAATCATGTAGCAAGCTAAAATGTCAATTTAGAAAAATGATAATAATTGTACTATATGACAACTTTTCACAATTCTGTTAAAGCGTAATAAAATCGCCGTAGTGATGATTAAAATTAAAAATTATTTAATTAAATTAAATAATTTTATTGTGATAATTAAATTTAAAAATTATAAATAATAAGAATAGATTAGAATCAAAATCACATAGTCAAGTTTGTTTCTTTCACCTTGCCAATAACATCTTTGAAAAAAAAACGAAGAAAACGTAAAATGTCTAAAAATCTTTTGCAAAAGATTATTTCGACGAATTATTCGCAAATAAATGCAAAAATCTCATCGTCAATTTTCTGCGTTTTCTCTGTTAAAAATTTGTATTTATCCTAATACTAGAACATATATCAATACATATGTAAATGTAACTCGCGCAGAAGGAACGCATTTTAACCAATTAATAGTATAAATAAAATAAAATATATAAAAAAAATCATAAAGACCTAGAGATATCGCGAAAATATTTTAGATTGCATTGCCAGAGAAAATAAATGTGCAAATAACAATTTGCGCGAGAAAGTATGCCAAGCTATTAATGTAAGCAAATAACTTTGTGTTTGAATACAGGTCTAATACACTTGATAGCTAATGATCAAAGGATAAATTAATTAACTGTTGAATGAATTACAAGAACAAAGGTAGTGGCGGCAGGTAAACCTGTTAATGACACGAGCAGTTGCACGTCATCATCGGGCTTTTAAGCTGGTTTTGACACCTGTCGACTTTATGATGGAAACCAGAGGTGTTGCAAAGCTGCGACAGAGTCATTATCAGGCTTGCACTTTCGAGCACGATCGAGAAACGAGACCTCTCGTGATCTTTCGATTTACCTTACGATATATAATTTGAGCCTGTAAATGTCAGAGCGTGTTTGTCGCGCCAAACATCGGATTGACACGTGTCAAAGCAGGGCTATCGATTTTTATACTTTCTAAAAAAAAAAAAACACATAGGTGTAAAAAGAGCAATACGTGTAAATTTTTTCACGATTTTGCTTATATTAACTGGAGACGAAGTACTTGCTTCTTTGAGACGTTTCTGAGAAGGAAGTTAGTTTTAACGCGACTTTGATGAAATTATTAATTATTAATATAGCGTAATTCATAATCAAATGTGTTCAAATTTTGGACATACAAGGTCGCGAGAATGTAAATAACGCATCAATTGCACCTTATCAGTTCATTTTGTATCAAGACTTCTTTCGCTATCCCACGCGATATGACGCTTTCATTTATTCATTGGAGTGCGATCACACGAGATGTAACGGTTTCATAAAATTGTGTATTCTCAAAATGATCACGACGATGAATTGCACGTTAAAACGCGCGTCCTCATCATCCCTTCACATGACACGCCAACAGTTCAGTGCAATTCATGTTTCACGTATAAAAAAAAATGCAAATAATCGCATCACTGATAAATTAGGGAAGAGGTCAGTTCCATCTTTCGCTAATATGGAAGACGATCGTTAATGAAATTGCTCGTGAAAAGTCGAGTGAGCACCGTGTGGCGGCACGGAAGAAAAAGTGCGTTTCAAAATCTGCGCAATAATGATACCAACGAGCCATTATCCCAGATATGTTCGACGCGATAGTCTCTATATAACGCTGTAAATGGTGTGTGAAAAAGACTTTTCTGTGCCAGTCCACGTTCAAGAGAATGTACTGTATTAGCGAGAGAAGAGGTTGTCCTGGAATACGATGCTTGGTAAGACAATCTCTTAGATTAGAAACGATAGCATTGAAAGTCAAGTAATAATATTGACCTCATTCGATTCAGGATATCTATTCCCTGGAAAAACATTCTCTGGACAATCTGTGGTTCTCAGAATTTTTTTTTTTTTTTTTTGTACCTGGAGAAATCAGGGAATTCTCCTGGAATGTCATCAGGGCTCAGAAAAGTAAAAAAAAAATTTTCTTTAGTAATTTTGCTTTTATATTGTAAATATTAGACAATCTGCTAATAAGTCAAGTTGAATTATAAATTATTGAATTGTAAATTAAAAATACATTTTAATTAAATATGCATACATATTCTTTATTTTAATTTTTAGTTACAAAAAATGAAAAACGTTATGCAAGTTAAAAATTTCTATCTTAGATAATAAAAACAATTGAGTTTTTTTTTTAGTACATTTTTTTAGTACATTTGTAAATCCAGCGCATGTAACTTAAGTAAATGATTTATATTTTTTCTTCATGAATGTAAAACATTAGAAAACATGCTCAATAAAAAAAAATTACTTTTAGAATTGCACCCAAAAATTTTTAAATATTCTCGTTACTTGGAATTTTGAACAAAACTACCAGAAAAATTTTTTTACAAGTTACCTGTTGATTAATCTTAAACTAGCTTCGGCGTGAATAAAAGCATTATTTTTTGTTTGCATTAAATCCTCAATAATGCAAATTGTTTATTTATGTAAACGATATAATATGTAAATGTAAGAAAATTAATTCTTAAATATATAAAGAACTGAATATCGCTGTAAGCGCCGTAGAGAAATAAGGAAATAGAAAGCGCTGTGCCAGCAACAAGTATTCCTGCAGCAATCGCTATAATACACTCGCGCGCAGCAATACACTCTTATCTGAAAATACTGTATTAGTTATTGATCGTATAATTGAAAAAATATTTGTGCGTAGGTGCAGCGTATTTTCCGTAGAATTTTCGCGAATTTTCGATCAGAAGATGGGAAACTTCCCTCCTTCCGCAAGATCCCGACCTTTCATATTCGTTTTTGAGTTGTTCGAGTTTCTTGCCTGCGTTACAAGGAAACGCGCGTTGGTGGACAATTTTTTATCGGGAAGATCATAGTTCGACTTTCGTGATATTTTTCTGAAAGAGACGAGTCTTTAGACACGCACACATACATCGTGACAGTGTCGTGCTGAAAGTGACAGCTTGTGGGCGATCTAATCGTTATCACTGATAACTTTAGCTTTATCGCGAAAGTTTGTTAATAAAAGTTTGCTTTATCACCGAGATCGAGCGGGATTGATGAGAAGGCAAAGAAGGTCTGAAGATTTAGTGATACGTCGAGCAAATTTCACCGATAGATACATAAATTTTTATTCGAGCCATCCTTTTAAATATAAGTTGAACACCATTTTTAATCTTGTTGACCATGCTATTTTACTATCTGACGACCAGTTTCATGGAAAAAACATTGATGTCGTGAAGCAGATCTTACTTAATAATTGTTTTCCGACACACATTGTAAATCGTTATATTTGTAAGAGACTGAATTTTTTGAAACACCGGAGCAGTAGCTTTCTAGGTGATGGGGAAATTGATACAGACAAACCCTCCTACATCGCACTACCGTTTGTCGAAGGCTTGAGTGACGATGTTGGTCGGTTGCTTAAAAATATGGGACTGACAGTGGTTTACAATATACCTAAAAAATTAAATTCATTGATTAAACGCGGCAAGGATAGTTTGCCTATTAGCAATAGAACGGAGGTTGTTTACAAAATAAATTGTAAGAATTGTAGCGCTTCGTATATTGGCCAGACAAAAAGACACTTAAGCACCCGAGTCAAGGAACATTGTAATAATATAAAAATGCACGAAAGTAATTTATCCGTAATTAGCAACCACAAATTAAAATTTGATCATGACTTTGATTGGTCAGCGCCTGATATTCTACATAACGAAAAACATGTAAGAAAGAGAGAAATAGCTGAAATGTTTTTTATTAAAAAATTTGACAACACTATTAATTCCCAAAAAGATACAGAGAATTTAAACAACATATACGATAAATTAATAAAGGTCGTTTAGTTGATCTCAGTATTCCAAACATAGTGGTTGACACAATGTCAGTTTGACATTTCGATTTTTCTCTTTCTACTTTTTAATTATAACGTAAGTTGCTTAATCCTATTTTTTTTCTTTGTAACATGACTATCATTATTTATTGTATTGTAATTTTAGTTTCACTTGATAAGGACCAAAACCATATGGTCGAAACGTCGTGATATAATAATCAAACAATAAATTGCCAGTTTGGTCGTATAAACACTTGTTTATAAATTTCACAGTCTCGAAAACTCTAAAAAAAGAGAGACACCAGGGAGAAGTTAAAGATCCCGCAACAGAAAGCGAGGATAAAGATGAGAGAAGTATGTCTTTAACAAGATTACGCGCTACTTTGACGCGTCGCGATGTACGTTTGGCATTTTGAAGAAGTTTTCAATGAGAGCGAGAAATATTGCGAGCAATTGAAAATAGTGCGATGTAATAAAATCGTCTATAAAATAATTTTTCAAGTAATAATTTTTCATCTCAATTCCAAGACAAAAGTCTCAGTTCAATATTCTTTTCAATTTTTGATTGCAATTTTTTAATTTTTGTGCTACTCAAATCTTGCGAATAGAAAAATAAACAAAAAAAAATTGTGCAAAAACTTGCACATTGCTTTCTCATCATCTTATTTCTCTTACAAAGCTTAAGTTCTTTAAGTTCTTTAAGAGGAAGCCAAATCATCACCGATCCTCACTAACTTCAGTACCAACTATTTTTTAATAATACTCTATTCATGTCAAAAAATTTAATCCAATATCTCAAAATTTGCAAAAATTGAAGCGTGCACATTTCTCAAAAAATTCAAAATTCAAAATTATAAAAAATGAACCCTTTTACTAATTTCCTCATCAAATTCAATATCAACTATCCTTTAATATTACTTTATTCATGTAAAAATATTTAACTCGATATCTCAAAATTTGCGAAGGTAACAGCGTGCGCAGGCATTTCTCAAAAAATTCAAAATTTTATAAAAAATGAGTTCTTTCACCGATAAAAAAATTTAGCCCAATAATCGCAAAAATTGCGGAAGTTACAGATTGTACAATGTATATTCCGTACATCATACATACACTTTTAAAGACTTTTAAAAATAATTTTTCGACATTTTGGAATATTCTAAACACGGTGGCATAGAAAACTGGAAAAAAAAATTATCACAAAAACAAAGTTTCCTCTATGAGGAAGCAATATGTAAAACATTTAAATATATAATATATAATATTATATATATTATAATATTATAATATTATATATATTAAATATTATAAACATTTAAATATATAATATATATTATTATATATTTAATATATTTAATAAATATATTAAATATATAATATTTAAATATTTATTATATATTTAATATATTTAATAAATATATAATATATAATATATAATATTATAATATTATACATATTAAATATTATAATATATAATAAACATTTAAATATATAATAGTGCAGCACGAAAAATATCGAAGTAATATTTCCGTTATCGATTATGGATGGAACGCCTGGACGTGAAAGGAATATCGAAGCGTGCACGCTTTTTCATATTTCGCTCATCGCTTATTAGCAATCGATCTTTTCAAAGCCTTTCGAACATATACATATATATGCCGTCGGTATTTCTATACGTGCGTTATACAATATTAACACACAGTCAGTGAAATATAAAACTGATCTCCGATGTAATCTTGACGGCGCCAGATCCCGCGCCGGCGATGAAAGTAATGGCGGTGTTTGAGACGAATCGCCAAGAGAGGGTCTCGCAGCCATAAAAAGCGAACCTCCCGTACGTATCACGATCGACCTTTAAGGCCATTGCCGAATATTGAGGCCATCGAGGAGCAAATAAATAATCTCGCGCCGTGGGCTCGATAAATTTTGAAACAGCCGATAAATACAGCCGAATCCTCTTGCACCGCCAGAGATCGGCTGGACCACTCGTGTGCGAGGTGAGAAAAAAACATAACAGCCGTAAAAAAACGAGGGTAGCGCTCACATGATGTTCTTTTCAATATCCAAATGGAGTACGAAATTTTTATGAAAAGGTTGGAAAATAAATTTATAAAAAAAGAAATAAATTGAACATCAAAAGTGTTTAGAATGAAAATTAGTGTAAAGATAAAGTTTTATATT
Organism: Cataglyphis hispanica; assembly: GCF_021464435.1. NCBI lineage: Eukaryota > Metazoa > Arthropoda > Insecta > Hymenoptera > Formicidae > Cataglyphis > Cataglyphis hispanica. The sequence goes on from NC_065971.1 coordinate 5,205,356, forward strand.
GCTATATATTAATATTTTTTTTTTTTACTCAGTTACAAATTCTTTTCTATTACAAGTCATGTATATTAGCAGAGTTGGGAAGTAACGTGTTACCATTACAGTTATTTTTTTGGTAATTATAATGATAATGACGTTACAAATTTTATTTGTAAAAAAAAGTAACTTTGTTACATTTTTTCAGTAATGAGTAACAAATTCAAAATTTACTTTGGTCGTTACCTTTTTTGAATTTACTTGGTATAATTTTCATACAAAGAAAAATATTCATAAGAGTATTGAAACGCAGTATAATTAATAATGATAGTGCCATCAAAATTATATTGTTATTCAATGTAAATAATGTTTAAAACTTTAGTATTTAGTATAATTAGTAGTTTAATTTGATCTTAGCATTAAAAATTAAATTAAATTAAAAAAAGTAATAAAAATTGTAATGAACCTTTTTTTTTGAGTAAACTGTAACAGTAACAATTTACTTTTTAAAATTAGTAACGAGTTTTTAGAAAAAAAAAAACAAAAACAAGTTATTTTATATAAAAATAACTTTTTTTTTTTTTCTAAAAACTCGTTACTAATTTTAAAAAGTAAATTGTTACTGTTACAGTTTACTCAAAGAAAAAAAAGATTCATTACAATTTTTATTACTTTTTTTAATTTAATTTAATTTTTTTTTAATGAAAGATCAAATTAAACACTACAAATTTATACTAAATACTAAAAGTTTTTAAACATTATTTTACATTGAAGTAACAAAAACAATATAATTTTGATGGCACTATCATTATTAATTATACTGCGTTTCAACACTCTTATGAATATTTTTCTTTAATAATAATAATAATAAGTAATAATATTAATTATATTATTCTCTAATAATATAATTTTAATAATATCATAGGTCAGAATGCGAGAAAACATTAAGGGCGGAATGAATAAGAGTGACGACGAGGAATATTTGTGCGGCAAAATTTCGCTTAATGTATTTCCATAGGACACGAAAGAGACAAATAGCGAAAAAAGCGGGAAATAAAATAAAATCAAGTTTATATCAAATATTTAAATGAAGATAGAGGAACTATTCAATATGCGCACTGCGAGCAATAAAAAACAGCGAACCGTGTGACATTAAATGTCTAGTAGAATATTACGGAAAATTACGTCCCTATAAAAATAGCGAGAATATAATTTTAATTAAAAATATGCAAAAACATTTGCAGTAATGTGAATTATTTATTACAAGAAATAATATATTGTAAATATAATATGTGTTTGTGTGTATTATTTTTCATATTTTTATTACTCAAGCAGATAGCGTGCTAATTAAATTGAAAATCCCAAAATTATGAGAATCAAATAAAGTCAAATATTTTTCGAGTGTATTTATATATCTCTTTATTATTGATATAAATAGAAATGTAACGGTGAGACAGGGCGCAGAGAGATGATAGAGCGCGGAAACTCCAAAGCTACCGTAAAGCCGGGAACATAGAAGGCACATAAGAGGACCGACGAATAAACATTTTCAGCGGCACCGGCTGAGAGAAATATCGCGTGCGAAAGCTTTCATCTCATCAAGCTGCTTTTGGAAAAGCGCGGACGTGGCGCAAAGAGATTTTCTACAGAGAAACAGACACACACACACACACAAAAGTGCACGCGGGCGCGTAAAGAAACGGTTTATACGCAAAAAGATCAAGAAGATAATCCTTGTGTCACGAGTACACGTGTCGCGAGCGCGAGTTATTTTATCCTTTTTACATCTTTTAATAGCGAGTTTGTCGCAAAGTTATTCTTTTTAGCACAGAAATTAAATTAATTTACTTTGTAACAAATGTTCAAAGCAAACTTAATTGATTATTTTGATTTATTAACGATGGAAACGGGGAAAAAAGATTCTTATATTTTTGCTTCCTCATAGAGGAAGCTTTGAAATTTTCTTTTCAAATTTTCATGCTAATGTGTTTAGAATGTGATGTTCTAAAAGGTCGAAAAAACATATTTTTACAAAATGTTGAGTGTGTGTGTATGTATATATGTATGTGTACAAAAAAGGACGAGGTTGCTCTAACTTCCGCAAATTTTGAGATATCGGGCTAAATATTTTTACATTAATGTCGACATATTTGTAATTACGATTACTAATATTATAATGGGAAGGAAATAAAGTTAGGAGCGAGCAATGTGCAAGTTTTTAATTTGCACAATTTTGTACTTGTTTTATCTTTTTGTCTATAATTATTATCAAAAAATTAAATAATTGAAAATGTTGAGATATATGATTTTCATCTCGCTTTAATATATCACGTTAAATATTTGATATTTATGACTATGACTCAGTGTAATAATATTAATTTCAATATCAATAAATTTTAATATTCAATTTTAATCATATTTCATACCACCATTATATAAAATGACATATATCGTAACATCGTAACATTAAAACGCAGACTTTTCATATTTAATTATGCAAATGATCAGATTATATGGACCGATTATTATCAAATGGAATAGCTCTCGCTAACCGAGAGAACGGAAGTAGTCGTATTGAAGGGAAATTTACAATTCTAAAGTGTGACTTTTATGACGCTCCATTTGCACACGAATAAATGCTTTACATTGCCATTGATCGAGAAACCAAGTTCGCTGTACTTATATATATATATATATATATCTTAAAATCGCGCCTGAGTCTCGGGATCTTATGTCCACAGATTTGGTCTGGATAGATATTGGGATCGTCCGTTTTCGGGCGCTCCGTATTTTCGTCGGGATCGATGCCAACTGTTGAATATTCGATGCGCCGCGGATATTTGTCGGGATGAAACCGGTCGTTAAATAACCATCCGGGCACGATCTATCGATTACTGAGAATTTTCTATCCTCATTTGATTCATGCAGATCTCTCGCCGTGCGGCTCGGCTCGCGTGATGTAATTACGGACGTTTTAGTGTATAATTCACATCTGCATGACTTTACATTTCATTACGTCTAAAAAAAACTCGATTGAAAATCGAGTGACGTGATGTGACGTAATTTTCATTCGCATTCACGGATGCGAACGAAATCCATATCATCGGTGTATCGAATGCAATTATGTAGTGGAATCTTTGACAATTAGCGTCATGTGTAATTTGTGTTCCATTATAGATTTAATAGCGTCATCTTCTTCACACGTTATACAGGGTATTTCTAAATAAATGTGAAAATTTTAGAAGATGATTTTTTGTTGAAAATTAAGAGTGATCTTTCATATAAATATATACTTCTATATCCCTCCCTACATTCCTTTAAAAGAAGAGGTAAAAATTAGGTTTTTTTAAATTATAATTTTGTGTTGTTTTTGTTCTATTTTTTCCAACATTTACTATAATTTTGTTTTGTTTGCTCATTCTAATTTTCAAATCTAACTGCTTCTATGTACTTCAAACACTTATTGCAATTCTAGTGTTGTGCTGTATTAATTTTAAAATTTAACTCTTCGTAACTCAAAACCTATGCCATTTAGTGTTGTGTATAATAATGTATTTTATTTTTTTTCTTGAAAACTATTGATTTTAAAAAAATTAAATAAATAAAGATGTTTCTAAAGGAATTAAGCTTTCTAACGCATATTTTTAGATGATCACAACCCAGTTCATTAAAAAGTTCTAATAAAAAATTGAATAAAAATTGTTAATTTCCTCTTATAAGCATACAGAAGATTAAAAAAATATTAATAAGTATCCTTTCTACCAGTGAAAAATGTCCACTAAATTTCATTTTTCTAACTTGTCCAAAACTTGAAGAAAAAAATTTAATTTTTACCTCCTCCTTTGGATGAGTGTAACTCCTCAGGAAAGAACATAGGAGTATATATTTACAGGAAAGACGCCCTTAATTTTTGATAAAGAATCATCTCCTAAAATATTTCGTACTTATTTAGAAATACCCTGTATGTATATTAATATCGTTAAAATTCACATTTTTTAAAATTTAAATTCAACGCTACTCTCATCAATTCGTATTTGAATAAATAAGGTAATAAAAATTCCACAGACAAAATCATTTTGCAATCGCTTAATAAAAATTGATCTGAAAAAATTCTATACGGGACGATGTACCTACCTTCTTCATAAAAGATTTTAATGCGTTGTTGCTAAACATCTTGACGGCTCTTTGATCCCGCTGGTTCTCAATGAAAAAAAAAACAGGGGATCCCTAAGTCCCAATCGCGTCTCTCGTCACTTTCTGCTGATCGGTGTTGACTGCCGGCATAAAAATCCGTGGTCCGTTGCTGATTCACAATCGCGGATCTTGGTTTACAATATGTCTGTGACAGAAGTGTAGTATCTTGTTTGATGACAACTGGAGCCGTGCGGCTCGCCCTCCTGCCGCGAGATCATCTCCCGCGATTGTTATCACCAGCTCTCAAAGTGACATGGGAGTCTGCGGTGCGTCTCGTCGTTTATTCTGAAAATCAAATGTCAACCAGTTTAATGACGTGCGAATATGACAGGTTCGAAATAAAAATGCACGTATATAATCGAGGCCGTATTATCTATAACGTATACATTGTAATTGGATATTTTATGCTTAAATAAATTTGTGATAAATGATGAACGCGCGATATATATGTCCACTTCTCTGAATTATGAGCTTCGATAATACAATCCATAATTGTCATCCCCTTGAATGTTCTACATTTTATAATTATTTTCAGAGTTTATTCCGAGCGTAATAAATAGATTTTCTATGTTAAAAGAGGAATATCAAGGTTTTTGCAGAGTTCTCGTGCCATATCGCTTCGTAGTTTGCAAACAGTGCTGTCGCAGCTTAATGTTAACTGCTTTAAAAGGAATATTTGACCGAACATAACTTCGTTAGAAAGTTTAGACAAATATTTACCAGCGCAAATTAATATCTGGCTTTGTTTCATCGCGCACACAAGGTCAATAATTGCTGACAGCAAGCGCATGCACATTGCTTGATGATTAATTTCAATTTTTTGAACAAAAATATACGAAAAGGTCATCACATTAATAATTTAATTTCTAAAACATATATAAATACAAAATACATATACATTTAATACTTTAGTAAATTATAGTATTTTAGAATAATGATAAGACAATATAATCTTCTTTTTAGTCTATTATTAACAAAAATTAATTTTTATTCGGAGAGGCGCAAGCTTCTCATAAAAATTTTGATTGTTATACTTTAATAAAGTAACAGGGAGAAACTTGTTTGATCTTATTTATATTTCATGCTCCATAAAATTCTGAAATGTCACATTGAATTTATATAAAGTCACACATGTCAAAGGAATAATTTAATATTTATGTATTTCATCATTCAGTATTTTCAATTATCGAAAAACGTAGGACATGTCGAAAGATTCTTAATTCTCTCAAGTATAACTGATGATGTATTTATAAATACGAATATCTAAATTTGAATACGTCATAATACTTGAAACTAATAATCAGTTACATAAATAAACAAGATGAAAATTGTACAAATTAGAAACTTGCACATTGATTCATCATTTAATTTCGCTCACAAAGCTCAAGCTTCTTAAAGCAAGCGAGTTTTTCAATTTTGGCTTCCTCATAAAGGAAGATTTCAAAATTTGCGAAAATTAGAGCATGTACAGACATTTCTAAAAAAAAAAATCATAATTTTATTAAAAATAAATCCTTTCATTCTTATCAAATTCAATATCAACCATCCTAATGATACTCTACTTATTTAAAAAAATTTAACCCGATATCTCAAAAATTGCAGAAGTTAGAGGTTGTACAATTATAATATATTCTGTACATATACATGCATACACACATACAGATATTTTTTTTTAATTATTTCTCAAGTATATTTAGTACATTATTCTCTCTTCAAGTGTAATAAGTACATTATTCTCTCAAATATAACTGATGATGTATTTATAAATACGAATATCTAAATTTGAATACGTCATAATACTTGAAACTAATAATCAGTTACATAAATAAACAAGATGAAAATTGTACAAATTAGAAACTTGCACATTGATTCATCATTTAATTTCGCTCACAAAGCTCAAGCTTCTTAAAGCAAGCGAGTTTTTCAATTTTGGCTTCCTCATAAAGGAAGATTTCAAAATTTGCGAAAATTAGAGCATGTACAGACATTTCTAAAAAAAAAATCATAATTTTATTAAAAATAAATCCTTTCACCGATTCTTATCAAATTCAATATCAACCATCCTAATGATACTCTACTTATTTAAAAAAATTTAACCCGATATCTCAAAAATTGCAGAAGTTAGAGGTTGTACAATTATAATATATTCTGTACATATACATGCATACACACATACAGATATTTTTTTTTAATTATTTCTCAAGTATATTTAGTACATTATTCTCTCTTCAAGTGTAATAAGTACATTATTCTCTCAAATATAACTGATGATGTATTTATAAATACGAATATCTAAATTTGAATACGTCATAATACTTGAAACTAATAATCAGTTACATAAATAAACAAGATGAAAATTGTACAAATTAGAAACTTGCACATTGATTCATCATTTAATTTCGCTCACAAAGCTCAAGCTTCTTAAAGCAAGCGAGTTTTTCAATTTTGGCTTCCTCATAAAGGAAGATTTCAAAATTTGCGAAAATTAGAGCATGTACAGACATTTCTAAAAAAAAAATCATAATTTTATTAAAAATAAATCCTTTCACCGATTCTTATCAAATTCAATATCAACTATCCTAATGATACTCTACTTATTTAAAAAAATTTAACCCGATATCTCAAAAATTGCAGAAGTTAGAGGTTGTACAATTATAATATATTCTGTACATACATGCATACACACATACGGATATTTTTTTTTTTTAATTATTTTTCGACGTTTGGACTCTAAACCTAAATACATTGGCACAGAAAACTGGAAAAAATTTTGCCACGAAAACAAAGCTTCCTTTATGAGAAAATAAAAAACCTCGCTTTTTCACATTTAAGATAATTATTAGTTTTGGTGAGCAGAACCGGCTCGATTCATTCATATAATATTAATAGAAATGCAAAGAAAAGCTTTAATTAGGCAGTTCTATTCGACAACATGAGCGAATATAATTTAAAATAGAGAAAAATAAAATGTAATTACGCGACTAATGCGTTTGATATTGCGCGACTTGATGTTATTAAAAATAAAAATTTTTACCGGAAATTGCGAAACGAGAGATCAAAACGAAGTTCGCTAAATTTAATCAACGTACCAACATTCTACAATATACTCCTTCTCATTAGCTGTAATTTCAATCAAGGAAATCATCCACGCGGCAACTAAAGGCCTTTAATTCCCGAGTGTAGTTGATCACGAAGGTACTGTAATTACAAATTCAAACTCCGCAACGCTGCTATAGTTATTGAAACTAATAATAAATTTATACAAACCTACATATGACATGCTTACACTCTCTATTTATACACACACGTTTCTGTCTGATGTAATCAATAATGCTTGACAATAATGAGGTATTTGTAATCTACACAATCTGTACTTGTGTTTTTTATCTCCGCAACTAATTAAGATTAAATTATCATATTAAACGCTTGCTATCGATAACTAATAATATTGAATAACAAATTTAAATTAATACATCTTCATAGACTCTCTTTTCTCTTTAACATAATAAAATTATCAAATTTGTAATAATAATGTCATCTTTATATGCGATTAGTAGATATGATTGCTTTTTTAAAATGAAAAATTTTCTATAAAATAAAACAATTTGCGAAGGACTAATTATACATATACTGACAGAAATTGAAATTCCAACATTAAAAAAGAGTTATATAGATAAATGAAAATTACAGAATATTTGTTTACATAAATATTTATTTTTATTACATTTTTATTTTTATTATATATATATATATATATATATATATATATATATATATAATTTATTTATTTATGTAGACATTTTTTATTATTATTATATATGTTTATTTATTACTATTATATATATTATTTATTATTATATTTATGTTATATATATATATATATATATATATATATATATATTTATTTATTTATTATTATGATATGTATATATGCTTCTTAAAGTAATTTTTATTTTATATATATATTAATTTATAAATATATTAAATTTTTTCTTATATATATAAATTTAATATATTTATAATTTAATGTATATATAAAATAAAAATAAAAATAAAAAATGTAATAAAAGTAAATATTCATGTAAACAAACATTCTATGTAATTTTCATTTAGCATAACTCTTTCCGTTGAAATTTCAATATTCGTCAACGTATTTATCATAAGAGACGTTTTCTTCAATGTTTTTTTGAATGCGAATAACCTGTAGGGATGTTATCATCAATCTCGAAATCATCCGAAATATTTTTTGAACGTTAATTTCCGCAAAATCATTTTACAAGCACCGATGCAGGCATTCTAACGCCATCGGCCGTTTGACAAACTTGATCAGCTTCAACTTTTGATTTCGTGCAGGGGCAGAAATCCGGCGCGGTCTCACCGCATACGCTTTGAAAGCCGCGTTCACCCTCTTCCGCATTCTGCGGATCGGGCAATTAACCTGTCCTGCGGTAAGACAAATTTCGGTTGCAACCGGTTTTCATGGCTGCGTGAATCATAGTAATTGCGATGTAAATGGCTCCGTTAACCATTCTGCTCGACGGAATTAACGCGACGCTGCCCTGTTTCGACGTCGCGCTAAGCGCGTCATTGTAATCGAAATTTGTTATTGCCTCGGGCTTAGAAATTTCGCTTAATGTTACGCGGTCATGTACATGCATAAAATATGAGCAATAAACGCACGACATCAGAGATATAAATATACATTAAAAGTACAAATGTTGGCCCAAATTAATATTGAATATTTTAAACCTCCGTTAATTGCAATATTTTTTTCTCGTGAATGCAAATTTCACGGATACACTAATTTTCCCATTATTTTCCTACGCTTCTTGAAACAATTTTTCTTTTATTTAGCACTTGACTAATAGACCAGACACTAAAGTACATAAAAAACAGTGAAGAACAATACGTAGTAACTTGAATGTATATCTATTGGATGTTGCGATTAACGGAGGGTTAAAAGATAAAAAATGGGGGAAAACGTTCCGTTTCTCTCAAAGTGAGGGCGGAAACATTCGCACGAGGTACGCGGTGAAGAAGCTCACACGGAGACAAAGCGAAAATGTGTTTGAACGTGGCGATGAGACGATTATATCAATTTTCGAGAAGGAAAGGCGGGAAAAATATCAAAGAGACAACGAGAGCGGCGCGAAAGGGTGATGTGGGGAATCACGGAAAGAAGCACGCTCTGGAAAGAGGAAGCGTGGGAGAAAAAAGATGAGTATGAGGTGGACGGGGTGGAACAATGAGCGGAATGGAATTTGAAGATCTCCACGCTCGTAATATCCCGGCGTATATTAATTTATCTCATAATGATCCCGCCGCGGCGGATAATATCCCTCGAACGTGGGCGCCCGTCGCTCATGGATGAGGAAGGAAGGAAGGAAGGAAGGAGGAGGAGGAGGAGGAGAGAAGCAAGCCGGCAAGAAGCAGTCCGGTATTTGCTCATATTAATCGCCGAAGTTAATATTGGCGTGGGATGACGCGATCGACAGGTTGGCGAAGCGCGGCGTTGGTTGCACAATTGCTCGAAAATCTGATGGATCCGCGAGTACGAAGGAGAGAGAGAGAGATGGGGTGGTTCTGAATATCGCGTAACGCGTTGATATTTGGTAGATCGTTACTCTTCTCCCCGGGGGGGATTAAATTTTACGAGCTACGTTAATTAGCGAAAGCGTATGGTGATTCGTATTGGGAAAAAAGGAGCGAGGAGGAGGAGGGAGGGGAGGATGTTAATGACTGGTGTATCTCGCGTGGTCATGATGAATAAAGGCGGTATCGTATTTTCGCATCGCGATTGATGCCGTTTCACTTATGAGTTTACATATGTGTATTTTATATTTTTGCTTCTCTTAGTAAGATAAAAACTTTTTTTTTTTTTATATTAAATCCTTTATCGTTATCAAACTGATGCTTGATAAATATGCCAATTTTCCATAAATCCGCTCCCAATATTCTTATAATGGATATTTAATACTGAGAAAATCAATATTGAGCATCAATAATATATTGAGATAAAGCCCAAAAAGACTCCATCAAGATATTATGAATAAACAGCAAAAGCAGAGTCGTATATAGAGAAGCATTAAACCGTAACACGCATTATCCGCGATGGATGGATCGCCTTAGAGCGAAGCGCAAACAAACCACTCCGCAATGTACGATGAATAATCTGACTAGAAGGAGTTTCCGATGACGTATACGAGAAGCGGAGACAAAATTATCCGATAAGATCGGTCGGTGCACGAAACGCAGAAAGGAGTTCACAATGATCGTCGGAAGAAGGACGCGGTCTGTGTGTAGCGACCTTTATAAACGCAACGATGAACAGCATAAACGTGGAAAATATCTGGAGCGTATTGTTGCGAGGTTAAAGACAAAGAGGAAAGGGCATTGCAAGTTCTAGTGTAATGGATATGAACAATCAAGACAGCTGGCCGGCACTAATTGCACGGACTTGGGTCTATTGTAAGGTCTTAGCAGTTAAAATCACGTCTTACGGCGTGAAAATAGAACTGAGTACACACGTGATTTTAACTCTGTTCAGATATTTCTTACGTCCATGTTGGGCAGTACGTTTATGAAAAACCTCGGGATGTATATGTACATAATATCGATGAGATAATGAAAAAGCAAGCAAATGAAAGATGAAATAAAGGCGGAGAGAAATTTCTCGCTTAAATGAGCGAGAGAGAAAAAAGGCTGCAATAAAAAGAATGCCATAAATCTGCAAATAACACTTGAAACCGATACTGAACACAATACACATCTATTTTTAAACATCGATCTCTTGTATACACGGTTCTTCGATTCACATTTTAGACATCAGATGTGAATCACTGGGATATAGGATAAGTTCGACGAAAGTGTGTTTCTATTCCAGTTTAAGATACAATAAATAACAAATTTCCTTTCCTCAAATTGTTTTCCTATTGTACAATATGATATTTCGAATATTGCAAGAGAAGGATATTTATATGCTACATTTAATACTATAAATGGATACTTGAAATTTAGCCTAAAATATATGATCGTTGATCAGAAATGATCATATACTTTATTTTGCGTCAAATACAAGATCTCAAGAATTATTTTTCTTTTTTTTTAGAAATTTAGAATTAATAACAAAGTATATTGGAATAGTTTTCTCTAATAGGTATACTCTCTCTGTCTGTCTGTCTGTCTGTCTGTCTCTCTCTCTCTCTCTCTCTCTCTCTCTCTCTCTCTCTCTCTCTTTCCTCTCTGCTTTTATTTATAAATTTTAACAAATAAATTGTGTCATTAATTTTTTTTGCACGTACATTTCGAATGACCCATTTTTCGCCAGTTAAAATACACGCGATCTGAAATCGTATCGTCTGCGGTCAAAAACTAGTATATCGAGAGCCGTGAAAGCAGACATGTCAGTTATTGCAACGCTACGCGTGCGGATACGCGATATATGAGTGGCTCACATTCCTTTTATATGAACAAAATTCCGTACGCGAAGAACGGACGCATTGCGAAATAATGAGAAATTATCGCATACATTCAGCTTTCGTAATAATACAGACATTAATTTTGCTTTTCGTTTTTAACTCTTTGAACAATCACGATGACATAAGTGCCGTGTATATATGGCGAGTCGTTAATTGAATTTGTCGCTTAAAGCGATGTGTTATCTGTTTTAAAACCATTTTTCCTTGATTTATGAGAATTATTCAAAATAAATGAGAAAATAAATTCAATTATTATTCACTAAGTCTTAGAGTCATCTGTAATACTTGATTCTAATTATGAGTGTGCATGTACATTTGTCTACGTTTCATAAAATATTTTATTTTACTTTTTTTTTTTTTAAATTGATTGCTTTTTACAGAATGTTGCAAACAAAATTTTTTTTTTTTTGCCCAGAGATTTGCCAGAAAAAAATAAAAATTTAGCCGAAAACGGCATTCTGAATTAAATTGATCTTGAAATCAATTATATTCTTAATTCTGCAGTTTTGTTTTCGAATATCAACTAAGCCCGTAGTCAAATTGGAAATGTTAACTCGAGAGGAAATCGAGAAATGACCGCGTTAAATTAGATCTCTATGTGTGGTCGATTGCACAAATCTGTCAGACATTTGCACTCGCGATATAAGAATATATCTCGATCAAATATGCGATGAGACAACTAATAACTATTAAATTACTTAGAATTAGAAATATATACGATTTATTTGGTGAAAGAGTGAAATTATTCAGAATGTTGCAAAAAATTTTGCACTGCAATGTAAAAACTAATGCATCATAAGTTAATCTCCATTAATGTTGGCTGTAATTCTAGATAGAGCGCTCCTCAATCCTTCAAATTACTATTTTAATAATAATATAATAATGTTTTTACATCCAAGTTTTTGGAACAAATAAAACCTGAATAATCAAAGCATAATTATTATAATATATTATTATATTATTATTATAATATATTATTATATTATTATAATATATTAATTATATTATTATATTATTATAATATATTAATTATATTATTATATTAATAATATTATTAATATATTAATATATATTAATATATATTAATATTATTATATTAATATATTATATTAATATTATATTAATAATATTATATTAATAATATATTATTAATATATAATTATTAATATATAACGTTATATATAAACTTATCCTTCTGTTTCAATAATTTCGGACAGAAATTACATCAAGCCGCGAGAAAGAAAAAGAAAAGATTTCCGATCAATTTCCACACGTAATCATCCATCGGTTTTCTCTAAGAAGCGACGGAACAACTTCTTGGTCCACGCTTGCGATATTTTCTTATTGCTTGATGGTGATAAATCGCCACGCTGGGAAGATCGATGATACGCGATTTCAGGCATCGTTTGTACGCAGGGATTATAAAGACTCCCGTTACAAAGCAACCCTTGGTTGATCTCATCCTCCCCGTAAAATGATATTTGTCCCAGTGTAGCTACTTGTTGAGCTCGTTATATACTTTAATACCGCGCTAAGCCGGAGACTACCACCATCGTTGCGCGTTATTGTATATGCGTTTTACTCTCGCATACAGGATTTGCAAATTTAAAATTGTAGTAATACATATTACATATAAAGCGATCACACACATAACGTACATATAACGATATGTATGTATACGAATATGTATTGCTTCAAAATTGACTGACATATTGTACATCTTACTTATAGAACAGCTAATTGTAATGCATAGGATATATATATATAAATAATATAAATATAAATAATAAATATAAATATAAATAATAAAAAATATAAATTTTTATTTAATATAAATATAATATAATTTTAAATTTAATTTTAAATATAATTTTTATTTAATATAAATTTATATTATATTATATTTATATTAAATAAAAATTATATTTAAAATTATATTATATTTATATTAAATAAAATTTGTATTAAAAAGATAAATATATATAAATATATATATATATATATATATATATATATATATTTATCTTTTTTAATATAAATTTTTTTAATATAAATGAATTCCCTCTCTCTTTCTCTCTTTCTCCCCCTTTCTATTTTTCTCTTAATCCTATTATTCTGATGAAATTTGAATTACATCGAAATAACATATGTGTTAATATTATTCAATAGCGAGAAAAAATTCATTTGACGCGATACTCGTTACTCTGCAAAGCTCGTTATTTTCACACGCGACCTCATTTTCTGCCATACGCTCTTGCCATTTGAAAATCTCGTAAATAATATCGAGTTAGTAACGATCGATCCTCCAATCGTGTCAACTCGAAATAGAGTACTACTTCTACGATGTGTGATTTTTTTTAGCATTACGGTTGGTCTTTCGTTTTTACCAAGCTCGCGAAATCGTTCTCTGAAATTCATTCTCACGCGCAAAGGCATGATCATAATGAATGAATCTAATCAATCTAACTGCATCAACAAACGTTTCGTTATCCTCTTTGCAAAATGAAAGAAAACTATCGTTCTTGTTAAGGAACGTCATTTTCATCGCAAGTCAGATCAAATGCTGAATAAATTTTGTTTCTTTGATATCCGCGAAAGATTTGCCTCATTAAAATATTTTCGCTTTTGAGAGCTTCTAAAATTGATTATAGGTAAAATTGTTGTGGAGGAAATATTTTATATATCAATACGCTCCACAGATATGACATACGTAATAACTACGTGAACGGAAATTAAAAATAAACACAATAATATCCCCTCTTGAGACCGAAATTAATATTTATTTTATGATGAAAATTCTCGGCCTGTTGTTTGCTTGAAACCGGAGCAAATGAATTTTTATCACATACAAACATAACGTATTTCTACAATATGTCAATATGACACATACATAGGACACATATATACACTCTACTAGAAATTCTAATTTAATATTTTATTTATTCTATATTCTATACGGTAGTATATCCGCTTAAAAAAAAAATATATATATATATATAAAAGTAATATTTGCCTCGAAAGTCGCGATATTTTCATTCTTTCACGAGCGGAAATTTTTATCGCACCATCGGATACTTTCGTCATGCGTAAAAGTATGTCGCGCACGTTTATATATACATTATCACATATTGTGATATATGCAATATTCTGTGTGAAAGTGTGTGTGTGTGTGTGGCATAGCATTTCTATGTGCAGCAACGCATCGATCCTGTGCATGCGCGTGTGTGCTTGCGCGAGAACGGATTCGAATCTATTATCTCATATCAAATTTCATTCCTGTAAGCGCGTCGCACGTGCGTGTCGCGCACATCCGCCTTTGTTACCTGGTGGGTTTATTACGTGTTGCATGAGCTGCCCGAGCGTGTTGTGTCAGCAACATTCGACTGTTGTCCTACAGTATCGAAGCATCACCACCCGTTACGGATTCAATCGGATCGTTTTAAACACAAGGGAAATGTTGCTGCAATATTAACAATGAAATACAAAAACTTGGTCTTAATTACATAAAATAATATGATCAAAATTATTCCCTTCTTGATGTTAATAATTTTTTTTTTCTAATGAATTTTTCTAATGTTATGCTATATTTTTTGAAAACTTACATTATACTTATTTTTCACTTCTACATCAACGGATGAAACTCTAAGCTATAGCCTTTTTAATTGGTAGCACATAAATTCAGCTATGATGGTGTTATATTAAACGCACGGCGCGCATCGTTCTCTTATACAGAATTAATTCAATTTCTCGTAGACACGCCCGGCTTCCTAGAGACCAATGCCCACAATTCTACATCACGAATTACCCACCGCTCCGCTTCTCTCTCATTTTTTATTCAACCGGCAAAGCGGCCTCCGCGCCATAATGCGCCACAAAGGTGTAATAATGATCATACTCGGAAAGAGTTTACATTTTTTATTTATTCCTTCGAATAAAATAAGCTTATCTTCAGGGCATAACGACAGTTTAAAGACAACTATATTGACGAAAAAAAAAAAAAAAATACCGCCACAGTAACTATAAATATAAATGCATTAAAAGTTTCAGACTCCGCTGATAGAGGAATCTAAGAAAAATGCAAAATTGTCAGCCTCCCTTAGTCGAATAATTTTCATGGCTCTGTAAACGGCGTGAATTTCCAAGTGACTTTCCAAGAAAAACGCGACTCCCGCGAGAGATCTCGTTATGCGCCACCACTTTGCGGGAATTACCTTTCCCCTCCCTTTTCTGAGAGCAGATTAGTCTGAAAGTTTTCTCTTGCGACCACAGCAAAAGTTACATGCACATGCAAAGGGCGCAGTAACGTATGATTACGGTGCGAAAATTAAATTAATTTAAAAGAGTTCATAAATTTCATTGAATATCACGGCATTGAAAAAGCGACGGTATTCTTTTCACAATGTGTTTATTTATCTCCCTTTGTTATATCATGAAAATTAAAAGCTACATCTAATTAATCACAATCAACATGACAACTATATTGTAAAAAATTTAATGAAATTTTATTTTTATTACATAAATAATTCAATAAATTTGTTGTAATTTTGTCTTATTACATAAAATACACAAATGTTAAAAAGGCTGATTGATGGTAACTCATCAATCTCCGTTCACGATAGAGGATAGCTATAACAAATTGGTGTGCAGTAAAATTTTCTTCCGCAATATTACTTTTCAGTAGCAATATTTGATGGGTACAAAAAAAAAATATAATATTTGTTACAGTAAAACCTAACAAACGCATGATACTTTCAATCTATAAAAATAATATCGAGAGAGAGAGAGAGAGAAAGAGAGACCTCTTTGATATTTTTATACGTTTTTACGTTTTGATATATTATATGAATAATTAAACAGATTAAATTGATTATATCCTTGAACTTGTTTTGATGTTGGACTCCATTAAAGAAAATCAATTTTCATATAAAGAAAAAATATATTGCTAAAAAAGAAAGCCCTTTCTTCCCCCCGCCCCTCGTCTCTCTCTCTCTCTCTCTCTCTCTCTCTCTCTCTCTCTCTCTCTCTCTCTCTCTCTCTTAGATCTTTATATTTAAATCATTTTTTTTAATCAATAATTTATAACTATTGCAAGAAAACCTTCAAATAATTGACTTTATGAAATCTGATTTGATTATCAATGTTTTCTAATCCTACTTCTTTACTATCAATGCTTATTTGATCACTAGTTTCGATTTCGTGACAAACCACTTATTACGGTTTGATAATTAAATCGCACCCGACAACATTATATGGCGATGCATTGTGAGGTTTATCAATTTCACTAATAAATTGAAAATCAGAGTATATGTTATTAATTTTACATTTTATCACGCTCCCCGGACAGAAAAGTAAAATTTTAGTACATATTTAGTAGTAATATTTTTATTCAGTATCATTTTTATTATTATTTATCATGTATCATTAGGCGTAATTAATTTGTTTCTTTTTTTTAATTTTATCTTTTTTTATTTAAAAATCGAAAAACAATACTATATCACCATATCAACATATTATTATCAAATGGGAAATAAATCACGTTGCAACTACTTTTGCGACAGATCGCGCAACGCGCGACATATTGTGACAGTAATTCGTTACTGTTTGTCAGCAGCGCCGAGTAGATCGTAAAGGCAACGAGCGTATAGTCCATTAAAGGGATAACGAGAAGGATGCTAAACTTTTACGGCAGGGTCATCCATAACACAGTTCACTAATGAAGCTGTCAGGTATTAAAGTGTCGTACCTAAGGACGGATAATTATTAATGATGACTTCAATGGCTGCAGCCGAGTTTCCTATATGCCATGTCAAAAGAAAAGTTAAGACAATCGAAAGACATATCGACTTCCGCAAACAAAGTGGAATTTTAAGGGGATGAAAACATTTACATAAAGCTTGTACGTACAGATTGATTATGTCAAATGAATGATCAATCAAAATTTTTAAGAAAATAGCGTGAAATATTTATTTAATTAAAGGTGTCTGCTTGAATTGTCAAAATGACTTATTCATATTCTCCTGCTTATCGCACACTCCCTGGCTTGGGAGTGTAAATAATATCTTTTGACTTTTCAGAAAACAAAGAGGTAGTTATACGTGACCCGGGTAGGAAAATTGATTTCTGATAAATATCAATGTTAAATCTCGCCTTCTATGTTCTTATCAAAATTTGAGTATACGTGAAATGAAAATTTCAGAATTTCTCAACAATGACTTTTTGCAATCTTCCTTTCAATTGTATAGAAAACGTATGGACTAAAAGAAGGCACTTCGACGAGTTGATAGACGATGTCGATACGTTGCCAAAATGCAATCTCGATTACATTGAAAGACAGCCAATAACTGTGACCGTGGTACATAAAAGCGTATATTGCTTTCGAGTTATCTTACTAGTTCCGATCAAGACTTATTGACATCCTTAAGAAAGAATTATATTACATTCCTTTCCGTTTATGCCTTGGATAGGATAAAAGGAAACTCATATAAAGAAAGTAGAATTAAGGGCTATATCCAACTCATATCCTCCGCCTCCGAAGATTTTCTGATAAAGTTGAAAAGATTCTTCGCATGTTAGAGATTCGTATAAATCGTTTGGTCTTTTTTTTTTCATCTCAAGATTTAATTAGAAGTATTAAATGTTAATCCTATTGCGTGCTTTTATTTGTGGGAATTAAGATACAATCTCTAAAATTGTTTTCCGAAACTGTAAAAAAGAAAAGAAAAGAAAAAATAGAAAAAATAGAAAAGAGAAAATAGAGAAAACTTTCCTCTTACTCTCGTATCATTTAATTGAAAACTCGATGGAACGGAGAAACGCCAAAAGGTTTTTAATTAAATTACTGCGATGCAAATTCGGACAACAAACCGCAAAATACGGAGATTATCAATAATCGAAGGGCGAACGGTAATGTTTAATTCGCGATATCGTCCATCAAAATCGTCAAGCCTTTAACTATGATATTATCAGACCGGAATACCAATATTTGGGTCGAGGTTTGCGGTATAAAATCAGTCCTGTACACATTCCACACACATACACACACACACACACATACACACACACTAAATATTCCTGGAAATTCAGCTGATGCGCATATAGATACATATACATGTGCGAAACGGACTTATTCTAGCGGCCGTTCTAATTAAACCGACAGAAATGGATTGCAATACGCGCGGCGTTATTTAATCAATATCGCGATTCGTACTTGAAGATCTCCCTTTATTTCCTGAAGGAAAGAACGATTCTCTATTAATGAATACCGCGGCTGCGAAAATTAATTCGATCCGCATGCATAAAATTTGATGTTTTGCGCGATATTGACGAAAGGTCAGCTTAAACGATAAACAAAATGTTTACTCTGAAAATTGTAAGAGACTCTAACTCGCAAATGTCATAAGGTGCGATCACATGTGATCTGTTTTAATACATTTATGATTTCACAATAAGAGGCATATCTGTTTGAACCTTCGAAAAATGAGTACATTTTTCAGATTTCTTTTGCAGCGCAACGAAAATTTGATAAAATTTTCTTTTACTCTATTAATAAATGTTATTAAGTGCTTAAATAAAAATTTTTAGCTTGAATTTTTTTTTAAAGTTGTGCAAATATTTGCAGATTTATATTTTCATGCCCAGTATGCATGGAAACATTTGTTTATCATATCCGAAATGAAAAATACATGTTTTTTTTTTTTATTAAACATATTAATAGCTATCTACTACCCAAGCGTTATTTCAAAATGTTAAAAAATCAAAAAATGATGGCATGTTGAAAAAAAAAATTCATTTTTCTAAAATAAATTTATCTTTTATTTATAACAAAAAAATAAGAAACCAGATTTAACAGATTTTAACAAACGCGGAATCTTATATTAAAAATTCGCATGCAAAATTTGAAATCAATCTGTTGAATGTAAGGGTTTTCATCCACACTGTGCATGATAATAAAAATCTGCAAATATTAGTATGAATAAAAAATAAAAAAAAAATTAAGCTGTAAATATTTATTTAAATACTTAATAACATTGTAAAAAAAATTAACAGTTTTATCAAATCGTTGCGCTGCAAAAAATCTAGAAAATATATTCATTTTTCAAGAGTTGAAACAGGTATGTTCCCTTAATTAATAGCGAATCATAATCTATGATCAAACTGCCACTAAAGAAATTTGTTCGATTCCCCAGTTATCTTTCGGTTCTCGAATTAGGTAGATATATTCGAAACTTGATTGGTAAGCTGTTATCCGAACGCGCGACAGCCTTGTTCGTTAGCTTTTTTATTAATCTTGCTCGCATTACTTGCTCAAGGTTGGCTTTGGCGACTCTCCTTCCCACTTTTACAAGAAACGGAAAGGCTTTTGTGCACGTTGCACCATCGATCGACTCGATTAAGAGCTGCCGGCGAATCGAAGCTCGTTCCGCGTCGCAATCAAGCACGAGATAAACTCGATCCCGGAGGGTTCGCTTCCGCGACTTAGCGCAATTTCCAGCGACACACACACACACACACGTGTGTGTATACGAGACAAGATAAGCGGAGGTGAAAACGCACTCGTTGCAATTGAGAGATGCAAGAAGTCAACCGTGTTGACGAGAATCTCAAGTTACACTCGCTCGAGTGCATCTCCCCGCCGATGCACCAAGGCAGAAATTGTTTCTTATCAGCGCCCTGAATTTAGAGAGCAGCGTGGATCGAATATGTTGTTGGGAATCTAATACCATCTTCATTTGCCTTTCATTCATCGTCTGATTGTGTAAGATGAATTTCCACCAAGCTAATTTTGACACGCGTAGAAAATATACGTTGATGAAATCTTTTATAATCCTTTTTTTTTTTCTTTTTTTATAAAGTCATCACGAATCACCGTTGATATATTCAAGCATGAATTTATTTTATACATTTCGAAATTATACATACATGTGCGCAGCAAATGTTGAAGTGACAGTTGATAACTGTCATTTCAAAACATTATCAATTATTAGCTGTATTGTCAAAAATTTCTCGACGAATGTGAGAAAGAAGAGTGTCGTTTTTAAATAAAATTAAATAACAAGAAACAATAAAAGAAATAAAGTATATTCTTTAATTATATTTTATATTATATAATATATATATATGCAGAGAGAGAGAGAGAAATAAATAAAATCATATTTCGCAAAAATATAACTTAATACTATAAAAAATTAATTATTTTCAGTCTTATAAAATTCATTTTCCCTTAATCACCAATTCTCTATACATTTTTAATTCTCTGCAGAATGTGTCTATTTCGCGCACGACCTTGTATTATATTTGATAACACCCAGTTTGCAAGCAGGACAAAGCTCTCACGCTCTCAGTTGTCCGTTTAGTGCTCGGTCGAATCGGCTGTCGTCGGTCGTAACGTAGGTGATCTCGCAAGGATAACATAGAAAGACAGACAGAGCGAGAGAGAGAGAGAGAGAGGGAGAGGGAGAAGGAAGGAGAAAGAGAGAGAGAGAGAGAGAGAGAGAGAAAGGCCGACGTTGGCTAGGAAATGGCTGCAACCTGTAGCTATTGATCGGTAGGGCGGCGAAGCCAAGTGTGTGTACGTGCACGCGTATTTTCCTCTCGCCGCGCTTCACCCCCTTCGCCATCCGCGACTGCTATCGGGAAAGCCCTGTAAGCCTATGTTTTCCCTCCTCGTCCTTCGACGTCGATTCCTTTGCGACAAGTACGTACATATTGCATATGACGGAAAACTTATCCCTCGTAACTCGTCCTGCGAGAGAAATTGAGGCTTCGCAAACGCGTTACCACCGACGCGACATTTATATCTCGTGCATCTCGTCAACCGGCGCATTACCTTGTTCTATCATCGTTATTTTATGATTGGTAAGATTAGAAAATGTAAACGCGGCGACGTGGCATAATAAATATAACGAGACCACCGGACTCGCCCCTTAATTCTCCGAATTTGAGAAATTTGTTACACGAGGTAACATCGCCAATATGTAATTAATATATGTAATTAATATGTAATTAATATGTGTAATTAATATGTAATTAATATATGTAATTAATATACATTCGTCACTGTATATATAAAAATATAAAAATCCATTTTTATAAAATATAGATCTAAAATATTTTTTTTGAAAGAATATAATTTTTTTCGATTAATTTTTATGCTTTAGATCGTAGCTCTCACATATTTGTTTTCCTCGGCTTTTATATTTAGCTGCAAGAGACTGCTTCTTTTAAAAATTTATTTCTAGTCGGGAAAACAAGCTCACGATAATCGAGTCTAAATTTAGAAATTTCCACTGAGAAAAATTAAATTTAAAATCTTTTTGAAGTATAATTTTACTATTAGAAATAAATTTTTGGACTAAATGTTGTGTAAATAACAATACGAAAATCATATACATATTTTCATAATTTTGTAAAAAAGAGAAAAATTGTTAAATATAGTAGAATAAAAAAACAGTTTCAAATATATCAGTTTAAGAATAAATTAATTACATAAAATTATATAAATAATAGAATAAATGAATTACATATTAACAAAAGAGTTGCCTTTCTGATAAATTTTTATTTATTATTACACACATATGTATATATATATATATATATATATATATATATTTATATATTATTTTAATTACGTATGTAATATAACAGATGTGTTAAATTTGCATGACAAATAACGATATGTAAACTTCAGAATCAACAACAGTGTCGATTTGTAGGATGCATATGTATAAGCGATGAACTGAATAATACCAATACCAATAAATTCATCTACAGGAAACATGGCTATTGTTGTTACGTATGCGTGAATTGATTCCTTTAGTTATTATTTAGTGTCAGATACAAATTGAAGTAGGATACAACAAAATGGCAGGGAGGTTTATTCCTGTAAGAGATGTAAACGTCTCGATTGATTCCTTTCTCTTGTGATCTGTGGCTTAATGCGGAAGAATAAAGGATCTTTATGGGGTCGTCATGGATTTTCTATTACCTCCTCGGATACGAATCCGAATTTTATTAACTCTTCGTCGACTTAATCGAGTCATATAGACACGATAAAATAGAATAACACGGCTATCAACCGCCGAAATGTATTATTGCTCGATATTGCTTGTCGTTTGTCAAGTAACGTTGTCTATCTCAGTTTTTTGTTATCATTTAAATACGACCATAATACGCAGCTATACACACAATCTAGTTAAATGAGCATATCTACAGAGAATTTTTATTTGCATTTGTCTCGCTGCTACTCGTTACCACTACTTTACTTTCTCATAATTAACATATTTAATATTAGTTCGTCTATGCTCGCGCGCATCGTAAAAATTATACTGTAATTTTTTCCACGGAAAATTTTCATGTGAACCTTAATTTTTTTTCCTCTCAATTCCATTAACGTGACATTAACAAAATATAAAAAGAATTTAGTCTACGTTGCTATTCAACAAATATTATAAAAAAATGTAAAATGACGAAGTTAAAAATTGCCAAAAATTTTGTGCTAAAATTTTTTTTTTATTCCTATAATGCACGAGTATATTCCAACTACAATTTTGCCATGTGACTTGCAATGTGAGCCATTTTGTTTGTATTGCAAAAAACATTACAAAAGACGAAAGAAATAAATTTAATAAATTAGCACCGCATGCATGTCTACAAAGAGACGTGTTTTTAAAAGTTTCACAGAATGTTTAAAGAAAGAACAATGCCCGCGTATAATTCACCATAGAGTAAAAAACGAACAAAAGCTTTGACCATTGTTTTTTTGTAATATTCGCTTTTGTTTCTTTTATCACTGACTCTATTTATTTTGTAACTGCATCTTTCTTCTAATTCACGTATATGCCTATCCGCGGACGAAACGAGTCTTTAATCAATTTATTGCTTCCTAAACTGATAAATTTTCAAAGTATCTCTGGAAAAAAATTTCCAAATAAAAAGTTGGCATAGAATTTATCTCACTCTCTCTCTCTCTTTCTTTTTCTTTACAAAAAGAATAATTTTATTTAAGAGAAAGCTTGACATTTTCTAACATTTTACTTGTTATATAATTTTATTTTGATACAATAGGTACAAAAAAAGATGATTAAAAAAAATTTGTTTCCGCAACTTGTGTTCATCTTTGGAATTTCGTTGAAGTATTGTAGTTAAGGCTGATCGATAAGTCGAACATACTTCGCGGAACTATGTTAATTAATTAATGAATTTTTTCGCTTCGTTTAACCTCTGGCAAATGCCATCGCGAAACGAGCGAGGTGCAGAATGCAATCGGGGTCTCTCCTTGAGATACCTGCCTATTTATTGACAACAATAGCGCGCTAATTATTCAAGGCAACGGTGTGGCAACAAGTTAGTCGATATCACGATTCTCGTAAATAGTGACGAATCGTTCGCCTAATTAAATGTAACTAACATAAATCGATAATATTTTAAATAAACGCCGGATCTACGACAAAAATGTCATGCAATTCGTCTATCATTTATCATTGAAATATTTTTACATTATATAAATGAAATAAAAAATATTACGTGTATTAATGTAGGATATTTGAAATAGTAAGTACATAAAATTATACATATATAATATTAACCGTTTTTTTTTTTATTATTTATGTAACTTATTAATGCAAATATTGAAGTTTCTCTATTAACTGTCACAAAAAGAAACAATTATTTTAAAAATATACTTTTAATAAAATAAAATAAATAAAAAAAGATAAAATAAATAAAATAAAAAAATATAAAATAAAATTAAAAAAATAAAATAAAAAATAAAATAAAAAAAGAGATTAAATTTGTGGCATTTCTAAGAGAAATCTCGCACTATGAGCATATTCACTACAAGCAAAATTGTGTTATTTGTCGAAAAGCAAGTAACGTTTGGTCCCCGTACAATAGTCTAATCAAGACTCCGATTCATCAGTACCTCGTGAATCGATCCTGAAAAACGTTCCCCATACACAAGCGGCATCCCTTTCGCGTCACAGATTTTTCCATCCAAGCGCGAAGGGTCGCGACCCGGCCGACATCTTGCAAAAGTTGCTTTGACACAAGGAGAGTCACGAAATCTGGAAATGTTTCTACGACATCGCTTGAACGATCAGTTCTTTATTATAAGAAGATGTACATTATGAAAAAAAAAAATATATATATATATATATATATATATATATATATATATATATATATTTATAAAGCCACGTTCCGCCGGATTAAAAGTATTTATTTCTCGACTATGCAAATATCGCGAATACATCGAGTCCTTTCAAACATCTTCGAGTCCGAATATAAATCGAGCACTCGAGTGTCCGCTTCGATCCGATGAATCGAATCTTTCACGCAGGACGCGAAATCCCACCGATATTTCGAGTGCGCATGTAATTCTGCCGGCCGAAAAAAAGAATAAAACAACAGCATATTTTGTATGCAGAAGGGACGCATCACATTGTGGACTGCGAACTCACGTATTCCGCACGTCAGTTCTCCAGAGACGTTTACGTGTGGAATTGCAACCAAAAGAAATAGTAGTGAAAAAACGCATATATATAAACACCCTATATATATATATATATATATATATATATATATATATATATATAAGATGTTTCAAAATAGATATATATATATATTTTTTTTAAACACCTTATATATATATATATATATATATATAAGGTGTTTCAAAAAAAATATATCGTATATATATATATATATATATATATATATATATATATATATAAGATGTTTCAAAAATAGATAATCAAACAAGAGCATATTCTGCTTACTACATATAAGGATGAAAAGAAGTTAAGCAGAGACAAAAAGAACTTTGCAAATTGTAAACATTTTTTATTTACATCGGACAACACGCGTTACATCAATGTTTCATGAATTGTTAATTAGAAATGAGTCATCGCTTGGTCTGCATGTTCTGATTTGAACCCCTTGAATTTTTATTTATGGGTACATCTTAAGATTCTCATTTATGATACTCCCATTGCTAAGAAATACTAATTGTATTATCATTTTGTATGACAAAATACGAAATTTTTGAACAGTCCTTGACAATCTATGCGAGGCATGCATTAGTGCCGAAGAAAATCATTTCCAGCAATTTCTGTAATGAAATATTCTTAAAGTCTGTTAAATATTTATAGCTTGCAAAGAAAGCATTTTTGACTTCATGTTTATATAACTTTTTTTTTATTCTTATAGTGAGTAAAATATGCTAAATTACAGTTTAACCACCTATTTCTGAGACACCCTGCATATGTATGTATGTATGCACGTGTATATATTTTTCCCAAGCGACGCTTCGAGACTTAAAGAGAGACAGGCTTCAATCCACCAGAGTTTTAGGAACAAACACGCGGTTACAATATCTCGTTACATTGCGCTTGCAACCTCGTTTATAGCCGACTAGTACTTCCCTCTCGCAGTGACGATAGATTTGTCGAAGGCAGACTCGATTTCAATTTTCGACATTCGTGCGCTTGACAGAATCTGTTCGCTATTTCACATCCAAGCTAAAACTGCAAATGATTAAAGAATACAAATTTTAAAGATAAATCCGTTTATATAAAATTAACATAAATTATTATAAATTTGAAACCTCTTTATAAAACATTAAACATTTTTTTTTATATTAATTACACATACATACATATATATATATATATATATATATATATATATATACATATATATATATATTGTCTGAAAAACTTGTAATTCCAAATTACATGGATAATTTTTACTGAATTTTTGTCAAAAGTAAATATTTAAGATTTTATCAAAATTTAGAATGCTTTTAAATTACAGAATTTTTACATTAAATAGAGTATTATGGAGAGATTTAAATATGTTAAGAAATTTTTTTACATCTCTCGCAACACATTTTTTTTTTTTTTTCAAAAATAAACATCGTCTCTTTTCAGAAGAAAAGTCCAGTTTCAGAATAGCGAACAATGTGTTGTACATACACTATGAATCATATTTCACTGCGTGAGAAATTTCAAACAGCCGGCTCATAAATCAGGATGAATGGCGTTAAAAGAAATCAGTTGTCCGGTTTCATAAGTTACAAGAATTTCAAAAGTATTGACATTACACTTCTCTACCTCCCTGTATCATATCATATTCATCACGTGTCACTTAACATACTTTGCCCTCGGAAGCAGCGAATATCGTATCTCCAATCCGCAAATCCATATCTTCCAATCCCCAAAACGATAAGATATCACAGGAAATCGCATGAAATTGTCATTGATGACGCGTGAACGTGGAATTATCAATAGTTTACGGTATGATCATATCCACTCTTCTATGTAATGTATACGTATATAAAAAATTTACGAGAACGGGAATATTACATTTTACGATTGCGTGTTAAAAAAAGTTGTTAATATCTATGTGTCAAGCATGATACTTTTTCTCTTTAATAAATGATGATTGTATATATATATATATATATATATATATATATATATATATATATGTCACATATATATAATATATATATATATATATATATATATATATAGGGACTGTTAGAAAATAAGCGAACTGATATAAATGACCCATATAATAAAACGCAGGAGATGAAAGAAATGAAGGAGATGAAGGAAAAAGGATGAAAGAACAAATAAAACAATTCTCTTATGACACTCGTTTATGATAAAAGCTCATGGGAGATATAAATCATCCCTCTACTCTCTCTCTCTCTCTCTCTCTCTCTCTCTCTCTCTCTCTCTCTCTCTCTCTCTCTCGACGGTTTTCGTTACTAATATCGTTATCGCTGCGTGCCAAGCTTATTCTCAAACTATTGCGCCATCACGAAACTCACGCACGTATATCGTGCATGGATATATAATTCATATCTCGATTGAGCAGAGACAAAGGGGGCAAACGAAATCTCGACAGGAATCGCATTAATCATTCAACAAACAACGCACGCGAGATTTTTGTGGAGAAAAAAGGAGAAGGAAAACCACCAGGGACTCGAGAGAGAGAGAGGGGGGGGGAGGGGGAGATAAGGCTTGTTCCTTTAAATTACCATCGACGAAGTTGGAGAATGGGCAGAAATCGACGGATATCTCGCGGCATAGAATTCGGTAAAGGGAACGTGTATGCAAAGTGTATGCATGGGATGTACGTAACGGCGGATGACGAATCCGATAATGTCATCACGTCACGCATATGTATATTTCATGGCGTATTTCTGCGCGCGTGATTCGATCGCGCCCGCGTGATTATCATTCGCGATTCACGCTTATTGAAAACTTTACTAACGGCCGGCATGGCATTCCTCGTAGTCTCGCGTGACAGCAGATATATATGTAAATTACGATACGATCAGCTGTTTTCGCGAATTTATACAGATGTCTCGGTTGTTTAACGACGAGATGGAAGAACGATAACGTGAAATTGATGATGACACAATTATGTGCGCGCAATTATAAAAAGTTTGAAATATTTTACTATTTTAAAAGTTTTTTGCATTTTCTACATGTAACATTAGGTTTATTGAGTTTACGTAAAGTCCGCGTCGCGTGACCAAATTTGACATCTAATGTGTTGTTAGATTACTATCGGCATGGTCTTCGGTAATGTCGGATCAATATACCAATATAATGTGATCAAAATAATAGTCTATAAAATTTCAAATTAATACACGTTTGACAAATATATATCTTATACAGGATGTCCCATTTTAAATAATGCATTTTGCTATCTTTTCTGTAATTTTTTTTCTTGTCATAGACAGAAAAGCTCTCGAGATAAGCTGCAAGAATATGCAATGAAAAATAGGAGTTTCCATTTAAAAAGTTCAAGATGACCTTCATGTGACTTTTAAATGACTATCCAAGATCAAATAATTGCCATCATCTTATGTCCCTCTCGAAATCATACAACTTTTGTCTGAAAATTTTTTGTCTATGAACAAATTACGGAAAAAGATATTAAAATGCATTACTTAAAATCGGACATATAGTATCGAATCAGCACTTAATGTTAAGACATATCGATTTAATGGAATCGAAAGAAAAGAGCTCACAGTGAATTATTTAAAACCGAGCGTTTATTTTCGATTTTAAATATGCAGCGAGAATAACGAGAGGCTAACATTAAGGTAAGAGGTATTACATAATACGAGAAACTAATACTTGGCAGATAACTTATAAAAATATTTCAAGCATCAAAATCAAGTATATTCGTATAGAGTTTTGCTGATAACTTATACGTTGCAAAAATAAAATGGTATACATATCGCGCTGACTACGCGCTTTTTAAGCAAATTTTATTTATTATTCAAACAAATATCTAAATCTGAATGTTTGAAAAAAAGCACATGTCATACGATTTTTCACATGTTCTCGTTTCTGTACGATATTATAAATATAAAAGATATAGTGTATTATAATATAAAATATAAATATATAATATAATATGAAATATTTATATAAATATATATACTATTAATAAGATTTCCAATTTATTTAACTTTTTATATTATTTATTGAGATATATATATATTATGTAACTCGCAATTCTTGATTAGATGTTACATAAATTATCGCCTGCATAATTTATTTATAAAAATTTTAAAATATATAAATAAATAAGCAAAAAGCGTGACATTATGTAATATTATGTATACCGGTGATTACAATATCACGCGTTTTCGTTAAAATGCAGCATTTAAATTTTCCCTGAATAATTCATAAATGCAAATTACACGTTCTATCGTAATTTTTTTTCTTTTTTTACTTTAATATCATAAATTGCAGTTGTACGGATAAATATGTTCTTTTGATAGAATACGATGCAACGGAACATGAGCTTTTGATATGACGTGATAATAGTCCCTGTCTTAACATCAATGTTGTTTCATGTAGCTGGATATTAGGGCCGCTTTCAAGGTTCGCTGAAGGTACACAGATGACGTGTAACGAAGGCGCGTTTCCTCGATCGGAAGGTAATTCTTTGCCCGAAGCGAGGAACGACTTGGCGCGAATCGAAGGCCGACGGAGGTAAAGAGGGAAAGAGGATTGAATTTCGCTCCCGCCTCGAAAGGGTAGTTTCGAGGTCGAGGGCTGTCGACCGACCCAAGCCGACCAATATAGCTACAGGTGTCCGAAAGTAGTATTTTTATTCTTGAAAAAGACATGAGCGACGTACAGAAAAACGGCCGTACGACACATTTCATTTATGACATTTAGCTAAACTCCTTCATCGAAATATATATAGTCATATGTATGTGATTAATAAATTATAGCAATTAATAAATAAAAAATTACAATAATAATAAATATTATAGAGAATGTTGGTGTAACAATTTTAATTTTAATAATAGATTCTTCGATCAGTCTTGTAATTTATTTGGCTATGTTCAAAATTATAAGTGGGCTTTACTCTCGCGAAATAATTTCTGGAATCTGGTTAAATAATATAAATTTGATGTTCATTTAAATGTTAAATATATACATTATCCTTTTTATAATATTAATTTGAAACTTTTGTTGAAAATAAATTGTGAGAATAATCAACTATATCGTCAAGATAAGCTACATACGTGTATTGTTTTTCTCCGCAAATAACAAAAGAAAGTAAGAGGAGCAGGTGAATTTTCAAGCCTGCTTATGATTGCTTTAGCTACAGGTGTTTGAAATTACGAGCACGCGAGCTCGTTATACACTACGTGCGTTTCGCTTACTCAGAACAATTTCACACGGACTTGCATGAAGAGGGTAGAATCCGTGATGGTAGAAAGGAATAAGGGAAAGCTAGTTATATTTCGATTTTGACATTCGTTTTTAACAATCGCGATTTTATATTTGCTCAGATATTTCATATAAACCAGTTTCTTTTTTTAATATTAAAGAAGAACCACTCTTTATTTTCATGAAACAAAAATTAATTTCCGTTATATGTATATAATTATAAATCTGAAATTATGTTCAACAATTTATATGTGAAAATGTAGAAAAAGCCGTAATCAAATACTAATGTATTATGTCTATTGCAGTTAAATATTCGAAAACGCTTTCTATTTGAATGTTTATTTTTTTTTTCTTCAATGTCTTGCACATCCTTATTTTATTTGGCTCAGATATTTATTTAATATAACTCTAATCTTTTCTCGTATCTTCGAATTAAACGGAGAATTATGTGTCTATAGAGATCATCATAAAGGTTGGACTGACAGTCTTTCATTTCTATCCTTCAATGATCTAGAAAGAGGAGGGTTTTTCCATTTCTTTGCTCTCTTTATGTAAAAAAAAAAGTGATATGAAAAGGTGTATCCAAACAAGTACGCGCATTAAGCGCGTCTTCTTTTTATCTTGAGATATTTTTTCTCGAGAAGATGCAATAAACATGCAACGGAGTTCTTATCAAACGTGCTCGCGTTTATGCACCTGACACTGCGAAGGAGAAATATACTCAGCTGATGCAGAAATGACAAAGTTGGTAATATATTCTCAATTCCCAGAAGGAATTAATCGTCCAACGATGTTTCTCTTAATCAATCTTTCAGCCATACATCCCTCTCTTTCCTACTCACTTTTTTCTAACTTTTATAAAATTAACGATACCCACATATTTAATTAGAATTAATTGTTGCTTGAAGAATTCACGAAGTAAATTTACGTGAAAATGCTTTATCTACTTGCAAGCATTTTAACAACTAATCTCCCTTGACGGTACTTCGTTGCAAACTTTTCTTCAGCCATCTTTCATTCTCCGTGTGATTTAGCAGTACGGACAGTCACATAAATATCATTTTCTAACAAGTTGGGCAGCGAGGGGAGGAAAAGGGGGTAGATAACGTTCTCCAAACGAGCCACTATGCGATTTAGGTCGGCCGTTCTCTGTAGTTTACGACAATCCGTGCGGCGTAAATGTGCCCAATTTTGCAATTTTCAACGTGTAATCGCATGTATATCGCGATTGATCGTGACGGGATAAGAGCCGATGGGAAAATGTCTCCATTTTCGGAGATGAAACACCATCGGCTGTACATATATATATATATATATATATATATATATATATATATATATATATCGATCGACTCTCGGGGAATAAGTAATCATCATGTGCCTTGAAATGCGAAACTGGGACACTCAGTGGCCTTGTGGCATCCTGCGCAACAATGCTGTTGACGATAACACATCCGTCAGGTTAAAGTAGACCCAGACATGCACGCCACTATAACAGTTGTTATTATATCCATAGAGAAACGCCTATATTATACGTAATATGATCATACTAATGCTAACGATCTGATTGCTCGATTTGAAGCATCATAATTTTATAATGCAATTTAATGAGACGTATTTCAGACAAATATACAAACACATTGTTTTTTTTTATTTATCTACTATGTTCTTGTTTTTAGAAATATTTTATTTTGACTGAAATAAGGGGGGGGGGATTTAAGCAGGCATTTATAAAGTAATCATCCATCCCATCCGTGATAGCGGCATTGTCGTACCTGTGTAGGACATTTACACACTTCATTATTATAGAAATAAAATTTTAAATTTAATAAAATTTTAAATATAAATAAAGTAGAAATTAAAAATTTAATTTTTTATTTGATATAAAATTAAAATTAATTTATAAAAAATAATGAAAACATTTATTAATTTAAAATGTATGATTTATTCTATCAAAATAATCCTTTTTTCAGGCATATCATTTAATTATGAAATAATTGAGATATTTTAAGAAATAGGAAAAAAAAAGAACAATTAAAAAATTTAATAATAAATAAAAATATATGATTGTTGGAAAACAATATTTGTGAACAATATTTGGAAAAAATATGCGAGGCACGAGTGGCTGAATCGGACCGGAGTCTTTCTCTTTCCGGGCAACTCTTATCACTGGCACTGAGTTATTCAGACCTTCGTATCTTTTGCCACTTTTAACGGTATATACTCCAGAACAATGTTAGAATCTCGTTCAATGGATGCAATGCCGACGGCATACACCTTCAAAGCGATCCTCCAATCGTACTAGACAATTGAAAATTGACGCCCGTAGTGGATTAGTCTTGACCTATCACCAGTCTACATGAAAGCTTCCTCAAGGCTTTATATTACTAATCATACTGAGGAAAGAAAAAATTAAAAATGTTTAAAAAATGTTTAATAAAAATTGTAAAAAATATAGAGTATAAAGGAGAA
The DNA here is from genome assembly GCF_021464435.1 of Cataglyphis hispanica. NCBI lineage: Eukaryota > Metazoa > Arthropoda > Insecta > Hymenoptera > Formicidae > Cataglyphis > Cataglyphis hispanica. The sequence goes on from NC_065971.1 coordinate 5,238,186, forward strand.
AATCAAGCTTGGTTAAATCGGTAAAATCAATAAAGTAATTTGTGAGCTTTTGCGAAAATCTTATGATAAGTTTTACTTGAAATAATCATAGACAAGTTATTTTTTACACTATAATTATTAAATTTAAATTTATCTAAATTTGCTTAGAAATATTTTCTGAATATGAAAATGTCAACAATTAAATAATAATTTAGTTTAATTAAAATAAAAGCTATGAAAATGGATAATAATTTTGACTCAATCATAAATTAAGTGAAAATAAAGGTTAGAAAAATTGATAATAACTTCAGACTTTTAGATTTAATTAATTACTGAATTGTAGATATAAACTGCGAGATGCGCGGAAAACGGTAATAATTCGACAATTAATTGTAATAATAACGGATAATTATGATTATATCCTGCGATAATCGGTATTAGAAAATTGGTAGTATTAAAAATTATGTGCAACAGAAAAATTGGTGAATTAATGTTAATGAAAATTTCAATAAAACCATTTGTTCTGTCGCATCTTATGATTTTATGTAGATATCAAATTTGTTTTTCAAATATATATATATATATATATATATATATATATATATATATTAAAAAAAAATTAGTCAACAAATTATGACGACTAATTATAACATGAACATTTTTATCAATTTTAATAAAGCTTTATCTATATTGCGTTATAACGCGATTCAGATTATATGATCTCATCGGGCTCCAAATGTCAGGCTTAGATCGAAACTCGCGCGGTAATTTACATAAAATTTCAATTCAAGAATATATATATATATATCTATATATAATTGAATATTACAGCGTGCGCATGCGGCTGTAATAGAATGGCGTCGTCGCTTTTGCCACTTTTTCCCAAACGACCCCATAAATTAACCGTGTAGCGCGCACAATGAAATAGCGAGAAATCTACGATTTTAAGATAAAAGAGAGAAGATTTTCCCGACCGCAGCTTTTGACAATACATTTTACACGTGGCGAATGATAAATCGCGACTATTTCCTTACAAAGGATGCATTCGCAATCGATGATATTCATGTTCGATTCTGTAAAAATCATTAAAAAAAACTCGTGCATGCAAAATAAAATAATTCATATTTATATGAATGTAAAATATATGCGTAAGTAATCGTCACGCTGAACACTGATTTCTATTAATAATGATAGAGCGCAGTCAAATTTTTTTCAAAAAACAGTTTCAGAGAAAAATAAAACTCTTTATATGTATTTTTACTCTATTTTGCAATACTCATTGGTGGCAATATTTTTTTTTCTCTCTCTCTCTCTCTCTCTTCTTTTTAATTCCACGCTATCTGAACACAAATAATCGTTATGATTTTTCGCTTTTGAATATAACGTTCTTTTCGGAATCAGCGTGTGATCGTTGAACTATGGAATCCAAAAAGCTGAGTTTCGCTCGACTTAATCGCAACGATTCAAGAGGATTCGCAAGTTATATGAGTAATATATTTTCTTTTATTTTTATTTTTTCATTCCGTAAATCCGTTAGATTATTTTTCGATCGCGCGTAAACACGATTGGCTCAATTATTTATTAAATCTATTACAAAACAGATATTGTTGATAATCAAGAGGTAAACATTAATCAATCGATTGTAATGTAAAAATATTCTTGAATTATAAATTTTAATTATGTGTGCAATGTATCCGTTATATTAATATTAATAATATATGAATTTAATACTACAGAGAATATCGTGTAATTTTATGTTAATTTAAAACTGCAACGATACTTAATTCAATGATTATTCATAAAGTATTATTTATTGCGTAATTTAATTTTGTGCTTTTAGGTATATTCTGCGAATCGATTAAATCGCCATCAATTTCACTTATCAAAAACGAAATATACGGTGAAAATAAATATACAGTGAACGAAAAATGCGCAACGGCAGACTTAACATGACGAATTTTTCGAAAAATGCAAAAAGTGATAAATTCAATAAAACCTGCAAAATGTAGACTGAATCTATCCAATATGCAAATTTAATAGACGAGGTTTTTTAGCAAAACACTTCATAGTTTCCTTTAAAAAATGTATCTGTGTACATCACTTTGGTCATGATTCAAATTCGAGGTTTACCTCAATTCATTCGTTCCTCGTTTACAAGAGAACGACCTTAGCCTAAACCCTAAACCACTGCAGGACGATCTCATTAAATTGGCGCATACGATTTCTCTCGTATCTATCAGACATATCTTTTTAAACAACGCTCTGAAAAAAAATTGTATTACCTCGCAACATGGCACAATCATGGTACAATCTGTAGAAAGGAGTGCTAATATTGAATCATTAATTATGTTCTTTATCTTTATTGGTTTTTCTCGCCTCGATGTAAATTACATTCTTTATGTAACAAAAAGAAAAGAAAAGCTACTTTCACATTAATTCTTATGAATTTTTAAGATAAGCAATTTCCATAATTTTATGTAATTAAAAAGTTACAGAATCTGAAAATATGTAATTATGTAATAGTAAAGTATTTATACACAAAATGAATTACACTTGCAAATTTCCGTTTAATAAGCTTGGAAAAAAATATTGCCATTTTACAAAAAATTTTTAAATGTATTTTATTTATATTTCAAATAAAGAGAAAGAGAGAGAGGGAGAGAGAAATTTGTTTCAATATTAAGTTGCTATTATTGTGACTGAGCTTTTGTACTGTAATCATATTATAATTGTTCGTCATTAATCATACTTAATATTTCGCCAGGTGCTATTACAGTTCATACGTCAAACATTTTTATTATTTATTAATTCTCATTAGTAGGGAATAGCAAAGCGTGCGTAATACAAAGCAATTACGCCGTTGCAAACGCGTGACAAGCAACAAAAATCAATGTGCATTCGTCAAGAATTTCCTGTTAAAATAAGAGATCATTCGCCGTTCTTTTTCTTTTTATCTCTTCAAAGTTCATGCCAACGCAAAGTTGATATCTCTATTTTCCGATATTAAAGCGTTTTCCAGTATTAAAGAGAATAACAACTAATTTTCCAGTATTTAAGAGAATACAAACTAATTACGAAATTATGATTACGCTAATCATTACCAATAAAGTGCGACAAAAACTTTATTGGTACAGAAATCTAATATTCAGCCTTCAGAGCTCTTGCTATTATCGAAGCTCTTGTGAAATTTTCATTAACACACTTTCTCTCCTACAGAATATATATATATATATATATATATATATATATATATATATATATATAAAAATATAAAATTGAAATTCTTATTTTATCATTTTGCAAAGCAAACGTATTTAATTTAATTAGTATATAATATATTTATTTGATTTAAATATTTAATTTATATATATATATATATATATATATATATATATATATAATTAAATTAAATATTTAAATCAAATAAATATATTATATCTAATTAAATTAAATACTATATATATATATATATATATATATATATATATATTTATTAAATTAAATACATATATAATATATATATATATATATATATATATATATAATAAATTAAATATTTAAATCAAATAAATATATTATATACTAATTAAATTAAATACGTTTGCTTTGCAAAATGATAAAATAAGAATTTCAATTTTATATTTTTTAAATCCTAAATATTATAATAAATATATTAAAAAAACGAAGTTAACGAAGATAAAAAAATGAACGTTATGATTCCTAAAGGATTCCTGTGGGAGGATGAATAAGGGAGTTAATGAGCACGTATAATTTTCGCAAAGTGAGTTTCGAGGTAGTTTCGCAAGCGAGATATCGGGTATAAAATTTTCAACGCAACTCTTTGACTGCGTTTGCATTTGTAGTGACGTTATACATGGGCCCTATTCGGTTTTGTGCACCAATAAAACCGCACAGTTCGAGCGTGAGCTGCTGCTCGATGACATACGATAAAAAGAGAATTTCGAGATGTGCAGTTGACATACACTTCCTTTGTAGGATAATCGCCGGGGCGCGTTCAGAGGACAGGTAAGGCAAATCGATACACATATTTCCATCTTTATCTTGATGTGCATAAGCTTTAAGACGCGTATGATCTGTGTCTTATTCATATCTGATAATAGGCATTAAAAAATTTGTGGAATTGTGGAATCAATTGAATTAGTTTGTAAAACTTATTTTTTAAAGAAATTTATTTATTAAATTAATTATGTAATAATTAATTAAATTAAATATATGCATTAAAATATGATCTACAATTAATATTTTTAATTGATTTCTCCCGCATCCGTAAATTTCTAAGTTATTAAATACTTTGAATTTTAAATATTTTTTTATAAATAATAAGAATATAGTTTGATTGACAGTTTTCAAACTGTATTTATCAAGTTTTATTAATGTAATCCGCTAATTTTATCTTGATTAAAACTCAAAAACATATTTTCTTAATTAATTATTCTAGTAAAATATAAATTTCCCTTATAAAAAAAAAAAAAAAAAATAAAGATCCATATCTTGTATTAAAACAAAAAATGTTTTTCCGTCATAATTAAAAAAGCTGTAATTACTCTCGTTATTCTCTTCGTGTTCTTCGTTTACACCCACTGGAAGTCATATGTAGCAGAAAGTTTATTACTACAGCTTCATTACACGTGAAATTCTTTGTTATCCTAATTAACTGCCACACACAATCAAAATTGATACCTTTTTTAAAAGGATAATAATAACTATGCGCAATAATAATAACTATGCGTATCATCATCATCATCTCATAAAGAGCCGAGAAGCGAATGACGGAGGATACTCGCTTGAATTTTTCATATTCTCATTCGCCACAAAAGACGAAGCGATGATAGAATAAAAGAGTACAAGGGTTGGAATGTGTGTGGTTTATTAAGAGGATAAGACGAAGCAACACGAACATGCCTCTCGTTCCTCCGCGATGCTTTCAGAAAAATTGCGCGAAGCAATGTTTTTTCTGAATTGATCACGAGTTCTCGAGAGGAAAGAAAGGGCTTGTGGAGACGCTGAATGTGTAGACGTTGCCGAATATTACCCTCCGCCCTTTCACGTGCCGCGAACAGAGAATCGAACAAACGACGAAATTGAAGAGCGAATGGGAAAGCGTTCCTCGGGCGGCTTTTGACGTTCAAGCAAATCAAATTAATTTACGTTCTCGAAACTCTGAAGGAGAGAGGGGGTTCTTTAACAAATCCCGTTACTCGCGTCTTTCAGTATCTCGCGTACGCCGACTGATTCGATAGCTTAGTTTCTCCTACAGCTGTATGCTGGAAGAAGGAGTTTACTGCATTACGTGAAATCTATCGAATTTTGCGATGTTGTGTGCAGTTTACAGTCCGTGCAGCATGTATTTGGAATACATCTTATTGTAATTTGATTTATACATGACACGTGTATTTGTATTCTGCGAGTGCTCGAGGCAGTTATGCCAATTGCGATCGGAACCCGTGCGCGGAATAAATTTTCTTATTTTTATCATTTTTATAGAATAAATGTAAAGCCAAATGCGGAGATTGTCAGTGATATTTATACGAGTAACTTATAAAATTTATGTAAAATCACATTTTACAATATAAATTTTCTATTCCATTTAGCCTTCCATGTTCCATCTTTTATATATCAGTTGTTGGAGAAAATTTTTTCACGAGTTATAAATTCGAATTCGTCTACCTTTGTAGTTGTTTTATTTCTGAAAAACGCAGTGCGCCTAAATAAGTATTAAAATATGCGTATTTTTAAATTATATATTATGACATTTCGTTTAGGAATTTTAATGACGATACATAAATCAGGATTTATGTCTGGATAATGTCTTCATAAATGATATCTGAATCTATCAACTTATTTAAATTTTTGCAAACTTAAAAAATTCGACATTCTCTTAATTACAAAAATTATACAGCAAGCTAAACGCAAAAGAGAATCGAATTTGTTCGAAAAAAGATGTATGTATTTGCGTGAGAACTGGTTAAATTTCGGAAACTGACACTATAACCCTGTCCTTCTTCCTAACAGGAGAGTTTAAAGATGCAAGGGTATCTTTAGAGGTGAGATTTGCGGCGTTGTTTGCCGTTTGACTGACCCCGTTTTGTGTAAATCGCACTATTCTTTCCGCTCTCTTCAGAGATGTGCTTGAACGTTATCATCTTTGCGGCACAACTTTCAAGGGGCACAACTGCTATGTCGTTCAGTTTCTTTATAGCCTCGTTTCTTTGAGAATTATTATTTTATCAGTATGAGAACAGGGGATAAAGAAGCCAGCAATGACTCATAACATACTGTTTCTCGTGGAGAGAGGGAGGGAGGGAGGGATATTGTTCCGTTATTTCAAAAATTGTCATTTCGAGTTTTCTTATAATTACACATTGATAAAATTATCTCTTTATAAATTAAAACTTTTACATCAGAGATATATAATTTTTTCTTGCTGCCTTTTGATTAGTAATTTCATATTTCCTAACCACTTGCGATTATCTTAAGCGAGAGAATATAAACGGCAGTGCGTTTCCCGTAAAATTTGCACAATTTGCGCGGCCACTTGCTCTTTCAACAATTTTTTTCTAATCGTTACATGCGAGGAAAAAATCTCTTTAACGATTACTTGTCGGTGAGATTTCAAAAAAGTATCACAAATACACGAGGAACTACGAATTACGTAGATATCTACTTTTTGACAGACGCGACGCTTGAACCCTGTCTGACCGTTCAACTTTTTTTGTTGTCCGTTTGCCTCATTGTTATATGAATACTACGGTTGATTGTTAATACGCACGTTTGTAGTGCGCCATTGAAGAGTTTAGAATGAAGCAAGCTCATAATTTTCAAAGTTTTCTTTTTAAATGCAAACGCGACGACATAAAGCATCTAAAATAAACGCTTTGCAACTTGTCTCATTGTTAAAAAATTTTTTTCTTTCTGCTTCATCTTCGCGTGAGCAAAGTGAGATTTTTAAGCGCGAGAACAATCGTGCAATTTGATTCAATTTTCAAGGTAACGGGGAAAAATCCCTTATTCAAAAGTTTTGCGAGAGCTCGATACTTTTGTCAGCGCGAAATAGCTCGGATTTGAAAGAATGTTGAACTTTATATACGCGACCGTAAATAAGAAAGCTCGCGTTTCTCGAATAAAACATCATATGCCGACACTCTGTTTCACTTTGAACAGCAACGGAGGCCGCGACCAGGAAAGTGAAGTGGGAAATATTTCGACGATCTTTCATACTCGCGTTGACAACTGACACGCGATTCTCGCGGGCTTGCTTTTTGGGTCAATGAGGAATTCTAGTTGGGTAAGACCCGTACAGAGTAAAGTTGCGACTCCTGGGAGATATGAAAATTGCACAAGAGAGCACAATTGAATCTTGATCGCCGGAAACGCCAATTTGCGAGATGAGAAAAGACGCCGCGGAACATTAGCTTTGTGTGAGTAAATGTGCGCGAGAGCTTTGTTGGCGTCTTGCCAACGGCTGTGCGCTTTGCGTCATGTCAAATTTATTGGTTTTCGATGGCTGTAAAATGGCGACCGCCATATTAACATAGCTTATTAAAGTTCGCTATTGACTTATTATTAATAACGAAAACGTTGCTTCAAAAATTCGATAATGCAATTTCAATAGTTTAGTTTAGCCGAGCAGGATTTTAATTAATTTTGTTCAAGATTAGAAGTGTATGAAAGAGAAAATGTGATTTCATGTTTGACGATCTCATTAAATATATTATTTTGTTAAAATATAATATCCGATAACTCTTACCTAGAAATTAATAATTTTTATTTTATATAGATTAATTAGTGTTATGTTATTTCTGCGAGCGTTTACGGATGAACAAATGTGAAATTTCATATTGCGAACGCAAAGTTATTAAGCGTGCGACAAAAAAAATTTCTGGTTTTTACCGCAAACAGCCATTATTTAACAATCAACGCGGTTTGACTGATTTTTCTTTTTTCTTTTTTTTTTTTTCTTTTTTTTACCGATCATTTTCACACGGCCGGTTGATTTATGCGTTGGCTGACATTTTAATTAAACTTGTGGAAACGTTATTTTTCGGCTGATAAAAATTGCGTGTTAATAAAATTTTGCCCGCGTATGTGATCGTAATATCAATTATTCATTTTATCTATTATTTTTTTTCATCTAAATAATCTCGACATTTCTTTGTCTATAAATAGAAAAATCTTTGAATGCCTTTTCGCTCAACGAGTAAAATGAGCCAGATATCTGAAAGATACAAGTCAGCGTTACAAAAGTTTCGTCACAAAAGTCTATCTATATCGGAAATGATATTGCGCGCTATCGACGCATTTCCTTTTACTACTAAATTTGTTTCGTTTGCTGAAAGATTCTCAGAAAACAGACGATCGCGAGAAGGTGGAGAGCGCAAAGTCGTTATTTTAGCATCGAGGAAGATTTAAGAGGACAAGGCAACGGATTAAAATTACACTGTCATCGTTATAATATCTTGCGTACAAGTTAGATGACACTCTTCGTGTTCACACTATATAAGTTCGCGAGATTACATAAAGAACTTCCGTTTCTTACATCGTCACAATAGGGACAAAAGCATCATAATAAAAAAAGTTGCAAAAAAGATAGAGAAAATTTCTTATACAATCTTTAGGTATATCTCTCTCTCTCTTTCTTTTTCTTTCTTAAAAAATAGATTTTAAATTAAATTATTTGTCTATATAAGATCATATCTCTCAAGAAAGAATCGCAAATATTGTATTTAAATTCACTGAATATGAAAATATTTTTGCCCGATATTAAAATATTGATTTTACATTTTATGTGTGTGTGTGTGTGTGGGATATTTAAAATAATTATATGTACAATAATTATTCTCTTTCTCAAATATACAATAGCTGTAGCTAAAAACATAAACTCTTCTTTTACATTCATGATAATAACGAAATAATTATAATCGAATATGCACATGTGAATAGCAGAATTATTTGTCAGTTTATATTCGTCACATTAAGGCAACGAATTTACGCGGCGTTATTTAATGCAAAAATAGAATCAATTTTCGAATTACGTTTAAAAGAGAGACGCAATATTCATGTACACATGTTTGCTGTTAATTGTGAAATATCCCGACTACGACAGGCACAACTTGACGATTTGACCAACCTGTTACCCTCAGATGCACTTTGAAAGTTTCCAAATTACAGGCGGATTAACAGCTGACATCGGACGAATTCGATCGCATTAAGAAGGGCGCAAAATACGCGGATAAGGGGCTAAGAGAACGAGTAATGCCAAGCTCCGAGAGTTCAATCTCGTCTCTCGCCTCCTACGCGTGTAATTTAATTACGATCGTGTATACTCGCGCCCGGTCGAGAGTAGAGACTTGACGCGAAACAAATCTTCGCTCTAATCTAACAGCCGGTGAAGCAACCTGTTACTTGCTGCTCGAAACTCGCCAAGTTATATCAAACTGGCGGCACGACGAGATCGACCGCGGAAACCGCCGTGCATCATCCACCGCTCATCATCTATCGCCTTGTTAATCCAGTCTCACCAGGCGATATATATTTCGCAACACTTTCAATCAATCGCCATCGTGTCACCGCCATCAACTTGATGTCTCGACCGCGATTTGTCGCGAGACTTAGAGATTGACTAAAAGACGTTTGCGATCGGTAATTCTTCCATATTAAATTCATATTTTTACAAATGATGCATGTGTTATATGTACATTGTTATATATACATTGCTGAGAAGGAATATTTTTCATTTTTTTAAACTTTTCGATTTGTTAAACTCTAAACGATAACAAATAAAAAGAATTTTTATATTTTAAAAACAAGGATAATTTCTATAAATGTAATTTTCATAATAATGCGCAAGAGATTTACATTCATTATAATTACATTCATTATATATGAGACTTAAATATATTATATATTTTCTCTTTTTAAAATATATTATAAATTGAAGTAAAAAAATTGCACAAACTCTACTAGCTGCTCGCAATTTGCATCTTCCGATCTCCATTTTTCATCGCAATCTTTCAGCATATTTTCTGGTTTAATCCAATCTAAATTTATGCTACTGCTATTCGATCGTAAATCATAACCAGTTCACACCTGAATATCGATCACCAAACGTATTATATGCCTCGCCATTTTAATACAGACTGGTAGCCAATCCTTACGATGGATCCGTGATTAAACGTATGCGAATTTATCACGATTTTTAATCAATTAACACATCTAAGAATGGAAAATAGTAACCTATGGAAGAGTTTGTATTTAAAACACTTTACTTCATACGTTTCTTGTATAAGTAGCTTGCTTAGACATATTTCCGAATATATCTTCATTGCAATCTACACAAACAGCTGTTACTTAATTTATCCCTAATGTCCCTAGTACACTGTATAATATTTGCATATTATTAGTATATTATTAGTATCTAAAATTCTAAAAAATTGGCACAAAGGCAAAGTGGCTGCAGTCAATATCGTTACATATATATACATATATATATATATATATATATATATATATATATATATATATGTATGAACACGCATTTCTGCTCGGTTCGATCGCGATCGATCGCTTTTAAGAACATTGCTATAACACCAACCTGTTACTTGTCGGCAGCGCGAGCCTCCAAGAGGGGAATAAGGGGCGCGTGTGCGACCCCTCGAGCCCGCACGACCCTTCGGCTCCCTTTCGCACGGATGCACGTGCTCTTCCTTCTCCTCCCTCGTCCTGGCAGCGCGCTCACTTTTTCCCCTCGATAAGAACGCCCGCAGCCATCTGGATGCACACGCCGGATAGAGCGTGCCCGGCGAAAGTGAGAAGGGGAGAGACCGATGATCCTGAGGAGAGAGCGATATCGCGCGGTGGTTTGGTGGTGAAAAAGAACCGGATGTTGTATCGCCGCGACAACCCTAACGAAACGACCGTATCGTCGGGCAGGTAGCCCGGCTTGCACTGCCCGGGTCTACCGTTTCTCCCACCGCAGGACCGCCACCGCTACCTCGTCCCTCACCCTCACCGCCCTCCCTCCCTCCCCCCCCTCTCCCGCTCCTTGTAGTGTGCCGCGATAACCTCCCCCTTCACCTCTCTACCTCCTACCTTTACCTACCGCATCAGCCGCGTTCTACAGCGAACGAACGAACGAACGAACACGTCCTCTTCCGAAAAAGCCTCACCTCTCGCAACCCCACCTGACACCGCTCCGTTTGCTTTCCCCCCCTCTCCCCTCCCCTCCCCTCCCTCCCACCCCTCTCCCTCCCTCCCTCCCCTTCCTCCACCTTTCTCGCCATCAAAGTCCGCTTCGACGAACAGAGGCTCAGAGCGCAAGCTCGCACCCCTTACTCTCAAGGGTTAGCGGCAAGAAGACTTCGTCTCACGGTCGACCGATGCAGGACGAAGGACGAGACCAAGAACATCATCGTATCGGGGACGAGCGCGCGTCGTGTCGATGCGTGCGTCGATCTCGACTACTGCGTACTCGTGGCGCGCGTTCGAAGAGCGTGATCCGTGATCACGCATATCAACGTTGCGATTTGAAATTCGGTAGTGAATGAATATGATGGTAGTCGGCCCCCTCATCGGGGGATAAGTATCCGAGAAGAGAGAAGCTGACGCTGCGGGGTTGAAGTGACGTTGAGAGCGGGGCGCAGTAAAAGCAGCCAATTTTCATGGAAAACCTCTATTCTCATCTTCAAATTTAAATCGCCATTATAAAATTTGTTCATGCTGCATTTTGTCCAAATTTTCTTCTCCCAACGCGACAAATAATAATGTTCAGATATGATGATACTTATCCCAAGAGAGCAAATGATTGAGAGAAAGTGATCGTATTTATGTTATATCATTTTAAGCTACCCGTTATTATTATTATTATTATTTTTTTTTTTTTTAATTGGCCATCCAGTTATAAATATTTTTTTTTTAATTGGCTTATTCTCTATTTATTGATGCAAAGTTTTATCGGAATAAATGTCGACTTGTCACAACGAAATCGTACGTGCACGACTGTTGCACGATTTTAAGTTAATCATACGCAAATGTTCGTTGAAGGATGAATAAATAAGCGACTCACGGATATAAATCTACGTTATCCCTTAATCCAAGGATCGCGAATATGAAGCGATACGTAAAGCGGGGATGGAATGAATAGATAAAGAGACATGCATACATGTATATGTAAAGGAACGAATCAAAGTACGCAAGGCGAAATTTCGACAACGTTGGTTGAGCGCGCTGAATCTCGCATTCATTATTATCGCCGAATATGATCTATGCAAATGGCGTACGTGAGCAAACAACATAGTTTCCTCCACTGACATGTTTAATCAAAAGCGCTGGAAATCGAATTGCGTCACCGAATCTTAACTTTACTCGCAATAAATTGCGACATGTACCGCGCGCACGCGCGTCTCACATATTCCGAGACGAAATAGCATACCCTGGTATTCATATTCTTATATTTAAGACCGTCTTAAGTACAATTTTAAAATGTCATCAACCAATCACAGGACCATATTAGCATCTTAAGACATTATTTAAGACGCTCTTGAAATAAGAACGGACTATGAATACGGACCATAACGTTCTTAAGATGCAGCTCGTAAATATTTCTCCTCCAGCATAATTCTATCGAGAACGTAAATCTATCGTCTTGTAACACAGTCGTACGGAAAATTATGTACTCTATAGAGTAAAGAAGAATGTATTGTATATTAAGGAATCTCGAGAATGTCAGCTGATCGAAAGTGAGCTTGACATATTGAAAAGAGAACTCCCTCTTGGATTGGTTTTCTCCAATTATTTTTAATTTACATTGTGTAACAATTTTAATTTATAAAAAGTTCAATATATATATATATAGCTATAAAATTTTTCAAAATTTAAAATATTAAAACGGCTCCGAAATAATAAACAATATTCTGCAACAGGACTAAAGGAGCAATTATCGTGTATTCTTATAATAAAATCCACATTAAAAACAAATACATAAACATTTAATTAGAATAAATTAGACATACAAAGTACAATATAAATAGTGTAAAATTGATAAAACAACTACTAATAATAGAGAATTGATAAAAACACAATTAGATAAGATTAAAAATATATTTTTAAAATTCGCTTTTCAATAATTAATCTTGTTTGGCAAAAAATAGGCGAAAAATCCATAATCGAGACGAGTCTCGGTATTCTCCAGCTGTTCGCGACACTCTTATCACTCCCTTGAAGACCGCAGGTACAAGTCCTACGAGACGTCACGCCAGCGTCACTACTACCTGATCGATTTCGCGCTCGCTGAGAGGAAGTTTCCTGGCGAAGGCTCAGGTCGGGCTCGTACCTCGCCTGTATCCCTGCCCCTCCATTGTCCTGCAGCCTCCTCCGCACCATTCTCTTGCTCGGACGCGGACCGTTCGAAGGGAGTGAGCGGCGAGGAGATTTCGCGATGCGCAGGCGACGTACCGCGCGCGTGTTTCAGGACACTCGGCTTATTATACGGTCGGGGGTGTCAGAGAAGAGAGAGAGAGAGAGAGAGAGAGAAGGAGAGAGGGAGAGAGAGTTCTGGCACAGGGGGTGACGCGGGAGGGTGGGAAGTGGGTGAAACAGAGGAGGATGTCGAACAGTGTTGAACAGTGCGGAAAGTTCCCTGGCGGAGAGATCCAGGTGAGGAGGAAAACGCGCGTCTCATGATGGAAATAGACCTCCGACGATGATGCTCGTTATCCATTCGGAATAAAAAGTATAACAGATCTGAACTCTAATTTCTCTCGCCGTAATAATGAGAGGGATATATTGCTTTTGTTCTTCCGCGCTCTGTGTTGAAAAGATTTTTAACAAATGTTAGAGAAATTTTTCGCGTTTGATTTTTCCGTTGAAATTGGAAGAGTTTTACTCAGAGTTTGCGTAGTTTTGAATAAATGTCGATATTCTAGACAACACACACGTTTATGATAGAAATGTTTAATATTATTAATATTTAACATTAATAAAATACCATGTAATGCGTTAACCGAATATCACGTTGCGTATATTAAATTCACATTACCCAATAAACGTGTATATTAAAAACATAGGGGTTGAAGGTTGAATATATTAAAAAATATTGACAATATTTTTATGCTTGCGCAAACTGTGCGAGCGAAAAGCGTCTTCCATATTTCAAGGTTCTCGAAATATCAACTTAAAGTTCAGGCTGAAGCTTGAAACATCGGCAAACAACAACGGAAAAGAAATAACAATTTACTTTTGCCTCCGTGGATTTTCCTGAAGGAAGGAGTTCTCGCTGACTCTGCGGCGTCTGCGTCTCTACTATTTCAATAATTAGAGAGAAATTGTTTTTAACAATTTACATTAACAATGGTGGAATGCAAGGCCATGTCGGGGAATCCTCTTTCATTTCTCGGTGCAACTCACGAAAAGAATCCGTAGCGCGCTTTGACCGTTGATTGTTCCATAAATTCTGGCACCGTCATTAAATTCTTACGATGCGAGAATGTCTTTGAAGCGCTCTGTGAAATGCGTTAGCATTATTCAACCCGCGAAATCTTGCCAGGAAAGTTAAAGTAGAAACGCAAACGTCGACTCACTTGTCTTGCAAAATATATTTTACGCTTCTCGTCCCGCGTACACTTTGTTAATCTCGAAAGAGTAAAAATCGTTGGAAAAGTTTGCTTTATAAAATATGGGGATAAAGAATCTTTTTACATTCTACTTAAATTAATATTTCAATTATATAGAGATTAACGGATTAAAAAGGACTAGGATAAACATATAATTCTTATTAAACTGTTTTCAAAAATTTTTAAATAAATAAGAATTTTTACAATAATATATTTTTTTCATATGAGATATAAGTATCTTAAGCTTCAAATGAATAATTTTTATTTTTATTTATTTTTTCTTTTTTTTTTTTTGAGTTTTCCCTTTGCGCGCACAAATTATATTAATTTAGTAGAAAATATTAATCATTGTTCCTGATATAATGTATCGTACACTTTCTAGCGCCGAGGAATTACAATGCACTCCTCCAACAGCGGTCCTGAATTAATCCTTTGTGCAACAGGACTTACGCAAAACACACACACAGAGGGACAGTTTGGTACTCGGATATGTAGTGCTTTGTGAGCTGTGTCGAAAGGACGGAAGCGTGCTGGCGTTATGCAACGAATCTTTGTGTCAGAAACATTCAACTACGTGCATTAATACATACAAGACAATTAGCAATATTCATCAAGGAACGAAAGTGGAACATCGATATTCCGATTTCGCTCTACATTCGAGATAACCGACGAACGAACAAAGGATGCCGCAGTTGTAACCGATCGCGACTCATTCATACACATCGCCTGATTAATTAGAGGAAAAGAAAAGTTCGGGACCACTCCCGTTCATTTCTCCTCTCGCTGACTTGTGGCAGAAACAATTTTGCCGCTCGCGGAACTTTTTCCATTAATCCAATGCCACCGATGGCACACACCGGCTTCATCGGTCAAGAGCAAGTACGATTTCATTCGTCAATTTAATAGAAATCTCGATGATAGCCTAACTTCCAAGGTCGTGTATTATTGAACAAGAAACAAATTAAATTCTTGGAAATTTTTCAATTTTAATATACAGAGTGTTTTTAAATAAGTGCGAAAAATTTGTGCAATCAATAGTTTTCAAAAAAAAAAGTAAATAAATAAATAAAATGCATTATCATGAAGCGTGGTGGCATAGATTTCGAGTTACAAGAAGTTGAATTTTAGGATAAAAAAAGCAAGCAAAACAAAATTATAGTAAATGTTGGAAAAAAAATAAGACAAAAGCAACACAAAATTATAATAAATAAAAATCTAATTTCATTTTTTTAATTTGTTCAAAATAAAAAAAAATAAATTTTTCCCCTTTGGAAGTAAAAATGTAATTTTTCAGGGATAAATATAACAGTAAATGTTTATATAAAAGATACCCTTTAATTTTCGACAAAGAACTATCTCCTAAAATTTTTCGCATTTATTTAAAAACACCCTGTATATAACAATGATATAGTCACCGTATATACTTTTCCAACGAAAGTGGTAAAGCGCTCGCGATCGTTACTAGAAAAAGAAAATTTTCTGATAAGAAAAGAAGAGATTAAAGAAGATTAAAATGCGGTTCATATCTCTTCATAAAAACATTGGTAATAAAATATTCTTCTTTGCTAAAGTAAAATCTACACCTCATATTTTTAACGCAACGCGGATGGTAATCTGCATGAAAATCGTACGAGATTATGCGGAAAATTGTGTCACACATTATATGTGGCGGCTTTGAAAAATTTAATCAAAATTTTGATCCTGCTACATTCCTTTAATCTTTAATTATCCAAGCATAAAATTTGCATGTGTATCCCTGTATATACAAACACGATAAATTTTCAGAAATAGTCTGTTTACATTTGCGGGAATTTAAGCGAGAGACATAATTATTATATTTTATTACTGAGCTAATTATAATTACTCTCGTCAATTTTGCACGAGCGCAACGTTCCTGCCAACGTTTATTTCGAGCGAATATCCAGCGAATAGAATTTTGTAGTCAAATATTATTCCGACTGTCTCCGAGCTCGTAACTATTTTACTTTCATAATTATATCAGTATGCGAACGTTATCTCATAACGTCATTTCAGTTCAGTCGCATAGGCAAATTCAGGTACGCTGAAATGTCACGGCATGTCCGATTCTCGCCAAATAGTCTTCAATTTTAGGATGTATATAAAAGTATACGGCGTATATAGATTTGAATGCATTTAGCCATCGATCAATTTCTTTCGCGCTAATCTAATCAGTTTCTTTTTTTTTTAATTTTTATTTGACAATGTAAATGTTCTGAAACGATTTTTTTAAGCATGCGTAGAGGACAATATTAAGAGGTCCCTTGAACTCTCAAAAAAAATGAGTACATTTTTTAGATTCCTTTTGTAGCGCAGTGATAAAAATTTTTTATTTTTTTATAATATTAATATAACATTATTAAATACATTATTAAAAATTTTTAGCTTAAAAGTTTTTAAAGTTATGAATATTTGCATATTTATATTTTCATGTACGGTATGCATAATAAACTCAAGCTACGTTCAACTGATTGACTTCAAATTTTTTTACATGCGAGTTCTTAATAAGATTCCGCATTTGTTAACAAAGCCATTTTCTAATTACCCATTTTTTTTTGTTATAAATAAAAAAAATATGGATTTTTTTTTAAAAGACAATTTCTTTTTCAATATGCCGCTTTCTTTCTTTTTTTTAAGGTTTAGAAAGCAGATAGCTTGTTTAACCCCTTAACCTACAACTACGGGCATAGCCCGTAGTAGGTGATCGGGCCAATCGTAAATATTACGGGCATAGCCCGTAGTAGGTGATCGGGCCAATCGTAAATATTACGGGCATAGCCCGTAATAGATGATCGGGCCAAACGCAAATCGTACCACAGAGTGATACCCATAATATTGACGATTGGCCCGATCATCGTACGGAACAAGTCGTGCGAATGGCACGAAGGTTGCGCGAGCTTGTATACGTTTTCGGCCCGAAATGTTCGAGTCGAAGTCGTAGGTTAAGGGGTTAATAAAAAAAACTTGTATTTTTTATTTCAGATGATAAACAAGCGTTTTCATGTACATTGTGCATGAAAATATGAATCTGAAAATACTTGCATAACTTTAAAAAGAAATTATTTTGAGCTGAAAATCTTGATTTAAGTACTCAATAATATTGTATTAATATCATAAATTAAGGAGCTTTTATCAAATTCTTGCGCTGCAAAAAAATATAGAAAATGTATTCATCTTTTGAAGGTTCAAATGGTTCATATGCCCTCTTAAGAAAAAAAGAAATAACGTACGTAAATAAGGCTATTAATAAATAGAGAGCCACCGGAGCAGCTTTGCCCTTGCCGGTTATCAGGCAATTTCGACGGCGCTGAGATAATAGCGCCATGCACGTGCCTTCGCACACGAGGGTGCACGAAGTGATTCAATTTCCCGTAGAGCCCGCGGTGTACGTTGGAGTTGGAAAAAGGCGTATCGGAGGATGCTGTGCCTGCATCATCCTCTCGAGTAACGCGTTCTTCATTACGGATGCAGGCTTGCATCCACTCGAATCCTGCGCGATAATCCGCGGCCGGATTATCGCGAAAATTGAAGTAACTATGCGATTACACGGAGAAGGAACCTCTTCTCTCACCCATTCTCAGCATGTCTCCTGTGTTTCAGGAGATGAGATATTAAGAAGGCGTAAAGTGATGGCGCAACGATTAATGAAGAAATTCTCCTACGCAATAGTAAATCTATTTTGCACTTTGTATTGGAATATCATTGAATTAACATGTGTTTTTACAATAGGAATGTTTGAATCGTAATTTTGGAAACGCAAGCCCATTAATTTCATAAATCGAGATGTTCAACTATAGACTAAGCTATACTCGAAATAACAGTCATTACTTTTGAAGTCGAGCGTCATTTCAAAAATATTTAGTCAAGTTAAGCTGTAAGTCTTTTATCGATATTTTGTTATTTTATTTATTTAAAAATATTTATTTAAAATATTTATTTAAAAATATTTTGACTGTACAATAATAGCAAAAAACTGTCAAAATTAAAAAAAAAAACTAATTTCTTATGTTTATACTGATTGAAAAATAAAATAAATTCGTATTATGAAAAGAATTAAAGTATCATAAAATAATGTAATTTTTAATGTCTTTGTAAAAGAAAATAGTTGTAATTAATATTTTTCCTAATTTATAACAAAAACTTTTAATCGTGAATACCTCCTGAAATCAATTGCAAGAAACAAAAAAAAAAAGAGTAATTTGCAGAAAGAGAGAAAGAAAGAAATAATATTTTTCTACAATTTTTAATAAATAACTTTTAAACAAGAGAGTAGGAGGATCTAAATCAAGTTTTGCACAAATATTTATTAAAGTTTTCTTAATGTATGTGTTAAAATAATAAATAATTTTTATTTCATTGGCAATGTTTTTTCCTTGTCAAATTTGTCAATAAATGCTACAATACACGATATTTCCCATAAAAATCAATATTAACTTTAAACTTAAATTTCCAAACCATTAAGAAAATTGTTTTGCACAGATATTTAGAAGAAATAGTAGAATAGTCTACGAAAAATTTTCATGTTTTTGTCAATGCTTTGACATATGTATAACACATACATCCTTAAAGATTTGAGAGGTCTATTGAAACAAATATAAACTGTATAACGATTATAATATCCTTTTATTTTTATACTCACAATTAGAAAAACATATTTTCAATTTGCAATGCTCATTCAATCTTTGATAATATTTAGATATATATTTTTTAGTCACATCATAGGGCATGATTAATGGTCAAGCAATTGTAACGAGAATTGCAACACGCATGACGTCGAAAACGATTATTTATACAATATACCGCCAACATCAGTCGCGGTTAGTTCAACTAGCGCTCGTTTACATTGCAAACATCTTGCACTGATCACCTTGACCTTTCTGCATTCACCTTGACAAAGTTTCGCACAAACTCATATCTCTCTCTCTCTTTCTCTTTGCTTTTCTTCACTCCGTATTTTTTATATTTTTCTTTCCTCTCCAAAGTTATATCGTATTCTAATAATTGACATTAGATACAAATTACGTATTTAATCTCTATTGATTTTTCTTTATTAACAGCAATAAAAAGTATATCCTAATATATTTCTAATATCTCCGAATAAAAATATTTAAGTATTCAAAGTCACGTTTA
This sequence comes from Cataglyphis hispanica, assembly GCF_021464435.1. NCBI lineage: Eukaryota > Metazoa > Arthropoda > Insecta > Hymenoptera > Formicidae > Cataglyphis > Cataglyphis hispanica. Next base: position 5,257,940 of record NC_065971.1, read on the forward strand.
TAAGTCACAATCTTAAACTGTGCAACAATGAGGCATTAATATAGCGATACAATAAATTACAAACTTTTCCACGCCTATGTAATTTCTCTTGGTAATATAAGCGTATAATTACGCGTTATACCGCAACAAAGACTGATTAAGACTTTCACAAGCATTCTTGGAAAATCTCTTTATTTCTTCCGTAAATTGTTTTAATAGAGAAATCAGATAGAACAACTCGACGTACAAATTTTCTGCAACTTTGAGGTTTGATATAACTTATTAATGCAAAATAAGATCCATGGCTCTCGCGGAATATCTTTATATTTCGCTATTTCTTCATTACTATTTCGTCATAACATAAAGACATAGTGGAGTATATTTATGTTTACACGTAATATAATACTCCTGAGTTCTGTGACGCATAAATATATAATTAATAAAGTTAAAAAGTACATTGTATAAAAAAATCAAAACTTTTTTTTTCCTTTTAATTTCTTTAAAAGTCTTTTTCTTTTTCTTTTTTTTAAGATTCCTCTAAACTAGGTCATGCGGCTTATTGGCTATCGAGCTATTCGTGGACGCGACAGAAAAACCGACAACGGACACTCTTATGTCCTTCGAAACACGTGTCGTTCAATTCTAATGTCGATTAAACCGGCGCGCAAAGTTCTTCGAGATAAAACGACTCGATTTCTGAAACAAGTCAAGAATAACTTCCATGTTAATAAGTAAAGCATGAAAACTTCTCCGCGTACAGAAATGGCTGGCGTGCTTGTCTCTATCCAAGTTCCTGTCCAGGAAAAGCTAAAGGACTTCCGCATGATAATGGAGATCGATTTGACGTAAGCGACACGTGTATTCGAGTATAAAAAATGGCCAATGTCAATTGCGGTTAAAAAAAAAAGATTACTAATTATTAATGATAGATCTCTGCAAAAGTATAAGCAATAATTGAAAAATATTTTGTACATTTTTTTATCTTTTATTTTAAATTTTTTGGCCTATTATTTCTTTTTAAAACACAGATTATAATATTTTGTATTACGTATAACTAATATTTTTATTTGTTTAAATATGGCAATTTAGAGGCAATCTTACAAAATAAATTTTAAGACTTTATTAATATCTAAACAATTTGTATTGTTGTTTATTTTTTTATGTATTGTCTCTTAGATTCCTGACAGTTTGCCATCTCTAAGTAGATGAGATTGCCTAAAAAACATAACAATGATTTATGATTTACATTGCCCTTTTTTAATAAGTTATTATCCATTCAGTATTCTGATGATGTTTAATGCTATACCATATTGCGGAGTATAATTAGAAATTAATGATTTTTGAATTTATGATTTAATGAATTTATCGATAAATTTGGCACATAGCTAATGCGTATATCTCAGGAGTCTCGTTTAGATTTCGTCTATATATAGAGATAAAATAATACATTATTTAAAGATAAGTCAGCTTATTTTACGCTATTAACATATTCGTAAATGGCAACGAGAGACGCCACATTAATTAAGCAATCACTACTGACGTAATTAACGTTATAATTATATCCGAAAATAAATCGTTATATATATATATAGATCGACTTCATTTTAATTAATAAAATCTTCTTTCTCTCTCTCTCTTTCTCTTTGTACCGTACAATAATTGTCTCGAGTATAATAAATGAATATTTTTTTTATTCTTAGTTATATCATTCACTACGTTTAATTAATTCGACAACTATTTTATCTTAAAGCATTAATTTTTGACATGGAAATTGAGTTTGCAATTACGATGACGACAGTCTAAAGATTCAAATTGTTGTGAAATATAAAAAACTGGACTGCGTGACAATTGCTATAATCGATAGAGCTTTTCTCATAATCCTGCTCGCAATTCTGTGATATAGGCACACACACACACACACACACATACAACAGGGTCTGTCTGTCGTTTCGCCAAAACCCATATCGCACGATATCGCGCATTATCATAGATATTGGCCGAGGACTTTAGCTTAGAGCCTCCGGTACGCGTTAACGGTTCTCATAAATAAAAAATATCGTTCCATGGTATGAAATCCGCCGCCTATGGAGCGGCATCTTCGCCAGGAGTATCCCGCCGTCTCTTCAATCGAAAGGCCCCGTTTCTCATTCTTTCCATCTTTTCGAAATACCCGGATTCTTCCACTTTTCGCTCGATACCATCGTACACTTATTACATTTTCCATATCGATGCCACTTCGACGAAAAAGCCGATTTTTCTTTTTCGATGCAACTTTTCTCTATGGCTTTTATATTTTCCAAGTGCGCATAAGATGGACGCGCGATGAGTTTCAGATAAAAGTCTAAAGTTTATCTTTATATCGACATGATGATAAGATTGTGCAAATAATGTATTAAGAAAAAAAAGCGTATATATAATATTGTTAACTTCATTGTTAGCGTTAGATGATACGAGAATTTAAAATACATTTTTTTTCTAAAATTGCTATTCCTTTAATGAAATACATTTTTTTTTAATTGCTATTTCTTTAATGAAATACATTTTCTAAGCAAACAGATAATGCATTACTGCATTATAAACAAATATTAAAATAATAGAAAGTTAATATTATTTATATGTGTTTTAATGTGTAATAATACATAACAAATACATGAAAAAAATTAATTCTGTATACATCATTACGATGTTATCAAAATGTATTAATATATGATATAACAGCGTATCAAACATGAAAATGGATTTCTTCTAGTGTTACAATCTTTATTGGAAAACCATAGAATAAATTACAATGTCTTTTCTCTCCCTCACCCCATTCCCCCTCCCCCTCCCCTTTCCAGTACATCGCGCTCACAGACTTTTATATTACATATATACACAGACTGCTAACAGCGATGTGATAGGCAGCCATTTACAATTGGACAGAATATAACCTAGCTGTCAATCAATATTTATTTTTTAAGAGAAAACTGCAATATTTAATATAACTTTTATATTAAAAATATTTAATATAACTTTTATATATAGAAAATATATACAAAATTTTTATATTAATATTACAGCTTTTTCTTCAAAAATAAGTATCGATTGATAGCCTGGTTATATTCTTCAGTCTACTATATATATAAGCTGCGTTCCGATATTCACTTCGATTTTCTTTTGTTTGTGAGTAGTTTAAAAATCGATCTTTGTGCTATCGTGAAATCGTAATAAAAAAAGTGAGAGAAAGAGAGAAAGCGGGAGAAAGAGGAGTTTTTAAAAGCGCCACTATTAATAATATATATTATAAACGAGATAAAAATGAGCCGTCGTCTCAGCTGTTGTGTGAAAATAATTTTATAAAAAATTTTCAAAAAGGAACGAATTACTCGACGTTACCCGTAAAAGTCCACGTCTCTACGAATCAAATTGAATAATAACAAAATGAAAAATGGAAATGGAAAAATTGGATGAAAAATTCCTAATCCCCTCTCTTTTTCGAAGCCGATGATATCTGAATAGAGAGTGCGAGCTCTCTACTTACGTTAGCTTCGGCAAAACTTTCGCAATTCGATTCTATGGGTGGCGCGAACTTCGTTGTGAATCATTCTCCAGGTCAGCCTTCGCGTGGGTGAGTACTAGACTCGTAATGGAAACCCGTGCACTACATACAGCAATATTTCATCTACCCTAATGGAAATAGTATAGGGATATGGCAATAATATAAGTGTGTGCACGTAATTGGGAATTTTGTACTATATCGATTACACGTATACACGCACACATAGCAATTGCGGCGCAATTAATTATCCATTTAATAATTCAATTAAGTATATATGCGTTATTAATCAATTACTTATTTAATTAATGACATATTCTCATCTCTCATCTGTCTCATTTAATGGGGTCGCGCGAACCGTATTGTTCCTCACATCACGCAATTTTATCACACAATCATTTTGAATTAATACAATATTCTCCTAATAGACAACTATAATTTGTCGCATAAAATATTTCAGTCATAATAAAGATATAATTTGTGCTAATTTATATATAGCCGACTGATTTAATTCGCGTTAGGTATCACAATAATTTGATTAATGAGAAAGCTTGTTTAATATAGGTACAAATATTTTTAAAATCATCTTTTCAAACAATTATAATTCTATAATTATGGATTTTGACAAAGTAATTTAAATAAAATTTAATCTATATATAATTACTTCCGCAGCTATGGAGAATAGAAACATTAATATTTGTTCTATGGCAAATTTAAATTGATTTTTTGTAAAAACGCAATAAAAGCAGAAAAGGAATTGTTTGCACTAAACTACTAGTTTTAAAGGAAAATTATTTTAGAAGTTTATTTAAGAAAAAAATTTATATGCATCATTCTGTGTAATAGAAACTTTGAAATAGTAAATATTATTTGAAATAAATCTGAAAAATTCTGCTCCGATTCAGATTTTTTGATGGTCAATTTCAAAAAATGAATCCATCACCAATGGCTTCATTTTTCTCGCAACCGCTAAAAAGGAAGCATCAAATGAATTGTTAAATGTCGTAAGACTTACTCTGAAATTTTCAGTTTTGTATGCTAAAATGAAAGGAGCAATTTCCGTCTAAAGCCGAAATTTAATTTCCAACAATAAACCTTGTTACCGAGAAATCGATAATACTACGTTGCTCTGTGCAAAGAAATATTCGTTGAATTATTAATACAAAAATCCTCATGCATACGCAAATCTTGCATTTTACGGGCTCTCTATCTATCTATCGCAATTTCTGACGGGAGAACTTAAGAAAAGCAATACCTATCAATAAGAGAATGGATCTCTCACTTTACTCATTTAACGGGGGAAATGGAAATCGATGATCAAATCGATCGCACGATCGTGTTATTTTCGCATTGTTGATACATTTTCTCGGTTATATAGATATATAGATTTGCCGATTCTAGTTCAGAGATTTAATCTTTATTGTCAATTGACCCGATCGTGAAGTAAAGGATAATCGTAGATATACGTAACACGTGCGATCGAGTAAAAATATGTTGGGGATCAATTTTGAAAAGTGTACGCGAGCATTTTGTCGATAAGCTTGCCTCTGAAAATTATGCAAAGTTTGCGATACCTAATAATCGAACGATATAAGAGACAATATTATATTCTCTATGAATTATAATTCAGCCATGAATATATGTAGCTTAGCAGCATATCGAATTTATTGCACGTTACGACATGAAAATTGTGTTCGGATAATCCGGATGTTAATGATACGTCAACAATGAACGGAGAAATTCGATAGAGAACTTGTTATAATTAGAGCGTTGTCTCGAAACGTTGAACATCCTGAAAATGTTAATAGATATAGCGCGTATATATGCTTTTACTGCAAATCCGTAAATCGATTCATTATTATGGTATCGCGCGCGGCGCCGCATTAAACAGATGAGAATGGACAAGAAAATTTGCGCTAATAGCTCTCCCGGTGCTGGTAATCATTAATTTCAAAATTAATTTCAAATCGTTATCAAATTATATAACTATTGCGATACGATTATGCATATTCTTATAAATACGTGATTATCTATTTTATTCACAAAGAATTAGCTACATAAAATATTATATATATGTTGAAAATAATCATCCTCTCTCTCTCTCTCTCTCTCTCTCTCTCTCTCTCTCTCTCTCTCTCTCTTCCCTTCCTTCTCTGCATACTTAAATTTAACAACCTTGTTTTTTTTCCTTCGGGAAATCTTTATATATCTTAGATCTAATATAGAATCGTCACTGAGACAAAAAAAGTTGTTAACTTGATTAAATGCGTTCAACTGATTACTATTTTTTTAATTGAAATATTTAGATATTTAAATTAAATATGACATATTAAATCTAATATAACGTATTTGACTTAAATACTTAAATATATCGATTAAAAAAAATAGTAATCAGTTCAATGTATTTAGTCGAGTTAACAACCTTTTTTCTCAGCATATAAAAATACAATATAAATATATCAATTTTTACTGCATCGTGCTTATGAAGATATGATACAAATGTATTTCTTTAAAGTGCAAAAGAAATATAATAATAACGTCCGCATGATATTTAATAGAAAGTTTTTGAAGTTAATTTATTGAACCAAGTGTCTTCTCTCCTCTCACCACGGATAACAAAACAAATTATTGTGTCGTATAAAAATTTAGTTAAGGAGATTATAACGCGAAATGACTTACAGAAATAGCGCACGCTGTTACTCTTGATAAAAGTTTTTTAAGAGGCAACAAAGTCTGATAGAATTTAAGAGATGCGTAAAACACACGGAAATGACGTGGGCGAAAGAGGAGAGAGAATGAAGAGTGTTTTAGCATCGAATGTCACACGAGAAAAGTATTCGTAATTTTTCCATCAAGATCACAAATCAGTCAGGAACAAGTGGGGCATCGTATAAATTCATGCAGTCACGCTCATAAATTCACCAAAACAGAGATACTGCTCGTGTCGTTTTTGGACCGGACGCGGGTTACGAGAACTTAACGTATGTCAGAGCATTAATTTTTTGCTAACGAGAAAAAATTGCAATTCCATAACAAGTTTGAACAAAAGGCAAACCAGATGCACATCAATCATTAAAAGATATGGACGTTCTAAGTGTTCATCAAATTATTTAATATACTTGCATATTCAATTTATTGTACGCTTTCTACTTTAAATTTGCCTTTTATCTGATATTTTTTATATTTTAGAAATATTCATTGTAATATGTGTGTATATTTTTCAACAAGCAATCTCTTTTAAAGCTTCTCTTTTATCTTTGCAAAATTAGCATAATATTTGATTATAAAAAATAATTATTTACTCTAAATAAACAATAAGTAGAAACATTCAAACAAGATTCAATTTTAATCAAAATTCTAAAATAACTAACTTTGATCACTCCCTTTTCAATTAACGTTCAACGTGAGAAATTGAAGACGCAAATGCGTATTTGAGTACTCTCGTGAAATATGTCTATTTAATATATCGCCAGAGTGTAATCGTAACGTCAGTTACTCTATGGGGGAGCTTAGCGAGATCCAATTGAAAATTTATCCGAACCATCTAATCCACTCGCGAACTGACTACCAATTGTACGTCGAATTTCAACGGCGGATTGCTCGCAATCTATCGAATTCCACGCATGCACGTCGTTATTAACGTACCGAGTGAAGTATGTACGTGAGAGCGCATCGCGCACGAGCTGTCAGACTCCTCTTGAAAAGGAGCAGTCGATCGATCAACGACAACGACGAAGAGCATATTACAGATACAGCTACTGACAATGAATAGACTATGTACTTTCTGCACAATAGCCTATTATACCGCAAGGGAATAGATCTTCTCTAAGCATCGTATCGCTAATCAAATCGACGTATCTTCTATCTTGATACTTGATCAAAAGGCGACTAAGTCTCTAAAATAAAACTATACTTATTTATATGACACACTTTTGTTTTTCTTATTTATATAAATATCTGTCTAAATCAGTATTCATGAATTATTTCTCTTTTCTGATCAAGAATTTCCGACTTTTTTTATTTTTTGTGATATTTTCGACTTAATGATTTTCGTATTTAATGATTTGTGCATTGAGATAAATACGATTTAGAATTTTAATAGAACTGTCATAAAATTATAACACATTAGTATTTTTCAGTTTTTCTTTATATAACTTAATATAACGTTATATAACGAAAAACGTTAATGTACGTAAGTAATACGTCGTTAAATAACGAAAAACGTTGATGTACGTAAGTAAAAAGTCGTAATGTAACGAAAAACGTTGATGTACGTAAGTAATACGTCGTTATAAAACGAAAAACTTTGATGTACATAAGTAATACGTCGTTATATAACAAAAAACGAAAGTAATACGTCGTTATATAACGAAAAACGAAAGTAATACGTCGTTATATAACGAAAAACGTTGATGTACCTAAGAAATATGTCGATATATAATGAAAAACGTAAGTAATACATCAATATATAACGAAAAATGTTGATGTACGTAAGTAATACGTCGTTATATAACGAAAAACGTTGATGTACGTAAGTAATATGTCGTTATATGACGAAAAACGTTGATGTAAGTAAGAAATACGTCGTTATATAACAAAAAACGTAAATAATATGTTGTTATATAATGAAAAACGTCAATACACGTAAGTAATACGTCATTATATAACGAAAAACGTAGATAATACGTCGTTATATAACGAAAAACATCAATGTACGTAAGTAATACGTCATTATATCACGATGAACGTAAGTAATACGTCGTTATATAACGAAGAATCCTTACGGAAAAAACAATCAAAAGAACACTTAAAAAGACACTCAAAATAATACTCAATTTGAGTGTTATTTTGGATACTCAACTTGAGTATAACTCTCAACTTTTTTTCTTTAAGCGTTACTTTTAAGTTGAGAATAACACTCAAGTTAACTCTCGAGTTGAGGATAACACTGAAGTTGTTTGTTTTATAATATTGTAACGGTAGGACCGTTACTACCGTACTTGTAGGATTAAAATATATATAGCGATTACGATGCATGGTTTATTTCTTTCACACACCCCACACACCCGATCCCGCTGTCTCATGCCTCGCACGCTATCTCGCTCGCTCCGCTCCACACGAACCAACCCCACCACCGGACCGGCAACGCGTAGGGGGGCTCCGGCCAGATATATAAGACGGTCCGACCGAAGCAACGGGACCAGATTCCATCCCGAGATCCAGCCCGCTACATTGACCCACTAGAACGGACTCAGGCTTCTCTGAGTTCGACCGGGTTTCGCCGGCTCTCCACTACCTTTAAGGACCAGGCTTCTCTTCGTCCGATCAGGTTTCACCGATGCTCCTCCGTTGCCACAGAGACCAACGTGACTTGGACCTATGCGCAATACCCTAACACCAGTACCGCTCCTGTAGATAGCTACTGCTAGTATTAAGCCTGTAGGGTTAAGTCGCTAGCTTTAAGTCGGTAGAGATAAGTCATTAGCTGTAAGTTACTTAAATAAGTCACTAGCCTTCAGCCCAACGCCGCCCGGACTCGCGCAGCGCCCACGTGGCACACCTCAAGCCCTGCCTGTACCGGTCCGCATGCTTGCTACGTTAGCTGCTCGTTCCGACACCACCGCTTCTGCTTGTATATATATATATATATATATATATATATATATATCTTTGCTGAATAAATATTTTCCTAACACAAGTTCTCGTAAGCCGGAGTCTCCCCTTCCCCCGAACCCGGACACCGACGAGCCGATCCGAGCGGCAGAAAAAGGGGACCGCGTTACCTTTTGGCGCCCGACAGGGACCTGCCCAGTCGAGACTCCCGCTTGCGTGAACCCGATGAAAATCTCCTGAATCTACAACCTTGCGAAAGTCGAGCTCGCGACCCACTTAGCGATCTACGGACTCCTTATTGACGGTACGCTCGACATTCTACGACACCGCCTCCGTCAATTCGTGGGGAAACACACAGAGCTGTTTGAAGAAAGAGACCTCGCCGGCATGCCAACGGAAGGGGAGGTAGCCACCCGGGACCAACACTGTTCGATCCAGCCACGGTTCTACCCCGCTTGCGAAAATAGGGACTCCACTTCGACGGAAAGGACCCGTTTGCATTCTTGGAGCGCTTGGAGGAACTCCGGAAGTCATACCAGTATCCCGATAAGCTACTCCTCCTTGGACTACTCAAACTCCTGCGGGGGAACCCCCTGCTGTGGTACCGCAACACATACGAAGACTGGGGCACGTGGGACGCATTTTGTGCGGCCTTCCGGCGGAAATACCTCCCACCGGGATACCGCGAGCAGCTCAGACAAGCGCCCAAGCCCGTCGACAAAAGCCCGGGGAGGCCTTTGATCAGAACGCCACCGACCTGCTGATCATCATGAGGCGAGCTGGGGACTACTCACCCCAGGAGTGGACCAGCCAGCTCTACGAGAACATGCACTCTAGCTATCAGCTATATATCCGTCCAACCAAAGTTACGAGTGTCGAGGAGCTCAGCCCCAAGGCGGTCAAATATGAGAAGATTATCCGACGCCAAAAAGAGGAATAGACAACAAACCAGAGTACCCCCAGTTTGTCCGTCGCCGCCGCCGCCTACAACAGAGACGAATGCTGCTGGCGGTGCAAGCAGTGAGGCCACACCCGCCTCGACTGCAAAAGACCGTCGAGAAAATTCTGTTCCCGATGTGGCAAAGTCCCGACCCGAGACTGTCACTCGCCGGCGGGAAATGCCGCACGGGCCAGGGAATCAGCGGCTGTCGCCCGTCCCGAGGACAATAATTAAAATTTAATTCGAGATCGCACCTAAAGATCCAAGTGCTCGGCCGGCCAGTGTGGGCCCTGCTTGACTCAGGCTCGGAGATATCGTTCGTCAACCCCAGTACCGTGGATCGGGCGCAGCGCTGGGGCCACCTCCACGAGGAGGTCAACCAGCAGATCAACTTGGCAAACGGAACGACGATCCCCATCACCCAAGAAATAAACCTACCACTAACGGCCATAGGTCACACCCTGAACCACCGATTCCAGGTCCTTCCAGACCTCCTCAGTCCCGTCCTAATTGGCATTGACCTCTGGGCCAAACTCGGGATCATCCTGCCAGCTCCATCTCACACCGCCACCCACGCTCAACTAGTGCTGGGAGAAATCCGGAATCGCACTACGTGGCCCGGACGAGGACCGACGACTGAGGGAATTCCTGACCCGAGAATTGGTTGCCTTCGAGACCGTGCAGGGCCCAACTGACCTCATTGAACATCGGATCCGCCTAACCACGGACCAACCAATCAAACAACGATACCGACCCCGTAACCCGGCGATGCAGGCAATAATTAACAGAGAGGTTCAAAAGAAGGAAGAAATGGGCGTTATAGAACCTTCCCAAAGTGCATGGAGCTCCCCTATTGTACTAGTAAGAAAAAAGGACAAAACCCATCGATTTTGTATCGATTTCCGTAAGCTAAATAACGACCGAGAAGGACGCCTACCTCCTACCCCACATCGCGACCACACTCGACAAATTCCGGAGCGCCAAATACCTGTTCACTCTGGATTTAAAGAATCAATACTGGCAGGTGCCATTAGCCCCGAAAAGCCAACCAGCCACCGCCTCTACCGTCCCCGGAGGGCTCATGCAATTCCGGACCATGTCGTTTATACTACACTCGGCCCCAGCCACGTTCCAACGTCTCCTAGACTCCATCCTCGGACCCGAGTTAGAACTAAATATCTTGGTTTATCTGGAAGATATCGTCGTAGCCAGCCCGACGTTCGACGGCACTTGGGGCACCTGGCCGAAGTCTTCCGGCGATTGAGAGACGCTAAACTACGACTCAATACCGAGAAATGTCACTTCTGCCGGGATGGCCTCCGTATCTGGGCCATGTTGCAGAATATTCGCACAGACCCGGCAAAAATAAGCTCCATCGTGGGTTGGCCCGTGCCTACCAACCTCCGACAGGTTCGCCGATTTCTCGGCCTGGCTTCGTGGTACCGGCGGTTCATCGCGGACTTTTTCACCGTCGCCGCACCTCTGACATGCCTGACTCGTAAAAACGCGCGATGGGCCTGGACTACCAACGAAGATGAAGCATTCCAACGTCTCAAAGACGCCCTAATCTCCGCCCCCGTACTCGCCTGTCCGGATTTCAGGCTACCCTTCACGTTACAGACCGACACCAACACACACGTTTTAGGAGCCATACTCACCCAACGACTACCTGAAGGAGAGAAAGTAATCGCGTACGCCAGCCGAACTTTGAACCACGCTGAACGGAATTACAGCGCGACCGAATTGGAGTGCCTCACCGTGGTCTGGGAGATCCACCGCATACGAGACTACCTAGAGGGATATAAGTTCACCGTACTCATCGACCACCAATCCCTCCAGTAGCTTCAGCGCCTGAAAGCCCCCATCGGCCGACTCGGTCGATGGCTGTTTGAGCTACAACAATATGACTACGAAATAAAGTACCGACGCGGAACACTTAATCAGGCAGCCGACGCGCTCTCCCGGCAACCCGAACTCGCTGCAGCACGACTAAAACCACACTGCCCACCGACGAATCACTGAAGTGTTAGTTGTGTTCCGTTGTCGGATATACAGACACATCCAGCCTACCTCAACCATGAGAGGCAACACGCCCGACCACATCCAGGGGACCGACGGCAACCGGAAATCGTTCCAGCACCAGCCACGACCCACCGACACCTACAAGAGGCGTACGAGCTCGTCAGGATAAACTTGGCGCGCGCCTTTCAACACCAGGAACAGCACTATAACCTACGCCGACGAAATTGGCAACCAAAGATAGGGGAACTCGTATGGGAAAAGAGCCACGTTCTGTCGGAAAAAGCAAAGGCATTTAATGCCAAACTAGCCCCGAAATTCGTAGTGCCCCTGGAAGTCCGCAAAATTATCTCACCGGTCATAGTCGACCTGCGAGATACTCGCGGACGCTGGTACCGACATATCCATATCCAAGACCTAAAGGCACACGCGGATCGACCAGGAGCCGATAAGAAAGAAATCGCTCAGGAGGACGAGCAACCACACACAGCCTGTATCGTGAGAACACCTAGGAGTATCCCATGTACGATACCGGCCGGACTCAGAAGAACACTACGCGAAGGCGCTGAGCCCACTAACGGCGAACACCGCAAACACGTGCGAAACATGGGAAATGCAAGCACACACACGTGCAAAAAACGCCGAAATTCAGCGATTGATACCGCGCAAAAAAAAATGGTTCAAACGCATTCCAGGCGACCCGAAAAGGTATATAAAGGTATAAATCAAATAGCGGAAAAGCAATCGATCGACAGCAACGATGCAGTCACGACGCGAGCAGTTGATAACGTTGTTTGGGGGCTTGGTCATCCGACGAGGACGATACCCCGATCACAGACGAGCCAAGGCCGAACAACCAGCTGCGGAGGTAAGTACCGCGGGTTGGAACCGCAATCCAGTGGTCCGATGCGGAAAATCGAAGGAAAGCCCTCCTCCTGATCACTCCGCCGCTGCCACCACCGGATCGACGCCGACAGCGACATCAGGGGTGACCCCGTGCCGCTCACGTAGTGCCAAGCGCAGCCATCACACGACCCGCCACCTCGACGGTCCAATGCGCCGCCTTCACGCGACCTCCACCAGCACGACCTATGGGGCGACCTACAGCACCATCGCTACCACCACCGCCACTCCAAGCGGTGGACGCACGTCAACCGCCGCCTATAACGGTCCAAGTAGCTCCCGGGATAGCAATGCGGGTACCACACCGTACTGTGCACGTCTCCCGCCATTATCGGCAGTGGACACCGGAGGAACAATGGATCCTCTGGTTCAACCTCGAAGGAAGCCTTCGTACGAGCCACCTACGCTGGATCAACGCCGCCACACAAAAAAAGAAAGGGGAGTGATGTAATAACGGTAAGACCATTACTACCGTACTTGTAAGATTAAAATATATATAGCGATTACGATGCATGGTTTATTTCTTTCACCCCGCACACCCGATCCCGCTGTCTCATGCCTTACACGCTATCTCGCTCGCTCCGCCCCGAACCAACCCCACCACCGGACCGGCAAGGCGTAGGGGGGCTCCTACAGGATATATAAAGCAGCCAGACCGAAGCAACGGGATCCAGATCCCATCCCGAGATCCAGTTCGCTACATCAACTCACTAGAATGGACTCAGGCTTCTCTGAGTTCGACCGGGTTTCGCCGGCTCTCCACTATCTTTAAGGACCAGGCTTCTCTGAGTCCGATCGGTTTTCACCGATGTTTCTCCGTTGCCACAGAGACCAACGTGACACTTGGCCCTGTGCGCAATACCCGAACACCGTACCGCTCCTGTAGATAGCTACTGCTAGTATTAAGCCTGTAGGGTTAAGTCGCTAGCCTTAAGTCGGTAGAGATAAGTCACTAGCTGTAAGTTACTCAAATAAGTCATAACTTAAGCCCGACGCCGCCCGGACTCTCGTGACGTCCACGCGGCACACCTCAAGCCCTGTCTGTACCGGTCCGCACGTTTGCTACGTTAAGCGGGGAGCACACACTTTTGCATAAGCGCATAACCATAAATATAAAGAAATTGATTGGTCCACAAATGTATGCATAAGAAAATGAACCAATCAATTTCCTTATGCTTATTGTTATGCGCTTATGCAAAAGTGTGTGCTCCCCGCTTTAGCCGCTCGTTCCGGCACCATCGCTTCTGCTTGTGTATATATATATATATATATATATATATATATATATATATATATATATATATATATATATATATATATATATATATCTTTGCTGAATAAATATTTTCCTAACACAAATTCACGTAAGCTGGAGTCTCCTCTTGCCCCGAACCCGGACACCGATGTGCCGATCCGAGCGGCGGAAAAGGTGACCGCGTTACAATATTGCACCGTTTTTTTGTAATATTGCAATGTAACATTTATATAATTTTACAATGCAATACATTACGGTGCATTATATTTATAATATATATATATATATATATATATATATATATATATATATATATGTATATATATATAATTATATTTATAATAATATAGTATATATAGATGTTTTTTATCTTAACATTTATATACGTTTTCTAAACCTTTCATTTTTATAAGCATTCTGCATACATATATATATTATATGACAAAAACACACTTTGACATATTTAAACATAATTAAGTAAATAATAATATAATTAAATCTAAATAATTTAATTTGCGAAACTTAAAATCTTATTTATATAAATATTAGATCTTAAATCCATTTTACATCTTTAGTAGATAACGAAAAAACAATTTTAATTTTTTCGGACATTTATCTGCCCGATTTCTAAACGATCAATCAAATATTTGAAGTGCCTGTGTTAGCATCATCAGACAAATTACAGTTATTATACTTTAATCTTATTAGCCGCTTTTTGCAACCTTTATATAATCATCGTGACTTAAAATTAAATGCGAGATAGAGAATGCAACGCACGTCGCATAGCGATAAATGAACAAACTAGTGACTACCAAATATTAGTTTTTGTATTGTTTTTGGAATGTGGCTGTAACATTATCATTCAATATTATAATTACATGTTCCAATAATATTTCAAAAATATTACATAGCAACTTGCAAGATTCATTTCACATTTTTAGCGTTAATAATAATAATACTCAATTATGACTCAATTGTCTTTTGAAAATACTCAATCTTGTGAATAACACTCAAAGGTTTAGGGTTTACACTCATCTATACAGTGTCATATTCAAGTGTTAAGAATAAACTTTTAAAAGTTTAGTGTTCACACTCAATTTTGAGTATAAACACTCAATATTTTGATGTACATACTCAATATTGAGTGTGAACACTCAATATTTTGGTGTACACACTCAATCTTCAGTGTAAACACTCAAAATTTCGAGTGTATACACCCAAATTTGAGAGTAAACTTCCAAAATTGAGTGTATACACTCAAATTTGAGAATAAACTCCTAAAATTGAAAGTTTACTAAATTGAGAATTTACTCTCAATATTTGAGGGTTTTTTCCGTAGGAAAAGGAACATTCTATTAGATTCCTATTTTTATAAAAATAAGTATGTATTACCTTGTTCTAACACATTTCATATTTACAATTGCACGAAGAATTACAATTGATTTTTCTTTTTGTATATCCGCAAATACGCGAGGCGCAATTTCCTTTGCATGTGCAGCTATATTCTTTATTAATTTTATTTGTTGTTGTTGATGTTTCTTGAATTATTTCTTGATTTTGAGATAAATTGTCAATTTTTTTAAATATTTTTGTAGTCATATCCTTTAAATTATTAACTTGCAATTGTAAATTCTGTATTTGCTCTTGCAGTTTATTATGATCATTTTCAGAATTAATATGGGCTGCAAGATTCGTTCTAAAAAATTAAATTTCTATTCTAAATTCTATTTCTATTCTATCTATATTATATAATCTACTTCTATTTATTTTTTTACTTACCTAAATAAATTTTCGATGTTTCTGGTCATTTTTCTCTAATCTGTCAATATTGTTTACTTTTTAAAATGTAAACGGATTCGACGATTTCTGTTTATATATTGGATCTTGTTATATATATATATATACATATATATACATATATATATATATATATATATATATATATATGTATATATATGTAGTCTTCGGCCCCCCTTGCATCCCCCGTGTGTGTGTGCGCGCGCATGTGCGCGCGCGCGTGCTTTCTGTCCATGCATGTACTTTGGTATATTTCAAACTTTAAATAATTAATTAAAAATTAATTATAAACTAACAAATATAAATAAATGCACTACAATCATCTACAAACAAAATACAATTGATTTCACAATTATTTTAAAAAAGTGTTAGCCGTCAGCTAACAACATACGAATTGTTAATTTTTGATAAAAAATGCAATAAATCATAAAAATAATAATGGAGCAATATAAAGCAATTAAGGAGCAATCGTTTGAACTATTAATTATTAAAAAATATGAACTTTCAGCGCTAACTTATTTCTGGTCTCGACAAGTCCTTTCTTCTTTGCTTCTTTGTTTCATATGATCGAGAAAGCGGAAATAAAAAACTGCAGGAACCAGGAAACTGTAATTTCGGTGCAGCTTGCCAATTGGTGCGTACATTTGTCCGTTTTTGACTGCTGATCCTTTATTGTGGATTGGTGAATTTTAAATGTATGTAGGAAATGCCATTTTTAAGATGGCTTAAAAATGTGTTAAAAAATAACCAAAAAAAAATATAATATTTTTGTAATGTAATGTTAACTAAATATTTCTAATGTTTATTTACTAATTAAACAAATAATAGAAAAGAAATAATCTATACGCGTTCATCGACAACCTAATATATATGCATTCATTCAGTGCTACTTCAAAATATTTGATCGATATATAAAAGACAAAAAATTTTTATTCTTTATTATTGTGGCTGCGATCCAAAAGTTGTTGCCTGTATATTGAAAATCTATATTATTTTATATCATGTACATTATAGATTTTTAGTACTAGCAGTGAATATCGAAAAGTAGCCTTTTGAAGAAGCAAAGGATTTGGAGCTATAAGCATATAAGCGGTATCCAAAAATATTAATATAAATTATAATAATAAAATTATTAATTAGATGTGAAAAGAAAATGTCATTATAAATGTTTGCATTTAAATGTTCACACATGCTAACAACATATATTAGATGCAAGTCCGTCAAAAGTTATCATGATGTCTATTCATTGGAATATTTTGGAGCATGCACGTGTTTCGATATAATCGCATTGTTTTGTAGCGTGAACCGCATGTGATGACGCCATGGCTATAACTATAGGGACTGGAGAACCTGGAGGTGGAAATAGGCATATATATACCCATACGGAACTTTTTTTATTTAACTGTTATATAATTCTCAACTAATGTTTTCAAAGTATACTCAAGAATTTATTGTAATAAATACACATTTTATTTTTAATTCATAAACAATTCAAATTTTTATTAAAAATTTTTACTAAACTCTAATAAAATATAATTAATAAAATTTTAATACTTATACTAATACTTTAAAATAAAGTATTTTCTTTAATGTAAAAATTTTTAATACAATTCATAATACATTATATTATTATTAAAGAAAGAAGTCTTAATTTTTAGCTAAAACTAAAGATAAATGCAGAGTAATTCAAAATTATATAATTGGGTTATATTTTGTAAAATTAAAAATATATTCTTTTGGTTTTAATACAAATATTTATGCAATTAAATAAATAAATAAATAAAATATACTCAACAAATTCTGACAAGCTGTTTTCTTTTTAATTATTGCTTATAAATGTATACAATTTTTTATTAAAAAAAAAATATATCTTTCTGTTTTTATAGATAAATTTGAAGTTACAATTAGTATTACCAATACATTACCGATAATCTGCACGTGCAATAAACATGGAAATTGCTCTACACGCATATGTGGTTGTAAGAAAAGGAAAATAAGTTGTAATTTGTGGTGCAGATGTAAATATAAAATATATGAGAACAAGGTAATATATACTTATTTTTTTAAAAATAGAAATCTAATAGAATATAATATATTTTTAAAATTTTATATAAAAATTAATTTTATATAATTTTATTACTGAAATCAAAGAACAATGAGGATGATAATGATAATGATGAGGAAAGTTATTAGATTCCCCGCTTAAATTATTTTAATTAATAGTTACGCTATTTATGTGTGTATGTGTGTGTATGATTGGACGCACTGTAAATGTTTTAAATATTATAATACTTTAGATTATAATAATTATTGCAAATAATTAATAGATAAATTAATCAGCTGTCAACAATAATTGAAATCAAATCATTGATAGATTAAAAATCTGAAAATCTAAGCATCTAAAAATTAAATAAATCGAATTTTATTAATATCAAATATGTGCATATATGTTTAAATTATAATTAAAATTTGACTAGATGTTTTTTTGCTTTGTTATCGATATTTCATATGTATCATGACAGCGGAATAATAATAGCACGATTGTCAATCGTTATTTGACATTACATTTTGACATACATTTCAACAATCGCAGTTTCATATACTAATAATTATATATTATTTTTCTTCAATTATACTGATATCGCACATACCCGAAAAATAATTAAAAACCAAGTATTATATCTTATTCAAGTTTATCTGCTCTCTAGTATGAACATCTAGCTCTTGCTTTGCAGCAGTTGCAACATTTGCTTATGATATAGAAGGCAAATATATATTAGTAAGAATACTCGATGATATACTGTTTGGTTGTAAACAGAGTATATTATTTGAAAAATTCGGAACATTAATCATCTGCTTCATTGGATTCTCATACAGATGCAAGATGAGACTTAAATCGCATAAGTCTAAAAATGAAGTTATATCCTACAAACAGAAAATACCAAAAAATAAAAAAAATATTCAACTTCAAAATTACAAGATAAGCAAAATAAATAGAAGAAAATAACAGAACTCAAAGAAAAATTTGAAAAAAATTACCGGTATCTGCTTCGTAGTCAAATTTCTTAATTCTTAGAGATAAAAGTTTGCGCTATTTGAGACTGCACATGTTTGTTATTCGGAGACTGTACGTTCTCGTTGCTGACAGAAACATTCAATAATCGGACGTAATTCGGAGAATTGCGGCAATGTACGATTGTGTACGTCGCGAGATATTTGATCTTCGGATAAGTCCATGATGTGCGGAATTCGATGTTGCAATCGCGTGCGTGTTCCTAATCTAAAATAGATAATCTATCCAGCGACAAGGATCAGGTTGGTCGCATCTCGTGCTGTATGGCCTCGCGAAGAATCGTCGTATGTCACCTATTGTCTATCATCCAGTGATGCATTAACGCACGGAATACGCGCACTTTATTTATAATTATTTAAGATCGTACGTAACACACGTACGCATAAATATATTGCTATAAATTATAACTATATGTACTTTCACTTAATGAATCTTGACTCAAGCAAATATCGTCAGTTTCCAAATTTATTGAATTATTCAATATTTGACTGAGATATGTATTCTGTTTCCAAATTTATATCTATACAAATCTGATCATTTTTAGTCTCTTGACTGCACTGTGAATCATTCAAGTTTATATCTCTTGAAAATTTATTCTCAGATTTTTTTACAAGATCATTATCTGCCAATTTTAAACTGCACAGAGATTCATTCTTAGATGTTTCACTTTTGCTTATTTCTTTTGAATTAAATTTTTTGACTAGATCTTCCCAAGGCTCTTCCAAAAAGGAATTTATATCTATATACGCTGATATGTTTGCTTGTCTATGCATTCCTTTATAATCCTAAAAATAAAGATTTATAATATCTAATAATTATTAATATACTAATTACATATGTATATTGTACATATATTGCATTATATGAAACATACTCTATTGTTTGGCAAAATCTTAATCTATCAAGAATCTCACCTTTCTTTTTTGTCCATGGAATTGATTGCCAAAATGCTTGTAAGTAGAATACCGATTATTACAATTTGATCTTGAAGTGGCGTGATAGTTATTCCTGTTATTATACCACGCTCTACCTGGACTGGCGCTATTGCGTCCATTCGCAGGGCTATACCGATTAGTATTGTGCTTTTTGTGTTGTGTCACCGGCGTGCTAACGTTTAGAGTTTAGAGGAATAAAATTATCCCCGCAAGGCTGCAGTTCATTGTTTACAGAAAAACACTGATAACTATTATTAACGGACTCATAACCTCTATTATTCGCGTTTTCGTTTAATTTCCAATTGTATGGCGTATCTCTTGCACCGTACGTCCGACTACCATGTGGAGTATTTAATGGCGATCTCTTCATTTTTCGAAATTAATGTGTTAATTCTAATGTACGATAATTATGTACGGCGAACAAATATATAACGTACAACTATTTACAACTTCTTCTTTCTTAAATGGCACCTGCTATCGGTCGAGAGTCAAGGCTACTGCACGTAAAAAAGTTTTAGTCGTAATCATAAAGGCCATTGCACGTTAACAAATTTTAGTCGTAATTATAAGGCCGTAAGAAAATTGACCAATCACAATCATTTTAAACATAATAAGAATGTTTGAACTGTGATTAGTTGATTTACTTACGGCTTTACGATTACGACTAAAATTTTTTAACGTACAATGGCCTTAAATCAACCAATCACAGTTCAAACATTCGTATTTTGTTTCAGAATGTTTGAGTGTGATTGGTCAATTTTCTTATGGCATTATGATTACGACTAAAATTTTTTAACATGCAATGGCCTTTATGATTACGACTAAAACTTTTTTGTTGATTTACTTACGGCTTTACGATTACGACTAAAATTTTTTCACGTGCAATGGTCTTAAAGGCGATCTCTTCATTTCTCTTCATATCATCACTCGCCAGTGTACTCGCTTTATCATGCAGTTGATAAATTGATAATTTATAAAATATACTATGTATCTAACATAATAAAAATAAAATAAGTGTCTAAAATAATATATAATATTTTGTTCTAATAATTTGCTAATGCTAATAATGCTACAGAATTCATAAAATATTACCTTGTGTATTCTTACTTATTGTCAGACGGTCGCCAAGATTTCGAAAAACAAACCAGTTGACGTTATTTCTTTGTAATATATACTAAACTAAATGAATCTGTTGCCAAATTTTTCTGTAAATTTAATTAACATTAATTATTATAAAATAATAATTACATATATATCTACATATATACGTGATTAAAATTTTCATATTCTACTCTTTTCATATTTTTAATTATAAAGGTATTGATAAGGAAATGTATATCGTAAAGAGAACTTTGATAAATCACTTAAAATTTTATAAGATATGCTATTAAAATACATACATTAAAAATGGTAAAATAAATTACGAAAATAAATAGTAATATTAGCGCAAACTTCAAGATTTATCTCAAAGAAATTTTTGATTACATTAACTGTATGTAACTTTTTCTATTAATTTTTTCTAACAATTTATTTATTAATTTATTCTATGTATATCATATATAACAATATTGTTAAAAATGCAATTTATTTTATCACCGGTTTTATCGCCGACGAGATATTTTATTAAAGACATCATTTTATTAAAGACACACATTTTATTACAGTCTTATGGAATTTATTAGTGTGACTGAAAGAAAAACTCACTGCGTGTTATTTTAGTTCATCCAGTTATTGTTTTATTATCAAAAATGTATAAATCTTTTATGTATTAACTGCCTCAAATAAAACAACAAAATAAAACATTTTATTATTTTTACAAAATTATATATATTGTTTTATTAATATTGACAAAGATTTATTTACCTACAGTATAGCGCCTAGCAATTTTTTTCATTAATATGCTAAATTCTATAAAATCGATGATCGGCATTTTCAATAATAAAACAATAATTGAATGAAGTAAAAAATAACCGTATAAACTAAATAATTCGTGAAATTATCTTTGATGCATTCAAAACTGGTAATGTTAACATTCTGCAATTATCTCCAGACTCATTGGGCCCATTTAATGGTCATAGAAATTTACTCATCAGGGCTGATGGTCTTTAATAGTCATCTTGTCGGTGCAATTTTATTTATTTTATTCAAAAGCGAATTAATATCGAATATTGAACATACGAAATCGATGGATCACGTAATGTGCACAGTCGTTGCTGCGAAGGCAGTTTAACGTTAGGTGTGTTCAGGAGACACAATCGTTGCACAATCATTGGATAGCAATCGAACGTGATTGGTTCTTACTTCTAGAACCAACAAGTCAACGTCGAGTATTGACAAGACGATGCTCAACGGTTGTGCAACAGCGGTGTCTGCTGAACACATTCATCGTACTCTGATGTTTGATTGTGAATTGCACAATGTGTAAAGGAATCTAAAACGAGCTTGTTTTTTAATCGTACGTATAAATTGCAGATTTTAATCTTAGTGTAAAATGCTCCTAGAGCACGGAACATGATTAATATTTTTAATTAACTGTCATACATATATAGAGCAATTGTTAATAGAAAGTTACACATAGATAACTTAACCTAAAAATACTTGTCTTAGAAATTTCTTTTTCAAGTAAAATTTTGAATTATCTATAATTTATGAAAAAGCTGATCACCGATATCTAAGATCAGTTTCTTAAAAAAATTGCGAATCAATTTAAGTTAATGAATAGAATTTGTAACAAAAATAAAAGATCTAAAAGAATCTTTTTTTTTATCCTGCAGATCTTGTGACCAATCCAGGATTCAATTGGCAAGAAGTGGAAACCGATACCTTCACCATAATTTATTAAAAACAATAGTGTCTGGAAATGGGAATGGGTGAATGATTTAAATTGAACATTTTATATGGTGGGTTTTTTAGCATAAATAAAATTAATTATTTTGTCTACAGATAGTCAACTTGAACAAAATCAAAATATGCCAAAAGTTGACTTGTTAAAAGACGCAGGAAAACTCAAATTTACAGATGTAGTATACATGAAACGCCTAGAGGAGCAAAATCTGCAAAGAGCAAAAAGGGTACAAGGATATCGCAAATCTAATAATCGCTTGGCTTTTGCCTTAAGCCTTGGTGTCATTGGGATTTATACATATACAATATATTCGGTTAAGCAGGAAAAATTCTTAGATGATTTTGAAGAGCCAGAAAAGAGTATCGAGAAGCGTGCATAAAATAATTTAGTTTTGAATAAAACAATTTCTAGCTTACACTAAAAACTTTATGTTTGCATAAGCTTGTATATAATAGATTAAAGAGTTCTGAAACAATATTTTTTTTTTCAAAGATTATATTCTATAATTTATTCGTTTATAAGAGAGCTGCGTGTTTATTTATAATACGAGATTAATATTTGAAAATGTCTATCCCACGATTGCCACCACTTCCATCTATTCGAGACATATTAAAACTTTATCGATTGAGTGCTGTGAAACGTTTATCTCAAAACTTTCTTATGGATCAAAATTTGATCGATAAAATCATAGCAAAATCAGGACAGCTCACTGGGAGCCAAGTATTAGAAGTTGGTCCTGGCCCAGGTGGATTAACTCGGTCCATCTTAAAACAGATTCCGAAACGATTAGTAGTTGTTGAAAAAGATTTAAGATTTAAGCCGACTTTAGAAATGTTAGCGGATTCATTCGGAGCGATTAATGGTAAAATGGACATAATATACGACGATATCAGGAAAACAAATATAGAAAGTTTATTCTCGATGGAAGAAAAGAGAAATTGGGACGATAAAGCTCCGGATATCTATATCATAGGCAATTTGCCGTTCAATGTATCGACACCTCTCATAATTAAATGGCTACACGCGATAGCCGAACGCCGGGGACCTTGGGCATTTGGTAGAACAAAAATGACATTAACGTTTCAAAAAGAGGTAGCAGAACGTTTAGTGGCTGATGTCTCAGGCGAACAACGATGCAGACTGTCGGTAATGGCACAAACTTGGACATTTCCAGTACTTCGTTTTATTATACCTGGTATATAATGACTTATTCTCCTCATGTATTTACATAAACTCGTTTCCTTTATTTGTAACTCCTAATTTGTAATTTTCAGGCAAAGCCTTTGTTCCACAGCCAGATGTCGATGTGGGAGTAGTATCATTTACACCATTGGTCAAACCACGCACGCAACATGATTTTAAATTATTTGAAAAAATAACGAGGCATGTGTTCAGTTTCAGACAGAAATACAGCATACGATGTATTGAGTAAGTTTGCTGTCTATATCATTGGTATATTTACCTATTGCGATAATAAATAAAATTAAGACAAATAAAGTTTTTGTGTTATTTTCTGTTTTGCAGGACTTTATTCCCATTGCATTGCCGCAAGGAATTAGGTCTAATGATGTATAAATTATCTGACTTGGAACCAACGCTTAGACCCACGCAACTTACCGTAAATGACATCGATAGGTTAGCGACCGCTTATAAATATCTGGTAGAGAAACATCCAGAGATCGGTGTATACGAGTATCGCGCGTCTCGCCATTTATTACCGTTAAAAAACACTAAAGACGTTGTAGTACAGGATTATACGGAGGTGCCGGAAGAAATGAACATCTAACAAAGATGGTTTATATTCAGAAACACGCAAATGCATCATATTTAAATTTTATTAAATCGCAGGTTTGCAATGCAGCAGACTAATTTATTACAATAAATTTCGGAAGATTATAGAATTGTGAAAACTTTTCTGTAAATATACATTTATATACATATACGATACTATGGCTTAGTTATTAAATAAAAATATAGTACAATATACAGTTTGTATTTTTTCTGGTATTAGATGTAATAAAAATTCTGTTAATTATTTTGAAGAAAGAGAATATATATATATATATATATATATATATATATATATATATATATATATATATATAATTGCAGAGGAAAGAAAAAAAGATGTGTTTCCTAGTTTTACAAAAATTCTCAATGCTGATTGTACGAAATAATATATATTACGGCATCTCTTCTTTGATACTGCTGATTCATGTGAATATTATTCTTCAATATTATTAATTTGCGTACCCCTATTACCTCTAATAAAATCTACCCTATTATTGTCGTTTTCATAATGTGCGACATTGGTAAAAAGAGTCGCAGATGGAAAATAAAAGATGAATAAGGATTTTAATATTCGTAAATAATTTGCGAAAAGAAAACGTTATACCCAATACACCGGTCGATATCACAGCTACTCGTTCTTTTCCGAAGGATATATAGATAATTATAGATATTAAATAATTTTATGCTTATGCAGAGACGAGTATATATGGATACTTAGAATTATTTATTAGGAATCGATAGAATTGTATGCGACTCGGCGCCACGTAACATTTTAATTACAGTGACATAGGAAACTCAAGTTTCTGCAACGTACTGTAACAATCGAATGCATATGATTATACCTGAATTCGATAATAACTAGATTTACGTGTTGCTCATCGACAATCGTATATCGATGAGCCGAGGAAATCCTTTGGTCCAGCGCGTGTTCCCTTTCTCTTTCTCTCCAAGAATTATTCATTTGGAGATCATGTATACGAATTCGTGAAATCGCTTAGGACTTTTCGCGCTATTGCAAATATTCCATCTTCAATATAAGCGCATTCAAGAATAAATGCGATAATCTCGCGTTACATATGCGTTTATTCACATCTAAATCTTCGTTAATTTCTTGCTACACCGCAAATCATGATGTTGGGGAGAGCTCCTCGACGTTTACGCCAAGCACCAAGTGACTGTGCGTGAGCCTGTAATGTTCTGCACCATCTTTTCGTTCTCGCGCCGTCCTCTGCCTATAATAATATATAAATTAATTTATCATTTTCATTCTGATCATTTCATCGATAATTTTCTGTTCGTATGTAAATTTCTTACTTTAAATATAAATGTCTCCTTGGAAGATAATTCCTGTATTTCGAAATAATCTTCGAGATCCGTTTCACAGCACACTATACATTTATCAAGGTATAGCGGCTCCTAAAATGATGATGACAATAAAGAATATAGATTCGCGATCATTAATATTATTGAATGATAACAAGAAAAAATTATATATAATATAATTATGATATACAATGACTTACACGTAGTAAAGAATATCGTCCAAGTTTCTCTTTGACCAGAAGTAGAGTAGCTTCCTTGACGCCTATTTGCTTCGGAAAGAGCGAGTCGTTGTTAAATTCGGGATGCTCGGCGTTCGGCTGAAAAGGTCAAAAGATAGATCAGAATTAAAAATTACTCCAAAATCACAATTAGAATCTATCTTTGATAGAGAAATTCCATTTAAAGAATACTCATTTAAGTACAAAGTTCTTTTAAATGTGAATTTTATTTATTTTGTATATAAAATTAGGTGTAAAGGATTGACAATTGTTTACCTTGCCGTTTGTGACAAGCATGGCAGTAACAGGTGCGAGTTTGACAGTTCGACCGCGTCTCCAATTATTGTCAGTCGGCTGTGCTACCAGAAGACGCCCTTCAAGAGCAAATCTAGCTTCCTCGTGAGCCCATTCCAAAATCTCGACGGCCATCTAGCATAAATTTTACCATTGATAAACGACTACAAATATCTTATACATATTATTGTTTTAGAATTAAATAAATACACAAAATAAAAAATAAATTTAATTGCATTACCTTTCTCAACTTGATATTCACCATATCTTGTTCGCCGATGGACCGTCTGCCATTCTGGATAATCGATATTCTCCTCCATAATTTCGTCGACGTAACATCTTTCGCCTCCTATTAATGAAACATATATATATCTCGTCTCATGAAACAATTTTTTGCATCAATGTACTTACAGCATTCATGTGTTCCAAATGTAACTCGATGTTTGTTTGAGCTTGCTTAAGTCTCTTTTTCGCTTCTTGGATGTCGGGTCGAACAGAAGGCGTTGCTTTGAGCAAACGTGCCAGCAGAAGCGGGTATTTCGTAACTCTTTGGACAGGAACCTAAAAAAATAATTAGGAATAAAAAGAATTTTTTCTAATTAGTTAATTAAAAATTTAATAGACTAATTAAGACAAATTACGTGACGTTACCATTAAAAAGGAGTTCAAATTCATTCTTCGCAAAACCGTGTTTTCCATTTGAGAAACCCTGAGGAAAATGCGTAAAAGCTCCTTTTCTTTTTCCAAGTTTTGCAATAATAAACTAGCGCTGCCTTGGCGCGTGCAATAGCTCTCGAAAGCGTGGAGCATCCTTTCCGACTCGAGGAAGATCTTGCCCAGGTCCACCGTCAGAAGATCCTCATCTCCAGATTCCTACGCGATCGAAAAAAATCATAAGTGTAGTTGCAGCGTAAAATTCTTCAACACAAATCTATCTAAAAGTAACATAGATTCTCCGTAGGATTCTTTACCTGAGCTAGTTCCACGCTGTCCTTTAATTTCTCGGCCAAAACGACATTGTGCTCGAGCAGCTCCTCGACGTTCAGAAAGATCGCCGACAGTTGCTCCGACGTGAGGAGACCCGCTCCTAACATTGGCCGATGGAACTCCTCAAGTATGATCTGCAAATCTCGGCCATACTTTTGTTCGGTCTCCACGATTTCCGTAATGATCTCTTTCCGCTCCGCGCGCTTCTTCGAGCACTTCCGGCACACAAAGGGCGCGTAAACCACACCACTGGAATAGGCAAACAAATATATCTATACGCGATAAATCTAATGAATAACACTATTTAAAAAAAAAAACTTTATTTATACAACATCAAATGAAAGTAAATGCAACCAAACGTGGAGCTCGCGAGCGAATTTGTATTCATAATCCATGATCGCAGATGAAAGTGATTGTCGCATGCAACTTGTCAGACGCAAACATTATCGATTCATCAGACATCTCAACTGCGTTCTTCGATAACGAAGAACTTTCGCTCTCGGGCGAATAAAATCTATAGCGAGAGAAAGTCAGGCCCGCTGTCTCTTGCATTTGTCGCGTAATTTAGCCGCATGAATTCCAAATACATCAATAAAGAGAGCGTTACCTCACTTTGATACAGGTCATACAATCAAAAAGTATAAAGAACAGTGTGCGAAAAAAGAATCAATTAATCACGGCTTTTGATGATTAGGCTCGGCGTTAATTCTGAAAGAGGAAGATGTTCTTCTTGATGATTAATTTCTCATGGGAAGAGAATCGGTGCTCAGATTGCTATGACGGATGCAGGTGGATCGACCGCGAAAGGTCCGCAAGCGTAACGAAACGACATTCGTTCCTCGATCCGCGAGATTGCATCGCCAAGAGGTCGAAATAAGCAAAACATTTTATTCGAGGATTTATACTTTGTTCGGAAGCGAAACGAGCGAATTCCTAATAAACTGAATCTCTCACGATCGAAATCCGGCTAGCCGTGGAGGACACTCTCCGGTGAGGACCGTTATATCTTCTCTCCGGATCATCGAGCGCTATCTACGCCAATCCGACTAAGAGTGATAACGATTTACGCGGACGTCGAAGTTAAAAACGAGTTTCAGAAAACGCTCGCGTTCATTTTGCAAGTCGAACGGTACGTGAAAAGCTATAAAAGCGAGTCAAGTTGAAACGCGAGAGCGCTGTATCCATAATGATTTCGCTTATTAATGTGCATCATTCGTGCGTTAAATAATATATACCGTCGCGCGTAAGAGAGAAAAAAAAAGAAAAAGATAAACAGAACCGTTAATCACACTCGCGCGATCGTTTCTCTCGCGAACATATATTTCTTCAACGATTATTTATATAATCCTCGCTGTATAAATTCTTATACGATTTAAATCCTTTATACCAGATACAATGGTTTCCAAGTAAATCACACGATTAGTGGCGTAATTTTTATCCAATGGAGATTTGCGATTGTTAAGATACGTTTTCCTGAGTACATCTGTATAATATCGAAACACCATAACAGTCTCAATTGGTGATTCAAACTCTTGCAATTTACCTGTCCGTTATCAGAGGATCCAGCCGCTGCTCGCAATCCTCGCACAGCTTCGCAGTACCGGAGATCACTTGTGGTATCCCACCCAAGAGGCTTCTCGGACCGGAAGAGACGTTGTTGCCCGCTCTCCAGCGTCTCACGACACCCCGAGTGCTGCTGGCTTGGCTGCTCTCGGACCCGACCCCGCTGTCGGTTCTCTCTATGTCAACCGTTCTCGACTGTAAAAATAATATAAAAAATTTTCAGATTAATAAAAAAAATTTGTAGAAGTCCATTATAAATTAACACACGTAATCTAGAAATCTCTGAGATCTTGAGACGAAAGATTGTTTGCAGAATTTTATTCGCCAACCAAGAGTTACTAATTAATTGTAAACTCACCTTTAAAGTCTCCGGCGAACTTGTCAGGATGATGTTACACTCCTCGCTGCTGTCCGACACATTGGAAATCTGTGAGCTTTTAGAGCTGAGATCGCCCAGGCTTGTTTCCTTCTGTTCGTACAGAGCCTCGAGGTCTCTCTCGGCGTCATCTTCCTCGTCTTCATCCTCATCCTCGTCTTCTTCCGCAGGGCGAGTGCGATCTTTAGAGTCCATCAGAAAATTCAAGAGCTCGAACTTTGTGGAGATATTGCTGTCATCCTCGGGCGACGTCGACATCTTCTTGAAGAAATCTTCGGGACTCTTGGACAAGTAGGCTTGGGCTAGATCCTCCGAATTGGATTTCTTGAAAACTTCCTCAGATAAATATGGGCCAAGAAACTGAGCCGGCGTCATTTTTTTGTAATATTCGACGTCGCCAAAGTAAATTCTGTCCTTGATGTAATCCTCCGTGGGTGGAGGGCTGAGCGGCAACGGCGGCGGTTCGTCAGGTATCTCCTCGTAGATCGGTTCCTTGATCACTTCGTAGGGATTCTCTTCAAGGAAGAGATTCGTTGAAATAAAGTCACTGTCCGAGTTCAGGCTGGATGATCGCGAGTAATTTGCTTCGAGAGTGGACTCAGAACTCTCGTATTCTTTGCTTTTCAGCAAGCTTTGCTTCAAAATCTTTAGGATGGCCTGACCGCTATCCTCGTCGAGGATCTCGCCATTCTCGCGAGCTTTTCGTAGAGAGTCTTCGAGCAACTTGGAGATTAGAGCTTCTTTCGACAAGTCGGACGAATCTTCGATGTCTTTGAATCGTGATTTAGATTCCGATCGCGTCACTTTCTCATCGGATATGTAAAATCTCGAAGGCTGATTAGCATCTGAGGACTTCAGTTCGACACTCAATCTCTTCTGTTTTTCAAAATTCGGTGCCGGCTGTTCCGTGTGTCGACACAGTGAGGAGGTTTCCTCGCTGGGCGACGTAGATGCTTCTTCATTATTCGTCTTCGAACTCATCTTACTATCTTCAACGATGTGATTAGCCTTTCCGATTTGTTTGGAATGCGAGTCATCGTTTATTGATTCCACTACAATATTCGATCTGTAATTCTCGAGTATCACCAGAGTGCGATTCTCCGCGGAGCTCTGGATCTTCGGCGGATTGTCCGAGTTCACGGAGATCACTGTCGGATTGCACACGCTATCCTCTCCACCGACGCTGATAGTCACTTTGTTATCCCGCGTTGGTTCCGCGCTTGTATTCTGATCGCCGTTAATCAGAATGGACGTTCTTCTAGCACCCTTCGAGCTAGAATCCGGGCCGATTTGTAGCCGATGAACCAGCGGCGATGAGCGTGGACTCACCGTGATCTTGCAAACGTTGTTCTCGGGCGAGTTGATCTCGATCCTTGAAGATCCGTAAGAGCTCGCCGAGTTCCACGACGTTGTCGAGGCCGACGAAATTGTTCTCCGATGATCTCTAATCGAATTGGCGGGAGTCTCATCCGCGCTGGACTCGCCGATCTTGAAGCAATGCCTCTGCTTACCGGGTGGCGGGGACCAGCTGGTGGGTCTCATCGTACAAAAATGCTCGTTGCTCGCATCGGAAATATCGCTACGTGCGTCCAGCAGCGGCTCGATCTCCTTCTCGACATCGTCAACTCTCTTCTTCTCGAGCTCTACCTTAATGTTCTTATTCACCTCGATCTCGCAATCGGACTCCTTAAACTCGCCTGTTTCTGCCACAATCTCTTCTGTCTTGCCTCCTCTTTCCGGTGAGTTTTCCTCATCTGCGTTCTCGCGCGAAACTGCGCATGTACCGATCGACAACGACGGCGACTTGATCTTCTTGCTCAAACTAAATCGCATCGTGTCCGAGAACAGCACGTCACCCGCCGAGACATCCGGTTTACTGAATGACCGGTCGCTTTGGCTTCGCGTCAAGAGGGATTTTCTCGTGTTCTCTGCGGGCAGCGGTCCAGGGGAAATTAATCGGTAAATAAAGCGAGTAATTGAAATGACGGCGTGTTTTAATTTTAACTCTCTTTATAGTGCATATGATTTTTTTTTATATAAAATGTCGTTTAGTAATACTATATTATACTAATTTATAAATTTCATACTTTTTTTAGTATCAGAAATGGAAACCACTTTTTTAAATGTATTTTGGATAGCTGAATTCAAATTCGCAAGGTAAAGTAGCCTATCAGATCAAGTTTTCAAAAAAAACAGGATTGAAATCATCCAAAAACGCGTTTTTTACCATTTTTGAAAATTTATTGCAGACGAATCTGATGTGCAAGAGATCTCAGACAAGGCTTAAATGAAAACTTAAACATTGCACTTTAATATAAAAATATCAAATCTTTTACCGCAGAATCGATTCTCGCACACTTTGTTTTTAGAGGCGATCGCACTGTGTCAAGTAGAACGACTGTCCCATGCAATCTGATTGCAGGTAAAAGATTCGATATTTTTATATTAAAATACAATGTTCAAGCTTTCATTTAAGTCCTATCTGAGGTCTCTTGTACATCAGATTCGTCTGCTACAAATTTTCAAAGATGATAAAAAATGCGTTTTTTGGAAGTTTCAACCCTATTTTTTCTCAAAAATATAACCTGATAAAAATATTTTGATAGTAGATTCATGCTCAGCGTTTAAAATTACTCCAGAAAACAGTGTTTAAATACTTTAATACAAAACCTTGTAAATTAGTGTTATATTTGAGCGGGATATGAAAGGAAAATGTTGAAATATCATGTTAATATGATCGATATATCGATATAAACGATATATATTTAAAATGTATTTATTACTGATAAATTAACATTAAAAAAAAACATTCAAAGTTAAGTAGAAATTTTAAAATCAACCATCAATTCCTTTAAAAACACAATGAATATAATGAATTATTCCACCCTTATTTTTGATACAGATTAATTTTAGAATTTTTTTATAAAGCTGAATCGCAATGCTTGCAATAATGATTCTGCAGGAAAAGTTGCCTCGAGCTGTGAAAGAGTCCCACGTATTCTATATAATTTT
The DNA here is from genome assembly GCF_021464435.1 of Cataglyphis hispanica. Taxonomy (NCBI): domain Eukaryota; kingdom Metazoa; phylum Arthropoda; class Insecta; order Hymenoptera; family Formicidae; genus Cataglyphis; species Cataglyphis hispanica. The sequence continues at coordinate 5,290,398 of NC_065971.1, forward strand.
ATATTCAAATAGTCGATTTATTTTATGTCCATTTTTCGCGCTTTGTGTTTAACAGATACAGATACACTTCTCGCTTTTGCAAAGCAAAAATTTCCATTCTTTTCTCACGGATCTGGCATCACTCGAATCCCAGGAAGAAAAACCGCAGATGTAAAGCAACTGAAACTGGAATCGGATACGCGTGAAAAGTATACTCGGTGATCTGATACCAAGATTTAGTCGGATGCGCGTCTGAAGAGAGCTGATGCTCGCTTTTATGCAAATTTATGACGATAGCATTTTATAACAATGAATTCGCATAGGAAATTCATTCAACTTATTCATTATAATATTATAATTGCCTTATACATCCTGATTAAAGATAAGAAATTCACGTAAATTAATTGTGTTGCTTTTATATACTATTTTATAAATGAATTATATATTGTTTATTTTATCACATATATATTTCCGTTAGATTAATATATCTACAAAATATAAAGAGTTTTGTTTTTCATTTGCATTCATTTGATTTAAAACGTTTCACTAGTAGAGAGAAAAGTGAAATTTTCTAAATTTTCTAACTTTGAATTTTCGTTAAAAATTCAACAAATACGCATGACCGTTAAAATGATTTGCTCATCAAGTATCATCCAAGCAAATCTATCCTTTAGCTTTTCAATCTAATACCTCGTTCAAACTCCGTTCGATTATCAGCACGCGCAATGTTGCACCCTCCACATGTCAAGTTAATATAAAATTATCGAGGCCTCTCCTCGATCGCCTCGATACGCGGTGTCTGTAACGATCGGTGAAAGTATACGGATGTTTTGTGATCTTTGATGGTTCGCAGCAAACGAGCTCGTAATTTCTCGCCGCGAGAAAATTCAAACGTTTTTCCGCGGCTTTACGAGGTTGCCAGGAATTTCTGAGACGCATACGATTACTTGGCCGCAAAAGCGATTGCGCAAATTACCGATCCGCCTCGTTTATGACTTTATGGATCGGATCAATCTCACGCACGAAGAGGAAAGATGGGCTATCGTTGCCGCGAGGTTTTGCGAAACTAATTGTAAGCGTTGTGCCGTAGCAGCTAATAAATCTTCTCTATACGGATTTAACTTTGATCATCAAGTATCACGATATCGAATCTAACGCTATTGTAAATGATATATATAAAATAAAAGAAGATGAATAAGTAATAAAAAATAAAAATTTTGAGCTCCTTATTTTTTAATTTATTATATTTGTAATTTTAAGATATTATGCTCATAAGCAGTGAAAATTATAATGTACTCTGACTAATTAATTAAACAAAATGTCAAATTGTCAAATAGAAAATTTATATCTTTTTTTTTTAAATTGAAAAATATATAATATAGATAAAATATTTATATTTTTCTAATAAATATAAATATATAAAAATATCAGTGTATTTTAAATATATATATATAGAGTCCAAATCAGATCAATGAAATTTCAAACTCTTATAGAAAATTGAATTTGGAACAAAAAAGTTTCATAAACATAAGTACGGAAAGGCATTGGTGTAATTTAATTTATTATTTAATTACCCATCAAATTTATTTCGTTACTTTTTTCAAATGGACGAAGAATTTTGAAGTTATTTTAAAAAATCATAAAATAAATACATGTTTTTTTTTTAAATTATTAGCGTTATTAGCTATGTTTAGAAACTTTTTTGTCCCAAATTCAAATTCCTATAATTCTCTAAAGTTTCACTGACCTTCTTTAACACTCTGTATACAGTAGCTTTTAACATTCTAAATTAAAAATAAAATTACATAAACAATAAAATTACATTTAAAATAAAAATAAAATTACATTTTATTGGAAATGCGAAGGAATTAAAATTTACTATTGAAGAATACGAAACGCGTTCAAGTTTCAAACATTTACACTGCGAATAAGGTACTCTCACGAAGAAAGAACATTTCACGCACTTTTACCGTGTATCTATAAGAAAAATAAATAATGGGGCAAAGAAAAAACTCAGGACTGAACAAAGAGAGAAAGGTGCGGCAACACTTAAAAAGAATGTCGTTCTTAAAGATCCTAGACAATGGGACAACGCTCTTTGACGAAAGAAAAGCGCGAGCCCGTGAGCTAAATGATAAAGTGACAAGGTTCCTTGTTCGCGTGAGGATTTATGCCACTACGCACAAAATGAGCGTAAAAGATGTTTCATGATATACGGATCGTGCGATGTGAAAAAGGATTATCGAGGCACTGCCTCCTGTGGTCGGTGCGAAAGAGTGAAAACGCGAGATCTTTCTCTTTCTCTCTCTCTCTCTCTCTCTCTCTCTCTCTCTCTCTCTCTCTAGAAAGCATAATTACACGGTTATGGACCGCGGATCAAGGGAACTAACCGATGATTTATGAGACCCATGGGTAAACAACGACGGCGCGAAGGAGTCAAGGTTCCCAACTCGAGATACTCGATCAGATGCATCTATTACGGACGCAGCACGCGTGGCTGATGCAACACGAACATTCCTGCAGAATGATCGATCGTTTCTTTGAAAATTCTCCAAATAAATATCAGAAAATCTTCTTCTCTTCCGTTATCGTTATTATGCATGTGCTTGATCTTTTTCCTCGTTTACTTTCTTCTAATTAATCATATCCCATGTAAAATGCATATCAATTCAATTGCAATGTTTAATGCATGTAAAGATATCAGATCTCTTTTTTATCTTCAATCTACATCTTATTTCAATATTTTTTTCTGAATGATGGAAGGAATTAAGAAAATTGTATTCACGCACAATAAGATTATAATATATATATATATATATATATATATATATATATATATATATATATATATGTATGTTATTATAATCAAAAATTATTAACTACTAATAAAAATCCTCAACCTACATCTTATTTTAATATTTTTTTCTAAATAATGGAAAGAATTAAGAAAATTGTATTCGCACACAATAAGATTACAATATATGTATATTAAAAAAATTATTAACTACTAATAAAAATAATAATAAAAATTAAATAGCATAAAAACTTAAATTCTTATATATTCAACCGTGATCCGGATCAAACAACAGACGCGTTTCAACTTAATTACAAGAAGACTGGCTGCAGTTATTAATTTCCGAAATGGAAAGAGCGTAGCGAAAGCGATTCATCATGTGAATCATCGTCTCATTCGGTTATTATTACATTATACCTGAATTATCGTACGCGCAATATAGAATGTGATACCGATGAAAATAATTCACGATACGACCGCCCGCGCGAACAGGAGAAATGAACGTAAAAAGATTCACGCCTGGGAAAAGAAATCGGCATTTAGATTTTATAATTCGAATGCGTCGCGCTCGCTCGTGCTTGAGCTTAGAAAGTAGACTGGGAATAGCTAATTAAAACATCGTAAGGAGGAAAGACTGGAGATGAACGTACAAAGCAATGAATGGAGATATACTCTATATCCTTGAAATACTTATACATCGAATATATTTAAATTTATATTAAACATATTAAACATATAGATTATTTATATTAAACATGTAGATTTAAATTTATTTAAATTTCAAGCAATAGAGATATTAATAGCAAGAATTTGTTTATTCCATAAAGCAATAATTAAAACTCGCAAGTATTTTTTTTTTTTAATTTAAATTTAAATTTTTAATTATATTTTAAATTCACATGTAATGCTTATTAAAGACTCGTGGATGCGTAAACCTTTTTTGGCGATATCATGTACATAATTAATGATTATTTTCATAAGTTGCGTTCAATGACCTTTCTCTCAAGATTGATGACTTGTATGAAACGTGTGTGTATGCGAGCGATAAATATGAAGGCGGATACTATAAACGCGTACGAAGAAGAGAAAAATATGCATCATGTCCATGAGGCGTTTCGTCGTCGTGTCGCTCGCCTGCGGTTATCTAACGCCACGCGGTGCATTTACACCGGAAACACGATCACCGGAAGTCATGGTATAGGGGATTTGTTTTATTCTTCGTTACACATTCACATACCGCCGCAAGCATGAGGATACACGAGCGCATTTCATGAGCAATCATGAATAGAGATCGGGCACAAGAGGAGTTATTTACGAAGAAAAAGAATTTTTACTCTGAAATGCCTTACGCTATCTGTGCCTCCTGTAAATAAACTTTACTTTTATTGTCTTTTTTCTAAAAAATAATTTATATAATATTTATATAATATTTATATTTATATTTATATAATATTTTTGCATATTTATATTTATATAATATTTTTTAAAAAACTGAGAAAGAGAGAGAGAAAGAGAATCATGTAAATTTTCTTGATAAAAAAAACATGAATTTTTTTATCAAGAAAATTTACATGATTCTCTTTCTCTCTCTTTCTCGATTTTAAAAATATTATATAAATATAAATATGCAAATATGCTAAATATATTATATAAATATAAATATAAATATTATATAAATATTATATAAATTATTTTTAGAAAAAGACAATAAAAGTAAACTTATATATATATATATATATATATATATATATATATATATATATATACAAAGAAAATGTAAATTTTACAAAAATAGCTCTAAAATGTTCTACCTGTCTTTCTTATGTTCTTTGCACATAGCTTTCGTTCTTGCATTCATTCAATTTTCTAGGGGCGCCTGTAAATTATAGGACGATATTTTTTTATGGCTAGAAAAAACGTTCACTGTTAATTAGGATAAATTCTACATTGATGAACGGGACAAACATAAATAACTCTCAATATTTTCGAGAGATTGGCATCTTGCAAATTTTATTGAAGTGTAATACCGTTATATACGTTATTCGCCTTGATCATTCGATGTATCGCGAGCAAATATATCAATCTTGGAAAAACTTCATCGTATTATGTATTAGTTATTACGATTGCAAGTACTATTACGTCATAATACCAGTTTGTGATATCACTACTACAGGTGCTATTAGTAGGAGCCAATGTAACTTATGACGATTGGCAGAGATCGCGCGCGGAATATCAATTAATCGCAACGCTAATTAATATGGCGTACGTAAAGAGGGGCGCAATGATCGTTAATGCACGCTCGTTTCTATTAATAAGACGGAATATAACTCTCATTTTTTTTTTCAGACGAAACCGATACGATTAAACGAGCCAAATCGGTCGACCTGGCGCCAATCAAACAAGTTAATTCACTATTTTTCTGTTACGTCTTATCCGCGTTGCAGGCAATTTATATCGCGAGCTCTACATTCTTAAATCCGCGTCATCGTGTCGCAATGTCTGCTTCTGAGGTTCTTTTCGAAAGAAAAAAACATTTAGTTTCATAAAATATGTTTAAAATATCCATTATCGAAATTAAGTTGTGTAAAAGAATTTATATAATAAATTTTTTAATTTCTACAGAGTTAAAAAATTTATGTTTTCTTGTTAAAAAATATGCCAGTTAAAATTTTTATATTAAATATTTAACACATTCATGCATTAATATAACATATTGCTGTTGCGTTAATTGAACTCAAATGATTTTAAAAAATAATTTTAAAAAATGTAAAAATAACACAATGTGCACATATTTTTAATTTTACACAATAGATATGTTCTGTATTTTTAATGACAGAATTTATTTGTTAAAATGTACAGAAAAAAAAATTGATTTTATTCTATAATAGGAGTGAGAATGACTACAAGCTCAATAACGTCAGTAACTTTTTTTCTAACAATAAATTAATTTTATCATTAAAAATATGTTGATTTTACAAAATTTATTTCAAATTATTATGAAGTTTGCATTTATTTTATGTTAAAATATTAATATAGTATTATTGCCACTATTTAATATATATCCATATTATGTTAAATTAACACAAAAATTTGTGTGGAATAATATAACTATTTAAAACATGCGATATACTTTTATTAAATTTAAGCCAATTTTTTAATTGTATAAATAAATCAGATATTATATTTTCTGAAAAGAAAAACAAAGAATGTATTTGCTCATTTAGAACAAACTCACCAAGAATGACAAAACAATTATAGAAATGACAAAAAAATGAGATTGCACATTTAATTTAAAACTATTAGACTTCTATAATATTAAATTTCCGGCTTTTGAAATTGTTCGTTGTATAGTCTCGCGAATCGGCGCCACGTGATGCCTTATTGTCAAAAAGATGCTACCGCGAGATCTTTTACATCGTAATCGGACGATACGCGCATTTTCTCGAGAAGAAATAGACCATAGGATCAAATCGGACGATCAGCATGTATGGAATTATGTATGTAACTCTATTCTTCTCCCTTTGGACAAGTCGTCGATAAATATGTACACGTCGTTCCATATAAAGACGACCGTCGTTCGCATTGTTCTCGATTGTCTCGTATCTTTCCCACGCGTCCATTTTCGCGGCTTCTCTCTCTTTCATCGCGCGCGCGAATGCAAGATAATATAACACCGGAAAGAGTGTTTTTTTCACGACAAATATCGCGGCAGCAGCATTGTTGCAAGAACTTACAAAAAAAAAAAAAATTATTTTGTGATGAAAAAATTATCACTGTTCGATATAATATCCTCATTCTTAAAAAATTAGAAAGACGATAATTTTGCGTCACTTTATATATTACGTCGCGTATTCTCTGCAAAAAATAATCCACTTACAATCGATTCCGAGTCACGTGTCGCAAGACAAACGCTATAAAATAGCTCAATTTTACAGACTAATAATTTTCTCCACGATGGTAATTCTCTTAAAAAAGATATCCTTTTGTTTTATGTGCTAGAGAAGATGCAACATTTTTTTTTAATGTGTAATAGCTACTACGTAACTTTGGAACAAGTAGCCAGATGATAAATTGTCAAGCCCTGACCTTATACACTTTCGAATGCTCCAGTCAGAACTCATGTGGCTCTTTTAAGCGACACTTAAAGCAAACAGCCTGAGGATAAGGCTCAGGGTCGTCAGGATCAGCTAACCTTTCTCCTCATCAACAAAGCGGGTCTTAAGGAAGGTTACCCGCAAATTTCAGCCGCACCTTATTACCAGTATCCGCATTTAATTTGCTTTCGTATTAATTTACCAAACTCTATGCATGATAATGCATTACATATATGCGTACCAAAAAAAAAAAAAGAAAAAAAAAATCCATATTCTTTATGCAATTTCTTGGATTAAATATATTTTTTCGAGACAAATTTCGCCGCCAGAGAATCGCGATTTCAATGATCTTTATAAACGTGTGAACACGGAATTCAATGATCCTTATAAGAACCTCGAGGACAAAATGCTGTGCACCGTTAAGAGAAGCGTAAGCAAACGCGAGCCGACATCCTTGAACGCGTAATTTTTTTCGAAAGTTCAAGGATAGCCCGATAAGCCGCGTCAACCTCAACGGCCCATTAATCACGCATATTAGCATAATGACCGGAGAGAAAAGAGATCGTAACCGGATGATAATACGATAAGCGTCGAGGAGCAGCCGATGTAGGATTATCGATTCGCGATAAACGCGGATTTTTGCCCGCGATATGAAACGGCCGCGTCATATTTTTAGATTTCGCAAATTTCCGCATACGATATTAATCTCTATGACTATAAGCACATAGTGTCAGAAGTGTCAGCTTCATAAAGAGATCGATTATAATCGTCGATAAATTAATTGTCAATATACAGCTGCATATTTATAGCTCTAAAATAACAGTTATATTATTATAAAAATTTTATATGTTCAGAAATTTATAAAAATATACGATATATGATAAACGATAACGTAATTTTTAATCATGAAGAATGTAATAATGCATAGAAAAAAATAATATGTTTCAATTCTTTGCTTTAATATATTTTGTGATTCTATCTATAAATCATATATTTTAATTATGAATTTTGAGCAAGCATTTTATATATTATTTGTATGCCAAATAAACAAGATGCAAATTGTGCAAATTAGAAACTTGCTTTCTTATCATTTTATTTCGCTCGCCAGCGGGTTTTTCAATTTTAACTTCTTCATAGAAGAAGTTATTTCAAAATTTGCAAAAGTTAATAACATGTATAGACATTTCCCAAAAAATTTTATAAAAAATGATCCTTTTTTCCAAATTCATTTACCATCCATCCTTTAATAGCACTTTATTTATGTAAAAAAATTTAATCTGATATCTAAAAATTTGCAAAAGTTAAAACATGTACATTTCTCAAAAAATTCAAAACTTTATAAAAAATGAACTCTTTTATCGATCTTCACCAAATTCAATATCAACTATTCTTTAATAATATTCTATTTATTTGAGAAAATTTAGCCCGATATCTCAAAAATTGCAGAAATTAAAGGTAATCATAATTGACAAGACATTTTTTAAAAATTTGATTTTTCAAACATTCTCTACATTGGCAGAAAAAATTTAAAAAAAAATTTGTTACAAAAACAAAATTTCCTTTATGAGGAAACAAAAAATGTGAAAAAAATTCTCCTCCAAAAATATGCTAAAAAAAAATAGAATGAAGCGACAAATTAGATTCTATTGTTATTATTTTTGTCGCATATATATTTAATATAATGTTATCAATGAAATTAAATCAATATGATATTATCAAATATTATAATAAAGAAGCAGAATAATAATCTGTTGGCGTCTCGTAATCTCGAATTGATATATAAATATGGTTTTAATAAAATGATAACGCATGTAATATAAATAATGTAAGCAATGTAAAATGAAGAAATTTATAACATTTTAAAAAGTACTCACCTTCGGATTTTAAGATAAGGTCCTTTTCGTCCACAGCAATGCACGGCAGACGATCCTTTAACTCCTCGATCTCGATCTCCAACTCGGTCTCTTCTTCGAGTCGGACGGTGCTCTCGTCTAATAATCTCCTCTCTCCCGATAATGTCTTCTCCTCCTCCCTAGTAACGATCTTCGATGACGGTAACGAAGCATTGAGCGAGGATTGCTGTACGTTGCTGATTTCGTCCTTTTTAGATGCGACAGGGCGACTGGGCTTCCTGGACGGGACAAATTTGTCTATCTTGATCCTGTCGAGATCGGGCGGCGTGATCTTCTTCACTTCCGGCACGATTTTCGGCTCCTTGAGCCTGATCCTGTCCATCTTTGGATCCTTGATATTCGGGATCGTGATGAATTTATGTTTCTCCTGTTGTTCCTGCGGCACGATCGGCGCTTCCTCCCGTTCAGACCCGGGACTGCTGATTCGCTGTTCCTTGTTGCAATTGGGGATTCTGCCAATCTTGTTCCAAGACAGTCGCGTCGCTTCGGATGGTTTTTCAGGTGCGAATATCACGTTATCAACGTTAAAGAGCACATTCTTCCTCTTGCTTTCGATCATGCGGCCGCGTTTTAAAATGCTCTTCAACGTTTGCCGGGCTTCCTTTAGCCTTCTAGGTGGTCTCTTCGGTGATACCTTGGGTATCGGGATCCTGGTGACTGGCAGTGGCGCGTCGTCGTCGTCATCGTCATCGTCCGAAATTTTCCTGAACGCCTCATTGAAAACTCTGATTCGCTGACCACCGATCGCCGCTACGGCGCTCCTGTTCGGTATCCTCTCGATCGACTTCACCTTCGACGAATCGAACAGACTGGACATTGTCCTGAGATCGTCTTGCTCCAACGCGTTGTCCGATAAATCGTCGCTTAGATCGTCCTCGTCTCTCTGCTTCTTCAGTAATAGATATGGATTCACATCGCACTCGAGGATGCTCTTCCGTGAGTCCGCAGCGATCGTTCCTCCTTCCTTCCAATCATCCTGGCCACTCCTCCTCTGATTTGTCTCTCTCGGCGATTTTTTTGAAACGCGGGTCAGTCTCGCGGACGTCGTCGCGATGGGATGAATCCGCGAGTGACTTTCCGAGGTCTGTTCCAGCATCCAGTCATCCGGAGACACGCCGCCGGAGAAACCGGGTCGCGATTTGCGATCGTCGTAGCTCGCAACCGCGCTCGGCTCCTTATCGAACCACTCGGATCTCGACGACGAAGACAACGACGACGTACCCTCGACCGAGCCCTTTCGCTCCTTCGCGGCCCCCCGCGAAATCATGCTCTGGCTCCTGGAATCTCGCTGCGAGGACGATCGATGAGGCGAGATGCTGCGCGCCCGCAATCTCGGCTCCACCAGCCGGTTCCGTCGCATCTGATCGTACGGATCGTCGATCGAAGTCCTCAACACGCCTAGCAAATAGATTTAACCGTTTGTAGTCGCTAGAGAGAATCGCCCGGCGGCCCCTGTAACCCGATTTATTACGGCGACCTAGATCTCTAGATCGAACGTGAAATATGAAATTTTTGCGACGGCACGCATTTCAGTTTCTACTCCACATATATTATTTCGAGAAATTTTCTTCGCGGTAATATTTCCTCTCGGGAATATATATTTCGGTTTCTCGTATTAGATGTTGAGGAATTTATATTCTGAAAATTTTCAGCGTTTTTAATTCTCTTGGAGAAATTTCTTTACAACACTTGAGGCTACAAATTAATTCAAAAAATTAATATTTTTTTATATCTATTTTATGTGTAATAATATTTCACTTTTATGCTAACTAACAGTAATTTATTTAAAATAATAATTTATTTAAAAAAAAGCATCGTACATAATGCGTGCATACAAAAACTTTGTAACCATTTATTTGACCGTTATTTTTACTTTTCACTAATAAAAGTAACGCTAGTAATCAGCTGATTCGCGTTTACATTTCACATCGATCGTAAATCGATACAAGACGGAGCGATCCAATCATCATCGCGAAAATCATTCGAGTGTAAAGTATCAATTGTCTGAAGCATCGCTACTTTACATTTCTAATGATTCGTAAAGTATCGCAGCTCAACCGCGACTCGAATAAACGGAGAAGAAGCGTACGATACAGTCTAAAACGATTTTAATGCAAACTAAAGTACACGGCTATGCGAGAGCATCATCGTTGAATAAGATTCAGTTATTAGCTCGCGGCCGAGAACTTTCTGCGCTTCGTTGTATGCACGCTATCTCGAACGCAAACGAGGAGAAAATCTCTCTCTAGTACGAAGCGCACGCAATTAGAGCGTGAACATTATTGGCAGTCAGGAGCTCTTTACATCCCCTCACTTATTTTACGAATTTAGTCGACGCCCTCGTATACGAAAGTATATTTCATGTCAAAATATAATTAATACATAATTATTAATATTATTATTATTATTAATTATATTATTAGTTATATTATTAATATTATTTTCTTAATATTAATATTTTATTATTAATATTTATATTCTCATTTATGTTCCCATAAACATAGATTCAGAAAAGCTTCGTAAAAAAATTGTAGCTAATAAAGTCTTTCTAAATAATTAGTTATAATCAAAATTTAATAAGAACAGTTTTACGTTTGCATTTGCAATATTTGCACTACAAATGTAATGTTTACACAAAAATCATCGGAAAGTTTTTTCCAAGTTTCTGCCTTTTTCGTTGTTATAAACTTATTTTTTTTTTTTAATGCTTTATCAAAATTAAATAAGATTAATGTAATTTAGTTTGTTATTTAATTAAACCCATCAAATTTGTTTCATTACTTTTTTCAAATGACTGAAGGATTTTTAAGTTATTTTTAAAAATCATCAAAAAAAGATCTGATTTTTCGAAGTTTGTTAGCTATAACTTTTTAATGAAGCTTTTCCGGATCTACATTTAGAAATTTTTTTTGTCCAAAATTCAATTTCCTATAAGACTCTGAAGTTTCATTGACCTAACACCCTGTATGAAACAAAAGTTAAATAAATATATCCGCGAAATATTCTCCGAAAAAACTCAAAAAAAAAAAAATCGGTAATAAAATAGCGAACGAATTGATGAACGGATTCACTCACCGGCGAGACTGGGCCTGGATCTCGAGGATGACGGTAGCCGGCAGGTGCCGCCGAGGGGCAGCCCGGCGACCCGATGGCCGCCGCATTTGCGGCAGCTGCCGAGCTTCCTGACGGTGCCGGAGAGGAACTCGGGACAGGAACATAGCACGAGCAGCGGTGCCGCGCCCGACGGCGGCGGCGGCGTGAGGAACGGCCGCGGTTGTTCGGTCCGCGACGACCTCACCGTGCCGTAAAGCCACGGATCGCCGCCGTAAATCATCTGGCGGGAGAACACGCTGCCGCCGCTTATGGTGCCCCAACCGCCCTTGCCGGGATCATCCCCGGGATTCTGGTGGTGCTGCCGCGACAGACCCAGTCGTACGCTCCACGACTTCTTGCCCTTGCTCAAGGTGTCGTAGCTCTGCAAACAAAGTCGCGGAGAGATAATAATTGAGAGATAATAGCAGGATGTCTACTCAAAACATGTAAAAAAATTCTTTGGTAATTCCGTGATCTTTCAGATATTTTTATTCAAAATTCTCGATAAAGAGAATATTTAAAAAAAATTTTGATGCAATTTTCTAAAAGAATATTTTTTTATTGTTATATGTTTCCTAGTGCTTTTCACTCATATGAAGGAAAAACATATAACCACTTAAATTTCAAGTGTTAGATTTGCAAATTTATTGAAAAAATTGTTAAAAATTACAATAAAAAATATGTATATGCGTATTTTATTAAGACGTTGAATATATAAACAGAGACAAATATATTTTTTAATATATTAAAAATATTTTTATTAAAAAATATTAAATAATATTTTTAATAAAAATAATAAATTTATATTATAAAAAATAATAAATTTATATTAAAAATATTTTTAATATATTAAAAATAATTAGCCTATTGATGAATTACTGACTGCTTATAAAAATAAAATTATTAAAAAAAAAATTTTTTTTTTAAATTCTCAAAGTCCCAACAAAATTTCATGAGAATTCTCTGATTTTTCCAGATACAAAAAAAAAAATCCCTTAGAATTCAAGTTTTCCATGTTTTTCCAGGGAATAGACTCTCTGATTAATATTGAGAAGAATGAGACAGATATGAAGGACAATATTCTGTAATTTTTTCAGTGCGCATGTTTTTAAAAATTATCACAAAACCTGTAGTACCTGTAGTATAATTTCTTCTCGACATAATTATTTCTTTCTTTGACTAGCGGATATGAAATTACAAATCCAACATCAACGAGGAATGTCTAAATGTATTTGTCAATTTCCTACAATCTTTTTTCACAGAAACAGAGCATTACACAATCATCGTACTTTCTATAATACTATATTACTCGAGTTACATCAATCGCTCTAACGATACCGCGAAACGTCCAATATATTTTTTTTCGACGTGATTATTCGCTTCTTCGGATGGAAGCAGAAAAGTCCCGACCGTCGTGAGAAATCATCCGAATGTGTATTTGCAACGTACGTCGTGTGATCCGCGGCATTCTTACGGTAATTGGCTATCGGTAATTACGGATGCATCACTCCGCTGACTCTCCGGACTCTTCGATATATCGCCAGCTGTAATAACTTCCTGGATAGGAAGAACACGTAAGGGTCCTAAACACAATTAGAGTTATATTCGCCCAGACACAAAACAGAGACTCGGCCATTGTTGCCTCTGTCATTGTCATCATTTTTCCTTTCTTCGGGCTGTTTACCGATGGTATGCACAGTAAACACGGCATGCATATGACATCGATATTTACGTCCGAAGAAACGAAATTCCGATGCATATCACTGGGAACGAGAGAGAGAGGGAGAGGGAGAAGGGACAATATATGTGCGTGTTTCTAAAAATATATATCTTTTTATGTCAGAATAACTAAACAATAAAGCAATCTTCTTATGTCAGAATAATTAAACAATAAAAAAAAGATTTATGTCACATTAACATGAAACAATATAAAAATCTTTTTGCATAGAGCAACATTTCCTTACATTCAGATTTCTTAATTGTATTAGTTATAAATCTTCTCAATTGGAAATAAAATATTCCAAATTCAAAGATACATAATCAACGTATCAATTGCAAACAAATATATTCAACTATGCGTGTATTTTCGTGGTTAACGATAAATTTAGCTTCTCCAATAACTGTTCAACACTAAAGTTGCCTTAATTTCAAAACACATTCATGTATTAATTTAACATATTATCGTTGTGTTAATTAAATTCAAATGTTAAAATCAAATATGTTCCGTTAATTAGTAACAATTCCATATTATTAGTGACAGAATTTATTTGTTAAAATTTACAGAAATAAAAATTGATTTTATTTTATAATAAGAGTGAGAATGACTGTGGACGGTCAATAATATTTTTTCTAAATTTTTATCATTAAAAGTGTATATATAAGTTAATTTTACGCAAGATTTATTTTAAATTAATATAAAGTTTGCATTCATTTTGCAGTTGAAATATTAACATAATATTAGTGTCACCATTTAACATATCCATATTATGCTAAATTAATATAAAAATTTGTATAGACTTAAAATTGTAACTAAACGTAACTAAAAATTGTCTAAAACATGCGGCATAAATCGTTAAATCTAATGTAAACTTTCCAACTGTGTACGCGAGAGCAAAAAAACACAATGGAAATATTTTTATCAAGCGACATCGTACCGTTACGCGTTGTTCGTATATGAAATTTCGCGTTTCGCAAAAATCGCGCGCGTCATCACACAAAAGAGGAAGAGATCGCTCGCGACGATTAAATCGAAATAGGTTCTCGCGGATGAACGAGAAGGATGCTATTATCCTTAAAAGCCTTAATTAGATTTTCTTAATCGCGTTGATATTAGGCTTTCTAGGTTAGGTTTTCTATCTAATCCGCTCAAATCCGTTCACAGTTCGCGCTTTATAATTATCCACTCTGCGCTTATCTTCCTGATGTACGCACTCCGCTGATAAGTACACATAAGTGCAACATAGGTACAACATATGTATACTTCAAAGAAGGACTACATCTCGGAAGGAGAGAGCGGGACATGTCCGCGACATGTTTTAAAGACTGAATCTAATCTGCGAGCCTGCGCGACACTCCGTCTCTCTCTCTATTTCTTTATGCAGTTGCAAATAAAAAGACTTGAACGGGAACTTATTTTACAATTCTGGCAGTGAGTGGAAAAAGAAGTTATTCCGAGTAGAAAAAATTGCTTGACCATTTAATGATCATAAACTCTAGCCAATATTTAGCTAGTAAGAAACAAAAAATAAAATAAGAAACTATTGTACTTTGACTATTTGGTAATCAGATTTGCTGAGATATAATGGTTTTTGCCAGTTTAACCTTCTTTGAATATGCTCAAAAATGTCATCATCAGATATATTCATATCATTAATGGATTATATGAGTGTAAACTAGACAAGTTTTATATTAATTATTTTATTCAGAAAATATAAAATGACGCCAGGGTCCTTAATTTCGGCAGAACAATAACTTTTCCGAAAGTCCTGCGAGAAGATAAGTGAAAGTGGGATGTATATCGGTTAATATATGGGTTACATACAATTCGTAAACTGAGTTGAGTCGCACGAATGATATCGAAATTGAGCAGAATTTATTAGATTCAAGAATGCGTGAAATTGCGGTAATTAAGGAACGTAATTGAAAAGCGCAAAACGGTATTCATACACGCAATAAATTTTGAAATAAGAAAGTCCTCTTTATAAATCTGCTCCTAAATTAATGCCGTTATAATTATAAAGAAATTTTTCATACAATTTTTCAGCTACTTCTGCATAGCTATATATAAATAACTATATTGCATGCGAGAGAGAAAGAGAGAGAGAGAGAGAGAAATATTCGCAAATTTTTATCTCTATATAAAAAAATTTTTATTCAATTTATATAACCAGTACAGTACGAAAACGTCGACTTGTCCTGCATTTTTTTTTTTTTCGACTTGGCAATTATTAGAGCGCAAAATCCACGCTCGCAGCAGCAGCAGCTGCGGAGCAAGGTACGACGGAATGCACGACGAAGCGCATAAGGTCGGAAAATGGGGCAAGCCTCGAGGGCGAACAGCGAGGTGCACTTTACTTTCTCGTCCATGCGGGACTTTCGCAAAAAATCCTGTCCCACAAGCTCACGTAAGAGCCGCGGCCAGTCGAAAAACAGAAAGTAAACTAGCATGTGTACGCGATCGCGAGAGCGGCGTGTATGCAGGTAAAGTATGTATACACATAGACGCAGGTCACCACGCCTGCATGCACGCCTGGCAGGTGCAGACGAGATGAAAACGGGCGTGGCTGACGAAAGCGATTTTGGATCGAATTAAACGATCTTTACTACGAGAAATTTGACTCTCGCGAGAAAATAGATATTTGAACTAAATAAATAAAGTATGTAAATAAATATGATATAAATAAATTTATACAATTTTTATACAAGAAATTATTTTCTTCTTTCGTTGATGCGTTTGTTTAGTATTTTGTATACGTAAACATTAATAGATAAATTTTCTTTAAGGAGACATGCTCGTTTCTCGAAAAATGAGTACGTTTTCTAGATTTTTTGCAGCGCAACGACTTGATAAAAATCTTTCATTTTTTTTTTTTACAATATTAATATTACTAAATACTTAAATAAAAATGTTCAGCATAAAAGAATTTTTTTTGAAGTTATGCAAATTCTCGCGATCATATACGATCACGAGATCTTCGATCGACTGTGATTTATCTTTCTTATACGATATCTCGCTAGTGCAGCGAACATAGCTTTAGATCTTTTCATATCGCCAAAGCGTCTACAAGGCGCGACTACTTCCTTTAAAGACTGCCGGCTCAAGTGGGCAACGATCTTTAGATGCGCCTCTCGTGAGAGCAGCTCTTCTTCTATGTTAGTCTAAGCAACTCTCGAGAAAATACGAGATGAGATCTCTTCAGTGAAACATATACTCACGTGTACACAAGATCCAACTTCGCGAACCTGATCACTACTTATTGCATACTTTTTATAGAACACTTGAGATACTTGAATACACGATTAATTAGTGAGAATCGAAGAGACGAAAACCTTAAATAGCAAAACTGCAAGTTATTTCTTTCTCTCTCTTTCTTTTCATTTTCTTGTATTTATACTTTTCTAAAGATAAGATATTATTGGTCAATTACCTTTATATATGTGCGTAAAAAAATAAAAAAAGATATCTCAGGTAAAGATACAACCAACGGATCGAATTGGTACCAAGCTTTAATGCTCCATGCCTAATCGATTATAGAGCGTTAAAGAGCCTTAAAAAAGCAATTTGATCCATATGTGTATTTCTCTTTTTCTTAATTATAAGACGCAAATATGCAGAATTCCTTTCGCATCGATTTTTCTCTTTGCCAATTCACGATGTTTACCAGCACATTCTGGTGTAAATGACACATCATTTCATTCAACTTGCTTGAATGAAGAGAAGCATGAAATTGGCATTCAGTATCCCTGAAAGAACACGAGATCTGCCTCTTGATAAGCTAACGTTAATTCATAAGGTAACACGTTCCAAAAGCGTTTCAAAAGAAGAATGAGGAACGTATCACACGATTGCGGTGGAAATACAGTGACCCTTCTTGCAAAAAGAAAAGATAGAAAAGAGGAAGAGGAGGAGAAAAACGAGACAGGTGAAAAAGCGCGCTCGCGTGCTTAGCCACTCATCTCCCGAGGTCATCTCGATGGGCGATCACGGAGGGAAGAGAGTAGACTCCTCTCTGTTAATGAATAGCTGTGATACTACTGGTCTTTTCTCATAATTCATTCGCAAAAATAACTACGCTTCTAAACCGTCTGATTGCAAATAATCTTAGTATGTGCAAAATATTTATCGTTCATTCAATTTAATCATTAAGATATAATCATCTCATTTTATATAATATAAACTTTTTTTACATTTTAGTTTTCAACAATCAATAATACGATACAAAAAAGCTGCTTCAGTACTTTTTTAGATACTTTTAATAAATGTCGTAAATTTTTTGCTCACATAAATTTTATATAATTTTCTTTCTCCCAAAAAAAGTTTTAATGCTATTTTTTTTCTTTCCATTTTTTCAGATTATATGCCTGATAAATTTAATCATTTAATTGTTATTAATAAATCGTATCTTTAGCGTCACGAGAAGTCACGTTAAAAAGCGGCCTGCCGGTTCCGTGTCAACAATTACCTTTCCGGATGAAAACCGCGTCTGTCACGCTCAAGTGAGCGTACATTTCCGGTTCGGGACTATATCGAGGCAGGCAGGTCGACGACTCAGAGAGTGAGAAATTATCTATTCCACCTCCACATGATCGACAATATCTTTTCTGAGGTATGATAGAGGCGCGCCCTTCTGCTCTCGCCTCTAATACCATCGGCTCCGGCTATGTCAATTGTGCAAAAAAGCAATAATCATAATTCCTGTCATAACTGCGGTAACAGTTTTCATTCTCCCCATTACCGCGGGAATTATCACTTCACTTGCGTGGAGAAAAGAAAGGCGGCTGTGTCTCCGCTTTATGCCCCGACAAATCAAATATTCTGTCTCGAAAATATCTCGACTTTGTTACTAGAACTCTTCATCGAGCTCGTAAAAAAATCATCTTTGCTATGTGTAAAGGACCTCTAACTCTAAAAATTATCGCACATCCTTTTCATCTATAAATTTCGCAAATAAATTGAAAAATGTTTCTTTCTTAAAAAATATATAGAGACGCAGATGCTTTTTTAAGTTAAAAATAATTTATTATTCTGGCATACATATCTAGTAAGCTTAGGATAAATTTTTATTCTTTTATCAATCCTCTCTAATTAAAGCTTTAACAAAATTTTTAGCATTAATATAAATCAAAGTATTGTAAAAAAATCATGCAAATTAGAAACTTGCATATTGCTTTCTCATCATTTTATTTCGCTCACAAAATTTAAGCACTTTAAAGCAAACAGATTTTTTAATTTTGGTTTTCTTATAGGGAAAGATGTCCCAAATTTATAAAAGTTATAGAATATGCAGACATTTTTCAAAAAATTCAAAATTTTATAAAAAATGAATTCTTTCACCGATTCTCCATCATATTCAATATCAACTATCAACCATTCTTTAATAATATTCTATTTATGTAAAAAAAATTTTGCCTATTATCTCAAAATTTGCGGAAGTTAAAATGTGCACAGATATTTTCCTAAAAATTCAAAATTTCATAAAAAGTAAACCCTTTCACCGATCCTTACCAAGTTCAATACCAACCGTCCTTTAATAATATTCTATTCATTAAAAAAATTTAGTCCAATATCTTAAAATTTGCGAAAATTAGAGCTTGTACATTACATACATACAAATATACATTAAAAAAAAAAAAAATGATTTTTCGATGGTTTTGGAAAATTTTAAATACATTGGCATCGAAAATTGGAAAAAATATTTTGTCACGAAAACAAAGCTTCCTTTATGAAGAAGCAAAAGACAAAGTTAAATAATTAAGGAATACTCGTGCACATAAGGAGAATGGTAATATTATCACGTCGTAATAATAAAAACATATGTTCGTTGCGGCTACGTATAATTCTGTGATGTTGAGTGCACGAACACGTTTTTCACGCGTCGCGGAGCAAACTATAGGCTCGAGGATGGCTGATCAATGAAGAAAAAAATAATGGTCACGAGTACGTAGACCGCGATGCACTTGCACGCGCTGTTGAGTAAATACATTTTCTATTTAAGAAAAAAAAAAAAAGAGAAAAAGATGCGGGTTACGGACTATTTGTTATTAATTATGCAAATTATCGCTCGTCGCAATACGGACAAGTAACGGTTGCGCGTTCCATTTAAATAAAATTTCACGATTGAATCGAACGCAGTGATGCGCGTTATGCAACCACAGATAATATTATATCCCAGAGAATCTCTACGCGATCGTCGCGCGATTATTAATAATTTTTCTTCAATATTATTTGCGATTATTTCCTTGCATTTATTTCCTCGCATAAATCAATATATATTGTAACGCGAAGGACACCCTGTCAAGGTTTTTGTATAAAATGTTCAATATTATATTAATTAGGTATCTCTCTCTAAATATATTAAAGAGATATCTTAAATAAAATCTATTATATCTGTATATTTTATGTCTCTTTCTGTATCTAAGAGACATTGAATATCAGATGTGCTCCAAAATTACGCGTGTCATTTTTAAAGGAAAATAATATCGCAATGTGTAATTAAAGAATAATCGAAATAATTCCGAGCAATTAAAATGGATACTTGACACACTAACGCAATTATAGGCATTTCTTCAAAAATTTAGACAGTTTTACGATTTACAAATGTATATTTGCTTGTTTATCATATTATAGGTATTGCAGATATAGTTATGTACGTGCTATCGCACGCGATCTTCCAGCTAAGCCGGGGTCACGGTAGATGCACCGCGGATGCATTATCCTTGTGACTTCACCAGTGCGTCTCCGCGTTGCACAACCACAGACCACTGGCCAAGACTCGACGCGTGTTATTACGACGGCAAGTACCGTGTCTCAAGTGCCTTTCGATACACACAGATCATCCACGTGATACCTTCGTGGTGCAATGCAACTGCATTCGTATCGGAGATGAAGGATTATGAAAACTGCAGCTTTTATGCAGGATGTCTACTCAATGTTATAAAAAAAAAATTCCTTGAAAATTTCTTGATTTTTCTGATATTTTTGTTCAAAATTTGAAGTGAAGGGAATATTTAAAAAATTTTTTTTGGTTCGATTTCCGAAAACAATTTTTTTTTTATTTATATGAAAAAAAAACGAAGCCGCTTAAATTTCAAATGCTAGATTTATAAATGTATTAAAAAAACTGAATAATTTTCGTTAAAATAAAAACTTTCATAACACATTTTTATTTTTTATCACTAAAAATAAAAATAAAAAGTATGTAGTATATATTGAATATATGTGTAAACAGAGATAGATAGATTTTCATGCTTTTCAAAAAACTTTTATATAACTGTTATGGAAAATCTCGTTTTGTGACAAAATTATATTTAAATTTAAAATAAAAAAATTTTTCATATACTTTATACAAATATTTGATATAAGCTCGAAAGACTTTTGTACAATTTCTACACATCTCTGATTTGTCTATAAAATCTTGAAAGGTTAATGTTTAAAATATCCTCGCTCTTTCTGCGACAACGTGAATAAAAAAATTAATAGACTTATTAATAACATATATATGCCAATCGAATAAATTTCTCTTCTTCTTGTAACGACAAAAGAGAAACCCGTTAAAGCGTTAGCAACGTTCAAACTTTCAATATACTTGTTACTCTTTTTATAACGATCGATTTTTAAATATCGCACGTATATAAATATACGTGCGAAATTTTTTCCAAAATAAAGTTTACTTTACTAACGGAATATTCGCGGAAGCGATTAAAAGACTTTTATTCACTGCGATCGGAGAGGAGAAATACGAGATGGAGCGCGATTGTTTTTGCGCGAAAATTACGTCAAGAAAAGGAAAGTGTCACGCTCGACGGCCCACGGCGGCGGCAAAATTTTCACCTCGCAAAGAACCTGTCGCGGCAGCGGCGGCGCTGAACGAGGATGATAAAGATTAAAGACGATACGCGCCGACGAGTGTGACGACGATATGACACTTATAGAATCTGCGGTAAAAAGATTAGATGAAAGGAAAACACTCGAGACGCGTGTAGATACTCGGAGTTCGAATGCGTTCATTCGGTCAAACGAATAAATCAACGAGTTGAATTTCCTTTGCCATTTATTATCCTAAATTTACTATCCCATATAAACGGGCGCTTTAAATTCCTATCTCTATTTTTAAAGACGCAAGAAATTAATTAACTTATGCCTGATGATAATTAATTAATATTTTTGAGATCGATTTGTAATTTGTTGGATCTAAAATCTTATAAATCATAGATTTCTTGCCAGTCTTATAATGCCTCTTAATTATCATTCATATAATTATGTATTTATTTGCGCGTTACAAAGATTTATATCTTTCATAAATGTAAGCTATGTTTTTAATATTTTTTTACTCCGCGCCTTTAAAAAGATATAAAAATGGGAAAAATTATATTAAAGTATTTGAAAAGTTAATAATCTCAGAATACAATTAAAGAACTGGTAGAAAATGTATATTAAATATCAAATGTACATATGTGTCAATAACGTTTTTTTACGTAATATGCGATATTAGATATCGATGTGAGATTATATTTCAAAGAAATGAAATTATCGAGTGAATAGATCAAGTTGAAAGATTAGGTTCAGCTTACGTGACAAAGTATTATTGCTCAGCCTTATTACGGCGATACAGTTGCAAGATAAAGACTGTCAAATAACACATACGTTTTGCGCGTAATGCGAATATTCATTACAAGCAAAAATTGTTATTAATAATTATAATATAATATATATGTTTATGTATAAAATTCGAAAAATTCGAAAATCTGGCATTACAAAATCCATAAAAAATATTGCATATTTTGCAGTAATTGAAATATAATATCAGATGTTTCGATTTTTTTTATTTAACATCAATAAATATTTGTGTCTTTTATGACTAGGTGCCATCTTGTAGTTTGACAGATATAAGAAAATGGCGTTTAAAAATATATGTATATATATATATATATATATATATATATATATATATATATATAAAAATGTGTAAAATTAAAACATTTTTTTCTACTAAAAAAAATATCGTAAAAAAATAAATCGTAAAAAATCGTAAAAATCGTAAATAAATCGTAAAAAATCGTAAAAAAATAAATAAAAAAATAACATAAAATATATCGGTGTAAATATCTTTGTCTTTAAGAATCAAGGGACTGTTACATCACGCTTTGTGGACGCGAGATAAATAAAGTCACGATTGAAGGCAAGAAATTGAGGGAGGAAATAAAGAATGTCGAAAGTTTCGTCCGCGCACGTAGCAACGTGGATCAAATACTAACTAAACTAGTTGACTGTAGCTAACAAGAACCGGGAACGCTCGAAGGAGCGTGGAAAGTTGAACGTCTGTGAGAAATCCCGTATCCTCGAATAGTTATATAAACTATTACCGGTCACGCAGCATAAGCAGAATGTCGCTAAAATCCTGGATTACAGAATATCTAACGAGCAATCCGTAGTAGTCTGTCAATATAAGAAAAGAAGCGATACAACATCTTGAACCGGCAAATCCTCTTCAAAACAAGCATTGCCATTTTCGTTATTTCCACATTGAATGAATTCACGATAAATCACGATTATCAAATTATGACAGGCATTGCCGTCTGTTTTCGAACATTATTTTCCGAACACGGAGATGAGCACATAAAGGTGAAATCAGGATCATCCTCTCGATTTATGCGGTGCGAGAAAGAGAGAGAGAGAGAGAGAGAGAGAGAGAGAGAGAGAGAGAAGAATACTATTTAATAATCCCCTAACGTGTCTGAGAGGAAGCGCGCCGCACAGCTGTTGCTAAAATAACATCTTACGAAATACGTTGCATGTAAATATATTTTATTATCAGCTCGTGAACGATGTCCCATCGTTTCTTACGATCTCGATTATCCAATTAGATGTTGCGCTTCTTGCGATGAGAGCATTCACGTAACGCGTCGATGAAAATTTGTAGCCGGATTGAACATAAATAACAGCTAAGCGTTGTCATCGGCTAAATGTTTTCGCGGTTATTTAAAATTAATTTTTAAGCAGCCCCTAGTCTCGTAAACAAGACACTTGATTTGATACGTGAGACGCACGAGTACGTGCATGTATGTGTGCGGTGATTTATGCATCGTGCGCGATCGTAAAGTTTTTGTTCATCTCTTATCCTCGCGAATGCGTATCACTCTCCTCGACGGGCAGCCTTCGCCTAAGTGTCCGAGATTACTTAAGGAATTGCGCAAATTTATCCCCATTCGTAACGCTTGTCAATGCGATGGAAAGTAATAATACTTACATGCGCCAAGTAATGATACTTATAAATCCGCTATATTATTTATAAATTCGCCGCTTTATTCGGAGCGAGTAAATATAATGGAATCCTTACGCGAATTTTCTTTGTTTAAATCGTAAATCCGTCGTCTTTACGCAATCATTTTAAAATGTTTTGGCTGAAAAATAGTGGCAAAAGAATGTCAAAATTAAAAAAATATATATATTTTTTACGTTTATATTGGTTAAAAAATCAAATAAATAAATTCGGATTATGAAAAGAATTAAAGTATCACAAAATAATATGATTTTTAACGTTTTCGTAAAAGAAAATAGTAATTAATATTTTTCCTAATTTATGACAAAAACTTTTGATCGTGAATATTTCCTGGAATCAATTGCAAGAAACAAAGAAAAATGTAATTGTAAAGTAATTTGCAGAAAAAGAGAAATAAATTTAAATAATATTTTTCTATAATTTTTAATAAATAACTTTTAAACAAATAAATGGATTTAAATCAAGTTTTCTACAAATATTTATTAGAGTTTTCTTAATGTAAAAATTTTTATTTCGTTGGCAATGTTTTTTTCTTGTCAAATTTGTCAATAAATGCTACAATACGTGATTTTCCAAGAATCAATACAAACTTTAAACTCTAATAATTTCCAAATCATAAAGAAAATTGTACGCATGTTTAGCACGGATATTCAGAAAAAATAGTAGTTCACAAAATTTTCATGTTTTTGTCAATTTTGACATATGACACACACATCCTTAAATGTTTTACCACACGTATATTGCAATTTCTAAACATCATATACGACAAATTTCGAAATTTCCGATTACATCCTATGTATCGTACAATGAATATAAAAAAAAAGAATTGAATTAATGACAAGGCTTATACATTATTACAATATAATACGCATTTCGCGTGATTGCATGAGATATGTAGGAAATATTTCTGAAATTTTTGTTTTAAGAGTTGCATTCACATCCAAGTGTATATTGCTTTATCTACGTTAGATCGGCAACGAAAAATCAGTAGTTTCACTGAACAATATAAAAGAAAAAAGAAATCTCATTCCTGAAAGAGATTGCAGATCAATAGAAAAAAAGAAAGTTGTCGCTGCACGCTATTCGGACTTGTCATGATAAATTGCGCAATTAAATGGCAATTTCAAACATGGCGATCTATCGGTTCGTTGCCCGTCGTGTTGATCGCATTATTAATAAAAGCAGAACATTCTATTTAATAACAAGTATTGCAGTCTTTTTTACCACATTACATTACAACACCGCTGCTTGAGAAAAAAAAAAGAAAATGTCGCAGAACTGGTTAAAAAATAAAACATATATTCGTAAGTTATATAAAATTGCATTAATTAGATACATTTTTCCAAGTATCCATGCCTATGACATTTTGTTGTCAATTGAACCGGTCGACATTCGAGACGGCCTTCTCTCGAGAGAAGACATAGCGTATCACCGCGACCAAGTTGACGCGAACACAAAGTATTTGATGTCATAATCGCCAGCGACTGGTTTTACGGTAAAACCAGGCAAGCCATTATCCAAGCGACAGAAAAATTGTAGCACGAAGCTCTTATGTCTCATTATGACAGTTATCCTTCGCGAGACGTTCTCTGTTTCAGAATTTCTGCTTTTATATGCCGCATCAAGTTTACCTCTTTGGATTTTTCTCTTTCGTAACGTATCAAGTTCGTTTATAATTGGAATATAAATCGTGCAATGAATTTTGAGATCATCAACACATGTAAAATAAGAAGATAAGTATCTTGCGCGATAATGAAAGAAAAAGGAAGGAAAATAATAATCATTGAAATACTCAAGTCACTACAGTTTCGGTTCTTTGGACAGATATTCTTGGTTTTTTTTTTTTTCATTTTGTGTATTTTATTTTATTTTATTTTTTTTGCAAATATATAATTTATTACAAAAAATACTGTATGCTAAACAATTGTTTAGCATATTATTTTTTTTTTTTATATTTGCAAAATTCTTTAAACAACAACCGATATTGACATCACAAATAACCGACAGCTTTTTAATAATTCCGACATTTCGTAATTAAAAGACTGAGATTCGTATAGAGAAAGATTCTTACTTATTGTTAATCAATCGATCGTTTAAAAATTCAGCTTTTTCCTTAATGGAAATAAACATGAAGCAAATACCACAAACTCCACCGTAAATTATGTCCAAGTGTGTCTGCTCACAATGTAGACAGCAATGTAGAAATTCAAACCGCAAAGTCATAAGTTTTTCGACTGTCAGCAATAGTCCGACAGATTTTCTATCGAAACGATTCTGTTTAAGCGACATTCACGTGCCATTCTCTACCATCATAAAACGCGAATGTCGTTTAAACGAATTGATTCGCGGTTGATGGAGAGACTCATTGCAATGCAATCGGAAAAATTAATTGTTTATCAATGGACGATATTGGTAATTAAACCAACAAAGTGTCACGTTATGCAGCGTGCTTGCGATCAACAAGCCTAACATACATCGTAACATGATTATTTTTTTACGCCAGGCTGTTCTAAGAGTAAAATGTCTTTATATCTTTAGATATAATTATAATCTTAAAATTATATTATATTATAAAAATTATAAAAATTATATTATAAAAATAAATCTTAATAATAAATTAATATCTTAAATTAATAAATATCTTATAAATTATATCTTCAATATTTATACCTTCAGATTTCTTTTCATTGACAAATTTCGCAGAGGAATAAAATGTTAATGCGATTGTATATACATATGCAATAAAAAGATTTGTTATCAGAATTGAAAAAGAGAATATATGCACCGAAAGAAAGAATTTTTCTGCATTTTCAATCAAGTTTGATTGTTTTATATTGATAGATTTTTATAAGTCTTATATGTCATATTAGATTTCGCTCATATAAAATAAACGAAAATATATAGCATTGTCTATTAAATAAATAAATTTTATTTTTTCATAATTTTTTTCATACTCTTTATAATCATAATTTATGATTATATAAAAAACTTTTATAAAGCTTATAAAAAAACTAATAATATGCTCATTTTAAATATGAAAATAGAAATTGTCTGATGAGCCGTGTCAAATTGAATTGTTATCTATGATGACGTCTATTTCAGCATCGCTGAAAAATAATATAATACGCAAGAGAAAACGGAAAGAATAAAGACGAAAAGAAAGTGAAGGTATAAAAAAGTTTATGATTCAAGAGATAGACAACCACGTCACGTTCATTCATCCCTACATTACGCAAGCGGTTTATACCCAGTAATTAACCCATCTGAGTATGCACTTTCCCTATTTTGACACGGCTTGCCACCATTCTTTCTCCGTTCATGTAAACATCCGTAAAATGATCAATTTGTCTTTCTGCAAGCGATAAAAACTCTAATATGCCACGATATTCGTTTTCCTTCTAAAGACATGCCATATAAGTGCTTTGTATCCAAGAAAATATACGTACTATCGTCGTTATGTAAGGACGTTTTTGCCGCACTTAATTGACAGCCTTTCCTCCATTCGAGGAAACGGGAGACACTTGAACTTTTTGTTTCAAGCGACATTTAAATTATATGAAGAAATGCAGCATCGCAGACAAGCTTTCTTCATTGCATCCGTCATCTTGTATCCGATACATTATATTGCATACCGTCGTCATAAGAGTGTTCTAATGTTTCGGGAAGGATCTTGGAAAAAGGATCGATGCTCTTTCCTCGTTCGCGAAAACGGAAAGAGGAGCGCTCAGCATCAAGCTGCGATTAGACCGCGCGGTGAAATGCAAGACCAGAAAAGCTCTCCTTGAGATCTTCTCGACTCGATGCCGCACTAGCTCGGCATCTCACAATAACCGACCGGCGGATGAGGTTGCACAGATCGAGGTTCCACGATTTCAACCACGGTTTTATCCCGTTATGTAAAACGCCCGCGTAAGAGGCGTCTCGCACTCTCCGACACGCTATCCCCGACGCGCATTTCGAGCGGCTCTACAAATCGGATATGGATTTTTTTTTTCCGGACTCACCTTGCCGGAAGCGGGCGAGCCCGACGTGGGGCTCAGGCCCTGTTGCAGATGATACATCTGGGGGGTGAGCATAGACGATGGTGCGCCGAGGCTACCCGGGGCGACAGCCACGCTCGTCATGGTCATTTCCCGCGACGGTCGCAGACCTCAGTGTCTTCGTAGCACCAGCAGTCCGCGCCCTTCTGCTCCTCGCGCAATCTCGCATCCTCAGCTCCTAGCGAATCTGTAACCGATAATGGAGCAATTGACTTTTTTAGATAAACCTAATACAAGTAATACATATCATGTTTTAACAAAAAAAATTTTAGTAGAGTTATACATGAACA
This sequence comes from Cataglyphis hispanica, assembly GCF_021464435.1. Lineage (NCBI taxonomy): Eukaryota > Metazoa > Arthropoda > Insecta > Hymenoptera > Formicidae > Cataglyphis > Cataglyphis hispanica. The sequence goes on from NC_065971.1 coordinate 5,318,600, forward strand.
AAGACAGTCTTTCGTTATCAAATTTTGAATTAGAAACATTCAAGAAAATCTTTCATAAAAAAACTGTGACTTCAATGTAAGGCAGAATAAATAAAATAAAATTATATATAATAAATTTATATAATTTATATAAAATAATATTTATGTAATTTATAAAATATATTTATATAATTTATATATTATAATAATATTTATATAATATTATATATTATAATAATATTTATATAAATTTATAAAATAAATTTATATATAATTTATAAAATCACTGACTTACAATATTTTAATACCGACTTTTATAAGAATCTTTTTTATATAATAAATTTTATTGCTGATATTTTAAGGAAATATATTTGAGAGATAAACAAATAATTTTTCTGCTCTCTATATAATATTTAACCCGGTTATGTTTCATAAAAAGAAGCTAAGCTATATTTAGATATGATACTGATATTAATTGCATTATCTGTGTAGCGAAATCTACGTTTCAGCGGCGAAATGATGAGTAAGGATTCGATGGTAGCAAAACGGCGGCATTTCCTTGCATAATCACCGTGATAGATTACGTAACCTGACAATAGTATACCGTGGAATTTCACTTCCCCGTTGAGAGATCACGATTGTGCAATTTTCGTCGCGCCAGACGAGATATTTGGCCGACCAGATATCTCGCCTGCTAGATCTAAAAAATATTAATTAACCAAAGTTATCACGAGCATTGGATAACGACAAATATATCTCGCAAATTTTATGCCTGTTTAACACCACGTAATATTTTTCAGTGACATTTAGTATGACGTGACATTTCGTTCGCGAATTTGTCGCTCGGTCGATCTTTATTTAGTTGATGCAATTGTTACTTATCTTATTATATTTAATAATTATATATTAATTTTAAATTCTTATTTTTATTATAATTACAATTCTATTTTAATTTTTTCTTTTGTAACATAAATGTTTAAATAATATTTTTATAATACTATAAGTATATTAAATGGAATCAATCAGAAAGAACCAATACGCAATGCCTTTAATGCAAATCACAAATGTGAAAGCCAGATATAAAATGCAAACTCAGTCTCAATTATGTAATATAACATTTATAGTACGTCAAGTTAAAATTCGGCATTTATGTAAAGAAATACCATTATGTAAGCGAACGTATTATTCACTGAGCCTCTAATCGACTCCATTATTATTCTATCTGAAAACTTTCGTCAATCGATCCATTTAAAAATTAAACAGAAAAAGACAACAGATCTATTAATGAAATAGAAAATTGAAGTAGAAAATTTTATAAATAATTCATTTAGCTAATTATATCAACCAAGAATATTTTATCGTGCTGACTTGGAGAAATATATTTAACCCAAGTAGATTGAATAAAGGTTTTAAATGCAAGAAGACACGGATCGCGTGATTCTCACTGAATACGCACGTTCGTTGGGACGAAGCAAAATTAAAATAGATAAACTTGAACACTTCTCAGCTAACATCTATGACTAACAGTCGATGCAAACGAGTCCCACAAATTAATTCCATGAACGAGGGAACGCGATGTATGAGTGACTCGGTAGCACTTAATTAACAGAGCGAGAGACTATCTAATAAATGGAGCAGGTAACTGTTCGAAAAAGAAACGAAACAAACGCGACTGCGAACGAATCTAACGATGAATTGTATTATAATGCACGCTACCGCCTTAGCGGTAAAGCCACGTCATTTCCAGACGACGAAATTATGAGAGATCTTTATTTCATTATTTTACTTATTTAAATCTTCCTTTCAACAAATAAAAACTCGTAAAGTTTATTTTTTTATATTAGAATCAAAACGATCGTTATCGATTAATTATATCTTGCTTAAACCAGAAAGCAGATTTCAACTTTATGTATAGCTCTGATTTTTGTCAGATCAATTGTAGAAGCTCATAAATTATTTTCTAATAACTGTCATGTCCGAATTATATTCATACACACAAAACTTAACCCTCTATGGGCCCGTGTAACTTTCAGGTCACATTTCAATTTATCGATATTTTACCAAATAATTATGCGAACATTATAGGCTGCGTGACTTCAAAGTCACATAGTGAATATTTAAAACAAATTTTTTTTTAATTTAAAACAAAATTTATTTAAATTTAATTAACATCAGCACAAGATTTAAAACAAAAATTCGGCCCATAGAGGGTTAAATAAAGATGTCTGCAGCGAAGTCACCGATCCAGCCGACCTGTTACAGCCGTGCAGTGCATTCCCGGCATTCTTCCTCATCGATGCAGCATCATCGACCCACTCATGATACATGAGCGAGCACATGCCAGGTAATAACTGAGACGAGCGCAAAAACTGAAACTATTTTTGCGCGAGATCACAAAAATAAGCGCGGAAAGAAATAACCGCGAGTGATCAATTAAGATCAAAAAGAACACGAGGCGAATAGCGTGAAACTGCATCGATTTATTATATAATACGATTTATATAACAATTATAAACCTCCTCTCTGGAATTTTCTATCATAGATGACAAACACGAAATTTAAGACTAACTCATTAATTCTTCATCAGTCGTGTGTCAAAGGTTGTCATAATTAATGCACAGAGTTGTACTTAGCTTTTTGTAATTAAAACTAGAAAACGTCATTTTTTTTCATGAAACTATTTACGCGTTAAAGATTAGCAAGAGATTGAAACAAACGTCAAGGTAAATGCATAAAAAGTTGTACTTCACCGATTTAATCGCCACTCTTAGATATGTTATATATTATTTTTGTGAGATAAGACACACAAATTCGTGTAGTTACATGTTGAAAACTGTTAACGAACTGCGAGAAATTGATAAGATATTATCTATCACCCTTATCCCATGAATGTAAACAATTTATTTTTTTCCATGTTCACTCTACAACAAATACAATGTATACAAACTTCAACTTTCTTAATGTTATTTTATGAGAAAAAATATTAAAACTGTGAAACTTTAATTTGTTATATATTTTAAACATCTAAACCAATACCGTCCAATATTCGTCTTGATTCTTGCGAGGAATTACTCAGAACACTCTCCCCCTTCCCCGCTACAATATCTCTAAGTAGCGATTAAATCGATGAGATGTCACTTTTTATACATCAACATCACAAAAAAATTCTATAATGCTGTTAAACTGTCATGTCAGTGTATAGTAATTATTTTGATGTATTATATATATTATATATATATATATATATATATATATATATATATATATATATATATATATATATATATATATATAATTATATATAATGAATTTTATAAATTTATATATAAAAATATAATTATTTATATTTATTCTAATGATTTATTTAAAATTAATTATTTATTATTAATCATTTATATTATTTATAATTAATGATAATATTAATTTTCTTTATTTCCCTGATATTCTTGAATTCAAATATACGCGCATATTTATTTAATATTTACGTACGTATACGGACGTTACATATTATTTAACAGGCATGAATGCGAATCGCGTTTCATGAATTGCAAAACTAGGAACGAACAAAGAGAAGCAGCGCCGACTCCGTAACAGGGAGTGTACGACTCGCCGAAAGACAATCATCAGGCATTCGCTTTCGTAATGATACAGTATGTCTACGATCTAACACCAGAACAACGAGAGAGAGAGAGAGAGAAAGAGAGAGAAAGAGAGAGAGAGAGAGAGCCGTAGGGAAAATGATCGTTGCAAAAGGAACTAAATAATATCAGACTATCATCAGGACTTCAAAATCGACGGCGATACTCCCTGTCTCAGTCTTGCTCCTTTTTTCGTCTAAACAGCTTGTATCCCGTAATTATACGTTGCAAAGTCAGACTAAAAGAAAATAACGATGCGACAGATAAAGTATACGATGACAGAGTTCAAAGTGAGAGTATCGATCTTTCTTATCTAAAAATTGAAAATTCTTCTCATCTCAAAGCTACACAACAATTAAAAATTAACAGAAGTGAGTAAAATTTGAATGATTTAATTTTTTATTTAATTATGAGCAGATTCCACTTTAATTTAAGTGTAAATCAAAATTTAATTTTCAAAATATGTAATAGAAAATTGTAGAAAATTGTGGAGGAGACAATATGAATTGTTATTAATCTTTCGATAAGAACAAACTCATTCGAAACTCCTCGAAAGATATATCATCAACGAAGAAAATGAAAGTAATAGCAAAACATCTCCTGTATGGATCTATATTTGGATGGATAACGACATTGCGATCATGCGTAGCAAGTAACTAGCAACAGGATGACGCTGATGATGATGATGATGTAATCCGCCGTGAAACCGAAAGACCGCGCATTTCCTCGGTCGTGTAAGCTACAAGCACATGTATTCGCATTGACTCGTTATGTGCACAGTTCGTCGTACATCGTCGATAAATGGCCGCGGTGAAAAGTAATAGCCGAGGAAATCGCGCATAACGGACAATTATGTCGTTACCATAGTAGTACAGCAATCAGCAACGCGCGCGTTTACCCAAAACTTCGAATTAATCGGCGTATTTCTCACGATGCGAGTTTTTGTAATGAGGTCATTTTCAAAACCTTATTTGGCAATCGAATTAAATACATGTTTAATGAATCCTGAGAGAAATGAAGCAAAAGCGATAGATTTTAGAAATTTAAAGAGTGATACAAAAAAAATATGTAAATTTTGAAGTAATTTAGAATTATCGGTAAATCTTATAAGGGCGATCTCGCGAAATTTTTTGAGACTCACATATTTTATGTATTTTAAGGTGTAGAAAAGGAATCTGTTGAAAAAAATTGACACTCTCGTTCCATTTTTTTATATATTCCTGATTAAAGATTTTGTGCAATATTGACGCCGAGTACATTGTCTGCTTGATATATAAGAAAATAAACAAAAATAACTTTTTTTGTTATTGTTAATAGTGATAAGAAACACACAAAAAAATCAGATGTCCTAGAACTATAAATTGTATCATTATTTCCATAATGACAGGTTCTGCCGTCGCGAATATAAAAAAATTTACACGGTCATATTCAATCAGAGATAATGCTTTGTCACATGAGCATCTTCCAACCTTATCGTATGCACATTAATTATGTCCTTCAACGGACTAATCGACGACGTGAATTATAGTAGGAAAAAAATGCATCAACTTTTCACTTAATGATATGTCGGCTTACATATATAATGTGTCATGTGTCATACACAATTTAAAATATTGAAAGAAATAATAATTTATCATTTATGTTCAAATCAAAATTAAAAATCATAATAAAAATATATATAATCGCTAGCTTATTACACTCGTTAAAATAATAGAAAAAAGTTATTACACAAAGTGATATTTTATCACTTTTATTATTATAGAATATAATAATTATTATAATTAATAATATAATAATAATTATATAATAATTATAATAACAATAATGATAATTATATAATAATAACAATAGTTACAAATAATAATAACAATAATAATTATTATTATATAATTGTTATTATTGTTATTTTTTTTTTATTTTTATAAAAGGTTGGAGAAACAATGATATCTCCTTGGTCATTTTCCATGAGATCTATAGATTAGGAAAATTCGATAAGAGTCTCTGTACGACTCATCTTCCGGAAGAAACGCGTGAGACACGGCATACCGTTAATGTGGGTTAACACACCTCTTGAAGGACGACGTAAGTGCATACTCCGAGTACTGTTAATCCACGCCGACTGTTTCTCATCATCATGCAGCGTCGCGGCGTTCAATGATTTTTAAGTAATGGTCGCGTCGCGCATTCTGAGACGCAGCCAGTATTCGAGATGCGAATATTTATGGATGTAGTGACATATACGCGGATGCTGGAGAAAAAACCTATATCGAAAGCAAATCAATCTATCGTATTAAACATATTATTGAAACATATTAAAGAAAAAACAGTAAATAAACAAGATATTCCTTAAATTATAACGTAATGAATCCTCTGATTATAAATATTATATTATAATATAAATATTAGTATTATATTATAATATAAATATTGTATTATTATATAAATAATATTATATTATATTAAATATAAATATTAAATTATAATAAATTTATATTTATGATTGTATATATAATAAAAAACTTTTTGTAATCTTTGCACATTTAGAATGCATAAATTTAGCTTACATATTTATTTGATGTAATTAAATATGAAACATAAATGAGTTTGAAATGCGAGTGGCAAAACGAATTACATATAAGATAAATAAAAAATTGTAAATCAGGCGCGTATAAAATTATCTGTAAAATAATTTTAAAAATCTTTGTCTAATTAAATCAAAAGTACGACGAATTCAAAAATATGTTTGAGGAATTTATTTTGGAGTATTCTAATTACAGTTTAGCGGTTTTAGCAGTTGATTATATCTTTTTAATATAATATGATCGACACATAGACATAGATTTCTAAAATAGGATTGATCGAGGTAATTGTGACAGTGGGACAAATGTGAAATCGTAATATTCTCTAGTGATAAAATTTTAAGTCATTATCTTTTTAATCTTCATGATAATTATCGAATTAATAGTCCTCAATTTCATAAATTTTTAATAAATTAAGCGTTAAAAAACATTGCAGATTTTATTTTCATTATCTCAATATTTGAAATATATAATGCTATCATATTATAAATAAATAGATAATAGAAAGCAACCGCTGCCTCTCTTATTTGCTTTTTTAATGACACCATATACTCCTTGAAAATCTAGAATAAACGTATATTGCGTTTGTAATATTTTTTTTTTCAATTTATCAAATCATTTCAACATCAAATAAAATATAATTTATTATTATATTATATTATTATATTTTTATTATTATATTTTTTATATTATTATATTTTTTATTTTATTTTTTTTTTATTATATTTTTATTTTATATTATTATATTTTTTATATTATTATTTTTTATATTATTATATTTTTTATTATTATATTATATTATATTATATTATTATATTATTATTATATTATTAAAATATTATTTATTATTATATATAATTTAATATATAATTTATATGTAGAATGAGACACACACATACTCTGTAAAGAAGATTTTAAAGAAATAGCGAACAAGAAGCATCGGCATGACAAAGCGAATCGGAAAGATGAAAGCCAACGCAAATGTCGAGACATATTAACTTTCCCATGTATCATGGTCAACGACCGTTGAATGATGTCTAGTATGGCTAACTGATTATCAAATAGAAAATTTTTCAAGATCGCGAAAATTCTCTTACTCAATAACAGATTAATCACGTCATCAGTGCACGAAAGCCAATGTATCCTACCATATGAAGCTTTGTTTTCACGAATACCAGATCGCGGATGATTCTTAGATGATGCTTTGGCCGAATCGATAACGGTTCTCGCGAAGAACGGTTATCGATGCCGATCGCGACAACGGAGGGAAGATGAAGCCGAAGAGACAATGCTCAAGCTAATAGGAGATGGTCTTCTGCGAGAGACCCTCACGGCGAGACAAGAAGATGATCCCGAGGATGATCTTCGGGACAGCGTCACGATGCGAAGTATGAAATTGCCGCGATTGGCACGCGTACATCGAGCGACAAGAATAATGATCTTCTGTTCTCTCTACTAAATCGCCGTAAATTTATCTCGTTCGAGAGAAATTTATCCCGCTCGCGCCTCGATGATCACCACGGCGGGGATATTGCAGCACAGCATCCTCCGTTGCCAGTCGATGATCTTCGCAACGGCGCGTAACTCCGGTTAACGTTAGGAAGGAAATTTGGAAAGCGAGAAATCAGCACTTTTGTTATCTTCCTTGACATACAAAATCAATTTCGTACGAGCCTAAGTTTCTTAAGATTGTATAGTATATATTTAGATTTCTCCTCGTGATTACTATCAGTTTGAATCAAATTGTTTCGCAAACGCGTAGAGAGAGAGATCTTTCTTATAGAGATCTCTCTTATTTTTATATATAAAAAATTATGAAAAATTAAGTATAATACTAATTAAATATAAAATTAAATATATATGAAAAATTATATATATATATATATATATATATATATATATATATTGTGTTCTATATTAAATATGATTAAAAATCTGAATAATCACAAAAGCATGTATAAAAACAAGATGAAAATTGTGCAAATTAAAAACTTGCACATTAATTCCTCATCATTTTATTTCGCTCACAAAGCTTAAGCTCCTTAAAGCAAGCGAATTTTGATTTCTTCATATAGGAACATATCTCAAACTTTGCTCAATTTATAGTTAATTACAGATTTTCAAAATATTAAAAATTTTATACAAACTGAATCCTTTCACCAATTCTCATCAAATTTAATACTAACCATTCTTTAATAATACTTTATTTATATAATAAAATTTAACTCAATATCTTAAAAATATCTTTTGCGAAAGTTAGAGCGTGTGCAAACATTTCTAAAAAAATTCAAAATTTTATATAAATTGAACCCTTTCACCAATCCTCATCAAATTTAATACTAACCATTCTTTAATAATACTTTATTTATATAATAAAATTTAACTCAATATCTTAAAATTTGCGAAAGTTAGAGCGTGTGCAAACATTTTTAAAAAAATTCAAAATTTTATATAAATTGAACCCTTTCACCAATCCTCATCAAATTTAAAACCAACCATTCTTTAATAATACTTTATTTAATACAATAAAATTTAATTCAATATTTATAAATTTGCAAAAGTTAGAGCGTGTGTAGACATTTTTAAAAAAATTCAAAATTTTATTAAAAAATGAACTCTTTTACCAAGTTTCCCCACATTCAATACTATCCAATATTCCATAATTCATCCAATATATCCATAATTCATCTTTTAATGATATTCTATTCATTTAAAAAAAATTTTGCCCGATATTTCAAAAATTACGGAAGCTTAAAAGTTGTACAATGTACATTCTGTACAATCATACATACATATAGGTATTTTTAAAAAATATGATTTTTCGACATTTTAACACATTCTGAACATATTAGCATAGAAAAACTGGAAAAAAAAATGTTGCCACTTGAAAACAAAGCTTCTTCTATGAGAAAGCAAATAAGTCCAATAATTTCATTATCCGATGATAAAATCGGAAAAAAATAAATGTATCCGCGAGCGATGGTAACAGTGTATATATACTTGCGACATTATGAGTAAAATAGAAACTTATCAAAGGTAAAATATCACGGTAATAATTACGCTTACGGCAATATTTGCAACAAATGACGATAATATACAGCGATAAGTCAACGAGAGATGCAGGATTTACAAAGTGAGACACGAGTGCAACATCAATGCCACGCGATCCTTATTTCGAAAAAGATGGTTGGGAAAGTGTCTGATAAACACGATACCGCGAATTTATCCACCCGACATGTCGGCGCGGCCACTCGATTGAGACGGTGTCGGTTGCGAAAGGCGCGAGAGAGCGGCGTAAATGAAAATAATGCACCGCGGAATCGGCGCCGGAATAGGATGAATGGACGATAAATATAACATGTTACTTCTCGCGCGGCGCGAAGAGGGTAAAAAGAAATCGTAGAGCGATGGAGGCGGCAATCTCTGGAGCCCCCGAAGCGTGAAATTGCCACGTATCGGCGCGCGTTACAATACGTGCGGGACAAGTGACCGGCGGAAAGATCTGACAATGAGAGAGAGAGAGAGAGAGAGAAAGATTCAGATTGTAGAGATCTCTTCCGATTTCTGGTATGGAAAAAAAACTCTATAAGCACTTTTCATCACATACATTTCACACATTCTCTACAGGATGTTAAGAAAAAAAGGATAAAATATTTTAAAGGGATTTACTATGTCTCAAGATAAGTTAAGTCTTAATAAACATAGATGTGCAAGCCGTTTCTTAGATATTTGCAATATTTTATTTAGGTTCTTATTTAGAGTTATTTAAAAAAATCTGGTGTATGCAGAGCCAACATCGTGTATAAAGAAGTCTGTGTCATAATCAGGCTGAACCTAAGTGTGTGTTTGAAAAAGCACGAGATTTTTTTGCGGAGATTCGCATAGACGTGGAAAAAAATCATTTTGATCTTCTCCAATAAGATAAAGTTAAACAACAGTTGTGTTTATCTTTTTGCATAAATTATAATAAAAATAAAAATTTAAAAGAAAAAATAAAAATTAGAAATATAAAAAAATAAAAATATAAAAAAGATAAAAATATCAAAAACAAAAAAAAAATAAAAATATCTCAAAAACAATTCATTTGCGGACCCATGTTCATTAAGACTTTTTGACTTTTTTTGGCATACTCATCCCTTTAAATTATTTTACTCTTTTTTTTAAACACCTTGTATATTAGTGGTAAAAAATAGAACAAAATTATGATTACTTTAAAACTTTGAAAGTAGCAGAAAAAAAATCTTACAAGACTTCTGTAAGAATTTCAATTATTATAATCCTTTAGTAATTTTGTTCATTGATCTATTTATTTATTTTATCTTTATTTATTCTGTGTGCCTCTTCTTTCTCTTTTTCTCTCTCGATTTTTAAATTACACAATTCCTAAATACTGTGCAATTCCTAATGAAAAATCGAATGCTGGACAAGAGAATTAGAATTGCGAAAGAGAAGAGAATAGATTTCTAATAAAAAAATGCAAAACAGAGGAATGAAACAGAATTACGATAATAAAAATGGACAAACTGGAGATGAGTATCTTCCGCGTGAAACAAGAACGTTCACCGGCAGAAGAAACGCGGATAAACCTTCGGATTATCTGCTACCACTCGTTGACAGAGCGCAGAAATAAGAGAGGAGAGAAGGATTTATTTGCCGAGTCCGCTATGGTCGCGAAAATATAGCGAATTACGCGTTAATTACGGGCGCTGATTGCATTTCTGATTGGCCGCCGCGAATCTTCTAACATCGTAATACAAAACTAATTTTTAAGAAAGAATTAGATGATCATCAATTAGTCTTTTCTCTATCTGTTTGAAAATATTATAAAACTGAAAAGCCTTATTTTATTGCAGACAGTTTTGTTAACAATTGTTATTGATATTAGCATTAATGTTTATTATTCATAATTCATTTTTTATATTATTTATAATATTTGTAATATATATATATATATATATATATATATATATATATATATATATATTTGTAATAAATATTTTTTTATAACTTTAGAAATGTATCAACCATAAGATTAAATTATATGTAGCTCTGCAAATATATATGTTGTCCTATATAGTTTTACAATTTTTATATTTATATTATTTGAGTCATCGTAATTAATTTGATCAAAAAATTAATGAGAAGCTTCAAAATTGATACTAATTACAATAATTACTGGGTAAGGAGTTACTGCAGGAGATCTCAATATAACGGGACTAATTTTACTACTGACCCAGTAGTAGTAGTTCGATAGATGATAGGAAAGGAAAATCGAGCATAACGGGCGACTATGGATTTCAACGGAAGTAGGTTAGACGCAGGAGAACAAGGACCGGACACACAAAGCAAGATGAGCGAGACGCAAAAATAAAATGAAATTTTATGGCGTCTCGCGTTGACCAGTCCGAGCCTCATCACAGCGCTGACCCACTTACGGCTCCATATCGTGGATCTTCGATCACTTTCATACCGAGCCAATCCAACCAATCAGCAACCCGTCTCGAATCCTAGGTCAGTGAGTGTTCCTTAAGTCCCTTTTTCAATGCATTAAAGTTTCAATGTTCTTCAAATTATACATTTTAATAAAATTTTAAATTATTTCTTGATTATTATTTCAATTAAATCAATTTAATTCTGACAAGAATCAAATTCTAGCAATAATCATAGATCAGTTAACGACAAAAACTTATATAGAAATAAAAGAAAAAAAAATTCTGGTATATTATAATTAAGAATTTGAATGAAAATTTCTATTCAATTTGAAACTCGATTTCACTCCGACAAGGATACATTTCTAGATCTCGCAAAGATGCAGCAAGACGGACAAGTGTTACAGTTCGAGTATTCGAAACAATCAAAGATCGAGAAACAATCAGCGAACGATAACCCCTGATGATCTAGGAAACGTCCATCTCGATGCAATTCTCGATACGGTTTCAACATTTTCGCCACGCTAATCGTGTCTCATTGATCTTAAGAAGTACGAGGAGCAGTCAAAAATATAAATCAAATTTTTTACAAAATTTTTATTTGATTAAAATATTATACACACACTCAAGTCATTTTTCTACATTAATTTTCTACTAATATTCTTCTAAGCACTTTTGCCATCGCTTGGCAGTTTTTTTATTCTAATGTCAAAAATAGTGGCACGTGTCCGATGTAAAAAAATGATTTGGGTGTGCGTTGAAAATACTTTAATCGAAAAAATATTCCAAAATTTTTTGGAAAAAGTTCAGTTTGCACAACTGATTTTGAGCAAATTCCACTACCTTTTTTACGATATGAAAATAAAAAAAAAACTGCCAATCAGATGGCGAAAATGTTTTGATAGAAACTATGCAGAAAAATGATTCGAGTGTGCGCTGGAAATATTTTGATCATCAAATAAAATGTGTCTTAGAAAAAATTCAGTCTATATTTGACTGCCTCATATATCGGAGCGAAACATTTTGAAAGTTACGCAGAACCAAGTATAACAATTTTTGTCGAGCAAGGCATATTATAGTGGCCTATCACAAACGTGTATCGTGCCGAAATCAAATATTATTAACATTGCCTATACTTGAAAATGACGCGCTAAATTTTCTTATCATTAATCACGTAAAGTAGCGTCATTAATAATTTATGCATCGTTGCATAACGACCATACCGTTATACCAAGATACTTCAGATAATATTCGCAGTGCGTGCACACAATCCTGTACATTGTGTATTTTTCCGACTCATTATGTTTGATGTAAAATTATCTGTCAAAAGTCATTTGTGTGCCGCGGACGTCATATACGTATATTTTAAAATTCCCGCATCCCCCCCCCTCTCCCGTACTTCAAAGAGTTACCGTTGAATAAGATCGCCTGATTATGTCTTACATTTGTTCCATATAGTAAGTGTATATAACGTTACGTCCGCTAAGAGAATCAAGACGACCGCATTTAACGTTAAACGCCGGAAACGAATACGGCCTTAATGCGTACGGTGACTACGTTGGACCCAGGTCCTGTTACTAGAGTATCCATACCGCATGAGGTCGCACGAACGTGAATAAAAATTAGGATGCGTTAATAACGTTCCTCGACATGGGTTCCTTTCCGAGAAGAGCTGGTCGCGGTCGCGTTTATGTCCCGCTCCTCAAGAGAGAGAGAGAGAGAGAGAGAGAGAGAGAGAGAGAGAGAGAGAGAGAGAGAGAGGAGAGAATATACAGTTTATAGGCCGTACATTATGTACATACGTATGTGTAGGTTATGTTACGCACGCGAGCTCTAGTCGTTGTACGCGAGACTCGTCGCGGACTAAACTGAATAAAATACAATTTACTGCACGCTGGTGATGTACCGCCAGAGTGAATAATTACTCAGGCAACGCAACCACCGAGACGACCGTATAGGTCGGTTAGCGAAATATCATTTGCTGAAATTAATCCACCGCTAATGGCTGGTTACGACACGCGCAAGGTTACTCGATAATTAACTTTCTGAATATGCTACAAAAAATTTCGTAAGATATTCATATAAATTTTGCACATTTATATTTCTTCTTTTTCTTCTTCTCTTTGTTTGTTGTTTCTTTTTATTTTCGAAGAGAAAGATATTTGTATCTCAGTTATTAAAAAAGGATGAAAATAAAAAAAAATAATTATTTTATAAAACGCAAAGGTCAGTAATAATTTATTCAGCTTCTGTATTTTAAAATAACTAATATATCATGATACCGAAAGTTTAAATTTTACACTTCACATGTTCAATATTTTTTCATAATTTATATATTCTAGGATATAATTTATGATTAATAAATGTTAATGAAATTTTTTAAAAATTAATTTCCACATAAATCGAGCAAAATTCAATGTTTCCGGCGAGATCTTTGCTATCTTTCAGATAGATTCTTGTCTCATTCCTGTCAAGGCTACTAATTAGCGGCCAAACTCCATTCGCGATTAGTTCCCTTAATTAGTCTCTTATTACGAGAAAATTCAAAGACCTTATTTGGCGCGTGTTTATATCATACGGTGACGCGTGGCGGTCGGTCTTGCTCGAGTGACCGCCTTATGGCGAGGAAGTTCGTGGATCTTATTTAACTTGTATTTACCATACTCTGGTCTTTTCTCGCTGCTTTTACCTTTCCTCGTGATGTCAGGCAAAAGAAGCGAATAAATGAAGGAACGAACAAATTTCGTTCTCGCTCGTCAAACTCGAACCGCTTTCGCATGTGTTTGAAAGTCCGGCGTCGAATACCTCAGGTGTCTCCGTGTCATTTTTGTGACGTTAGAATAATTAGGAATCCAGGTATACCAGAAACACGTGTCTTTTTGCTTGAGATGTCCTCGGACACTTTCGCAAATATTTGAGATTTCTCTCTTCTAATTTGTATTGATTTATTAACATATTAACATATTTATTGACATATTAAAGCTTTAAGGATATTTTGGCTGAATAATAGTAGCAAAAAACTATCAAAATAAAAAAGAACATATTTCTTACTGTTTAAGAACTCAAATAAATAAACCGAATTATTTAAAAAAAATTAAAATATTACAAAATAATATGGTGTTTAACGTTTTCATAAAAGAAAATACATATAGTTATAATTAATATTTTTTCTAATTTATAAAAAAAACTTGCACGGTCCTCCTGGAAGGGTTACAAAAAGATCCTTCACCGTCCGAAGTCAAGGATCACGAAGGTGGATGAAAAAGGATGATTGAAAGAAAGAGGGAGATCGAAAAGTAGCGAAGGGAAGAAGGAGAGGGACCTTGAGGCTGTTTACGAGGAATGTTTTATGTGTATCGTACGTAAGCGACGAAGAGGGGCCACTTTCATGAAGCGAGGAAAGCCGTCTACCTACATTGTGCATAGTGGCCAGACTACACCTGGGTGCGATTGCATGTCTTTTCGTACGCGGCTTTACGAGACAGTAGAGAAAGAAAAGAACTAATTCTTTATTATGACAAATACTTATTTTACGAGCATCACTCTTCGATTAAAACACATGCAAGCAAATTGAATAGCGAAATAAAGGAATAGCTTTATTAATGAGAATATATTTAATATTTAATTTGGAGAATTAAAGATGCATGCGTCATATGTCAAAACATTGACAAAAGCATGAATATTTCGTAGATTGTTCCTCTATTTTTTCTGAGTATCTGTGTAAAATCTAAGCACAATTCTCTTTTAACAACTTGGAAGTTATTTAAGTTTAAAGTTAATATTGATTTTTATGCAAAATCGCATATTGTAGCACTTATTAACAAATTTGACAGAATAAAAACATTGCCAATGAAATAAAAATTTTCACATTACAAAAATTTTTTTAACACTTTCATATTAAAAAATTCTAATAAATATTTATGTAAAACTTGATTTAAATTCACTAAAAATTCTAGAAAAATATTCTCTCTCTCTCTCTCTCTCTCTCTCTCTCTCTTTGTGCAAATTATTCTTTTTTTTTGTTTCTTGCAATTGAATTCAGGAGGTATTCACAATTAAAAGTTTTTGTCATAAATTAGGAAAAATATTAATTACAACTATTTCCTTTTGGGGTTTTGACGAAAACGTCAAAAACCATATTATTTTGTGATACTTAATTCTGTTTTTAATCCAGATTTATTTATTTGATTTTTCAAGTAAATTTTTAGTAAGTAATATGTTCTTTTTTTAATTTTTTCAATTTTTTGCTACTACTTGGGCAGCCAAAACATCCTTAATAAAATCCACCGACATATTTAATAATTATCTTTGAATAAAAATTTACGCACATATATAGTATAAAAAAAATTAATATAAAATTCTTAATTTAACTTTAATGTAAATTAATTACAAATATATATTCTTAATTTAGATAGAATAAAATTCTTAGATATTTTTGTGATTTATAGTTCTCTCAAAACTAGTATTGTCGCAATTAATCGATTTATTGTAGAAACATAACGTATTATCATTGGCAGTTTGAGAAAAAGAAATCAAATAATTCGAAAGTATTTTCTCTCGTCGATAATGGCGAAGTGATAGTATCCTCTCGCAAGGCAGACTCAAGAATGCGTTCAGTGAGCGGGACACCTATCTTGGAAGAAGCGGCGACAGTGCTTAAACACCACGCAAGCGAATCGATTCTCGACTCGATCGTACCCGCTGGCTGATGGCGAGGCGAGGCGATGATGACGGGACTGGATCCACGGCAAGATCGGTGTCGAGATCGAAGGCACGCCGCAGCCGCGTGCGTGCAGTCACATTAATGCCATGCAAACACCATGCAAATTACTACGGAATCTCTTTTTCGATAGCCATGAAAGATCTCGTCTTTATTCTCAGCCCTACATTCCCATAGAATTCCGACGATCGACGTCTCTCCTCTCGTAACCCACGCACGCAAAAATTCGAATTAATCTCCTTAAGTAGAATAAAATTTCGAGTAATTTAAAAAACGAAATTATTAAATAAAAAATAGTTGACCTATTAAAAAAAAAACTATTTTGATAAATTTATATCCAAATCATATAATTATTATTAATGGTCCTGAATAAAACAAATTACAACTTTTTAATTTTATTATTTTATTTTATTTTATTTTTTGTCAGATTAAATAATAATTTTATTCTAAGAATAATGTATATTGAACATTGAGTCATTTAAATAGGTCTTTTATTTATTTCAAAATGATATCTACGTTTCGTGATCGAATGAGATGCTTCTCGCATGAGAAAGTAAAACTATTCGAGATTATCTTAGTAAATCGACCGCCTTCGTTTCGTATCGGCGATTCGCGTTTTTCCACGACCCAGTTAGCTATCGGTTATGGTTTCGAATCAATTAATTATTGCGTGTCCAAAGAGACATAGCGTCGTCACGCTCTCGCGTCGACGCCAAGCGTAGCGTCCTGACAAGCAAATCGAGGGCCGGGATTTCGATAGGAATTTATCGCGAGTATCAAGCGGTAGCATCATCATGGCATCATCCAGCACGCATCGCGTAAAGTGACACCTGCTCTCGTGGTATTCGTAAACGTCGAGTCGCATTATTTATAAATACAGTGTATTCCGACACCAAAAACACTTGAATATTTATTATACCACACTGTGCTACGACAATGTCGTTTTCATTTATAAGAGAGACGCGAGAATAATCAGGCTATATTTGTACGTGCAGGATTGGGTCCAGTTTAGGCACATACAAGGTGTTTCGAAATAAATATGAAAAAATTTAGGTGATGATTCTTTGTCAAAAATTAAGGGATATCTTTCATATAAACATATATGCTTATATTCTTCTCTGAAGAATTACACTCCTCCAAAGAGGGAGATAAAAATTAAATTTTTTTTTTTCAAATTTTAGACAATTTAGAAAAATGAAATTTGATGGACATTTTCCACTGGTAGAAAGAATACTTATTAATATTTTTTAAATCTTTCCGTATCCCTATAAGGAGATGAAACTAACAATCCCTATTCAATTTTTTATTAGAATTTTTTAACGGATCGGAATGTAATCATTTAAAAATATGAGTTAAAAAGCTTCCTTTAGAATTTCATTTTTTATTTAAAAAATTTTTTTGTGTGTAAAATCAATAGTCTTCAAAAAAAAAAAAAAATAAAATACTTGTACACAGCAACGTGCTAAATGGCATAGGTTTCAAATAATGAAAAGTTAAGTATTAAAATAAATTAAAAAAGCAAATAAAACAAAATTATAGTAAAAATTAAAAAATGGAACAATAACAACACAAAAATTTAATTTTCACCTCCTTTGGAGAAAAAAATAACTCCTCAGAAAGGAATATAGGAATATATATTTATATAAAAGACTAATTTTCGACGAAGAAACATCTTCTAAAATTTTTCACTTATCCAGAAACATCCTTTACGATCAAAACGACAAATTAAATTATATTATTTCGCGTAATAATAAAATAAATTCTATTCCAAAAATGCAATCGCGCATTCAATATTTATACGTCAAAATGTGTTGCGAAAATGGCCTTGATGCGAGAGGAGCACCTACGCTTAAATAAATTATTAAATGTGATAGCGTCAGAATATATTTCTTATATTTCAATGCAATTCAGTTGTTAATATTACATAAAATTAAACAAAAAATGCTAAAAATCACAAAGATAAAATGTATAATGCTATAAAATATTACGATATTAATAACGTCTAATCATGATATCAAGATATCATTAATTGCTAAATTGTCGTAAAGATATATGTATCTTTCAAGAATCTAACGTAACGCAATGAAATTTCGAAATATGCAAATCAGCCTTCGAAATCCAATGTATTGCGAAAAATGGCCTTGATGCGAGAGAGTCACCCACGCTCGAATAAATGATCAAAAAGCTAAAAAACACGATATTGTGACACAAATATTTTTACAATCTTCCATCATCTGTCAATAATAGCAGTTTCTGCATATGTCCATGCTTTTTATTAAAAATTACATCGTTGCACATAATATAAATATGAGTATATAAAAAAAATAATATTAAAATAATAACACAAAATTATTTTCATATTCTACATGTACACGAAACCAAAGTCTAGTAAAATACGTATTCAATAATAATTCAATTTAATAAAAAAAAGTTTATAAAAAGATTAATTTTTTTACCATTCGTAGATTAATTTATATATGCATAACAATTAATAGAATGTATATGTAATATGTGATAAATGTATAACATTAATCTGTGTCTTAAAATTGTAGAAATATAGTAAACTTCGTGTTTTGTCTCTTTTCTCTGTCCTATAATTTTTTCTTTGTCGCATTATTAAGCGGAATGATTAAGCGGAAAATCTTATCGTACGATATATTCTTATTAAGAGCACTTACGACGATTAAATATCCATTATTCTGTTGGATTTTTATTTACGATCGTATTCGTACGTGTTGGAATTTTAACATCGAGCAAGTGCTCGATCGCGGATAAATATTTATCATAATCACTCGTTTTAGAAAACAACGCGCGTAATAACGATAACACTAGTTTACAAGGTTTTATGCCAGAGCATTTGAACAGTGTTTCTAGAGTAACTTTAAACGCTGAGCACAAATCTGCCATCAAAAAATTTTTATCGGGTCAAATTTTCGAGAAAAACGGGGGGGGGGATGGGTTAAACTCTTAAAAAACACGTTTTTTACCATTTTTGAAAATTCATAGCAAACGAACCCAATATGCAAAAGATTTCAAACAAGGCTCAAATGAAAGCTTGAACATTCTATTTTAATATAAAAATATCGAATCTTTTACCTGCAATCCAACTGCATAGTACAACGTTCTACTTGACACAGTGCGGTTATTTCTAAAAACAAAGCGCAGCTTAGATTTGATTGCACCTATAAAAGATTGGATACTTTTATATTAAAGTACAATATTCAAGCTTTGATTTGAGTCTTATTTGAAGTCTCTTGCACATTGGATTCTGCTATGAATTTTCACAAATAGTAAAAAACGCGTTTTTGGGGGATTTCAACGCCGTTTTTCTCGAAAACAACGACCTGACAGGCCATTTTGTCTTGCAGATTTGGATTTAGCGTCCCAAAATACGTTTAAAAAAAAGTTATTTCCATTTCTGGCACTAAAGAAAATGTAAACTTTGTGAACTAGTGTAATTATAAGTCAGAATAGTTCGCGTTACTATATCGTTTCCTTCGTATCCCGTGACGTGGAGAATTCATCGAACTGCTCGTTTATATACATCAGTGGAGATCTCTCGGAGTGACGTAATGTATATTTCACCGTAAGCGAAGTTAAATCGTGCAGGTATCCGTTCTCCTCCTTTCTTCGAACGTGATCCACGATTGTGATTCTTTACGACGACGTATAAAAGTTCGTTCAAAAACAAAATGAAATGGGTATTCTGCACGAATGATTCATTTCGGATGGATATATTTAAATAGTAATCTTTCTTGGTGGTTCTACTCGCGATGAACAGAGCGTGAACATCGACCTGACCGACGATTATGGAATTATTACCGGGAACGGCACCGATTCGTTACAAGAACAAGCCGACGTACACACATTCGCGCGCATGTAATATAGTGAGAGGAAAGGCGCTTTAACAGAGAGGACAGTGACTTCCCTATTCAAGAGAGCGTATTATAAGTTCGCTTGCGCGTTCCCGATCATTTATTTTTCATAGATCTCTTATCTTGATTCACGCGAGCGAATTGCCGTGATGCTCTCTTGATATCGGCCAGCTGTGTATAAAATGTGTTCGATAGACATGTCAATAAAATAAGTAAAAGTACTCATGATAAAGATATATAGTTAACGGAGATATGCAACGGTTATTGACGTTTCTAGTATCTTGTTTTGATTGACGTTTTGGTTGATGGCTCGATATGTGCAAATTTTGATAAACGGTAAATATAAATTAATCTACGAACGTCGTAATTATGCAAATCAGATTAATTCCTGAATCTACTTTTTTTAATATATCTCTTAATATCTCGTCTTCTTTTTCATAACAAAAAAGAATCATTTCTGGATTAAGGAAAGGATATTAAGTACGTTTCGCGCGTGCACAAGGATGATTGCGGCATTTTGCCAGAACGCGAAAACCGATTTTTGTTACCAGTCGATTATTAAATAGGTAACTTAGCCGTATCGTACGCAACGCTGCCTAGAAATCGGAAAAGACAATGGCCGCCACGTTGTATCGCGGATAAGGTTAACAGCCTTCATAGCGAGACTACACAAGTGTCTTTTACATGATATGCACCTGCCGTGCAACATGTGTGACTGATGCACGCATGGAAAGAACATATTCTGTTCGATGTTAGATAACATCCGCGACAGTAATATGAAGGCTTATATGATTTTCTTAGACTCGTGCTTAGAGAAATATAAATAGATACTTGTTTCATTATATAAGATGTAATACTACATCAGGAATATTTTTTACAAATAATTTTGCCACAAAAAGATGTGTAAAAGAAAATCATAAATTATACGTCTCTTTTGAAAAATTATTTCTCCAAAGTTGTACAAAAAATATATTCCAGATGCTAATGTCAGGTAAAAAAATTATTATACGTATTATATATATATATATATATATATATATATATATATATATATATATATATGTTTAATTAGAATTAATGACTCTTTCAAACTAGGTTCCATCATCACTTTGCCACGCTACTAGCTCGTATTATTCTATTTTCAATAGATTACATGTGCTACTTGATCTACGGATTATCTTGCGACTCTCTTCAATTTGACGCATCATCGTCAGCCAGGCGTTAAAGTCTCTCCTTTTCTCTCGCGACTACACATTACACATTACAGCGATCAACCAGTAACAGTGGCTGATGTACAGCGACAAATAATTAATTGGTGCGAAGGTAAGGGAACGACTTAGAAAAGCGATTGAAGCGAGACGGAGCATTTCCTCCTCCCGACAGCGAGATTCAAACCGGTTGCATCGCCATTTTCCCCAAGTTTTTACCGGCACGGCCAACGGTTTGTTCAGCACAAACAGGTCAGCCAGGTCACCCTGCTTCTTTATCCTTTTCAAGTTTACTGCAAGCCGTTTCAATGATGTCGGAAAGAAATGCAACAATTCCAATCATAACAGCTTCCGGTATTCGACTTAATGACGCGGCGAGAATTTACACGAGTATTTCACGGCGATGAGTTCGATAGGAATTCGTTAATCAAAGGAGGTGACCGGACCACTGGATTAACGGAAAGCTTATTTTTAGATCGAGACGGTCTAATAGTGAAATAAAATCAATTTTAAATTCAAATCCAAGTAAAAAGTTTTGACACGTTACATTGAATTTTTGCTCTGATATAATTGCTCTAGTTGTCGAAAACAGTATTTTGTAAAATATATAATGCACATAATCGAACTAAATAGAAATATCTATCCTAAATAAAATATATCCCAAAAATAAAATATCTTTCTTTCTCTCACTTCGCCCAATTTAAAATATATTTATATAACACATGAGTATTATTAATATGTCCAATCAAATATATACATTGTCAAGATGTCTTTCTCTCTACGTTCATTAATATTAACAATCTACTTATAAAAAATCCTCTGCAGTACCTCTTCAAGTACCATTGGTGTAAAGCAAACACGACGTTCATCATCATCTACCGCGAGTACTGCACAACGATGTAGCTTAGGTGGTATTTTCTGAGAATCGCCGTTCCGGTATCGCGCGTAGGCCCAAGAAGTTTGTGTGCCGCATTCCGATCTGCACCACCTAGACCGGTATTAATTACCTAAGTCGATAAGCGAGGCGACAAGCTGCGTACCGGCGACGGATGTCGCATTACGGGACTTTTCTGCCATCGTGCAATAGAAAGGAGTTTTGCGTATATGTGCATTTATGTGTGTATATGTTTGTGTGTGTGTGTGTGTGTGTGTGTGTGTGTGTGTGTGTGTGTGTGTGTGTGTGTGTGTGTGTGTGTGTGTGTGTGTGTGTGTGTGTGATTGTGCCGGCATAAAAGGAGATATCTGGCGATTACGTGGACGTTCGTTCAGATTAATCTCTCCGTTCGCCGCGTGGAGTGAAGTCGTGCTAGTAGCACGCACCAGCTGCTGAGAAATTGTGCTCGCGGATGAAGAACGAACGCCTCGCCACTCATGATCCTCAAAGCAGCGAATTTTTTCATGCTTGAACCGCATTCTTTCGCGCACTTTGACCCTTTGTAGTTTTCTTTAGCGTGTATCGCAGGCTGCGCGACAAGCCTCTTAAGGCATAATTCAAATCATGCAACGCATTGAATGCTACTCAGCGTGTAACGATTACTTAATAATTACGATAGTTTGAAAATTATTTTTTGTATAAAATAATTTTTTTTATCGCAATCTGATTTTTTTTTTGTGGAAATTCTGGGCTGCCTTCTTCGAATATATATATTACGCAAAAAAATAAAAGGGCCACTTTTTTCTTTTACAGAAAAGGCTTCACCTATATTTGCGTTTAGATAAAGGGTTCACAGCATCGTCAGACATCGCACAAATATAAATATAAACGTGCGATCATCAAAGTCTCCATAAGGTCGGTCTCTATAAACGACTTTTGGTGAGTGGGTTAGTCACGAGGAGCACATTCGTCTGTTTGTTTTCCTATTGACACACTTTACAAGTGTGGCGTAATACGGCACGTCCAGGGATACTCAATCCGATCGTGCATTACTTTTCGATGGGTTACCGAAGTCAACCCACGGTAGCGAGCCCAGCTTGGTAGCCGTGGATTGAGTCTCTCTGATTGGCTAACGGTCGCTAACATAACTTGAGCTGAATCGCAACATCGGTTCTATTAAACTCGAAATCGCTATTCGTCATTGACTGTCACCGCGAGCGAAATACAGTCAAGGCGGAAAACAACAAGGACGCACTCGCCAACATATATTAGTCCTATTGTATTCACAAGATGATGGAAAAGGATTTTCGCACACTTGTAGAGAGGAAAGGAAGGAAGGAACAAAGGACGTGACGATCCATTGTCGGCGGAATCAGCTATTGTAATCGATGCTCGTTCTTTCTGTGTAACACGCTGTTGCACTTCATGCCCTTCATGAGTTTTCGCATTGCAAAAATACACGCGTACGATCTTTACTTAAGGAGATTCTTATAAAAGTATAACTTGCATTTATAATTATTATTTCTCTTTATAAAATGTATTACGTCAAACTATGTTATTTAATAAAATTTTGTGATAATCCGTTTATAATTTTGTGATAAAAAATCCTTGCATTTTATCGAGTTAGTATAATGATGCTGTTCTAATTATCAATAACATTGTTAAGAGTCGATGACGTTTTAATGAATTTTAAATATGGCATATACTTAATTTTCTTAATCTATTCGTCTATTTTGAATAAAAACGGGATTAAATACTAACACGGAAGTGTGCACTTGCTTCTGTACTTGCTTATCACGCATATCACTTAACGCACCAGATGCTAACTTTGAAAGTGCGCGATTATAATCACAGGCGCTTACTCTGCTAGATCAGAATAGGCCAGATACAAACTGTGGTCACGCGGTGAAAGGATCAGGATTTCCTCCCGAGGATTTGCATACTTGCTTACACGGCCGTGTTATACGCGTAGTTATGCACAGACTTCTTGGATTAGATAAAATGGTGAAGTACTTCAAGTATATATCAAGATTCATTCGCGTAACGCTCGAACAAATAAGATAGAGTTTCAAAACTATTCAAAGGAAAAGAAAATATATATATATATACACTACTCAAAAAGAAAATGGAGAACACTTTTCATACCCTAAAAATTGGGCTATTTTCAAACCGCTAACACAAAAAATTATCGTAGACACAAAATTAGAAAAGCATTTTGAAGCTTGAAGTTTCAACTTTAGCATGCTATCAATGATTTAAAAAAATTTGTTTATCTTTCTTGTTCTATGCTTTAAAAAAGAACACGTTTTGTTTCATAAAATTATTTTTGATACTCTGCAGCTTGATAAAAAAATTTCTCTTGAAGAATTTGACTCAAGTTTCATAAAGTACAACATTTTGCCTACACAATGCTTTTTTTTTAATTTTCCTATGATTTTTTTTTGACCGAGTTACACAATTTCGAAACTAAACTTGTATTTTTTAGAAATGAGAAAATAACAAATTTTTTTAAATCACCGATAGCACATTAATTTGAAACTTCAAGCTACAAAATACTTTTTTAATTTTTCGCCGAGAATCAACATTATTTCTAAAAAATACAGTTTAGTTTCAAAATCGTGTAAAAAATCGTGTCAAAAAAAATTGGTAAAAAAATTTAAAAAAAAAAAAAAAAAACATTTTGTAGATTCAGTAGTTGTAAAATATTGCAGTTTATGGAACTTGAGTTAAACTTTTTAAAAGAAATTCTTTTATCAAGTTGCAGAATGTCAAAAATATATAATTTTAAGGAGCAAAACAATGTGTTTTTTTTTTAAAGCACAGAACAAGAAAGATAAAAAATTTTTTTAAAATCACTGATAGCGTGTTAAAGTTGAAACTTTAAGCTTCAAAGTGCTTTTTTGAATTTTGTATCTACTCTATCTTTTGATGATTTTGTGTCGAGTTTCAACGGTTTAAAAATGTTTAGAGGATGAAAAATGTTTCTTATTTTTTTCGAGTAGTATATATTTTTCCAAAAAACTGTTACTAGAAAATAAATTAATAAAAAAATTATATAAAAAATCTTTATTTCTCTCAATACTTTGTACATCAACGTTGCATGTATTTGAAAATTCTTTCTGCATGACTTCGCACCACGTCAAATATCAGGCGAGAAATCATATGGCACAAGATTCCCCGTTAAGAAAGTAGAGAGAAAAAATTATTTTTTCAATTTTTGTGTGTTCATGTTACGATCTCGCTCACTATAATGCGGCACTTTTGTGAGATTCACGTGCGGCGTGAGATTCGGCGCGACATCGGCAGGCGTGCGAATTAACGGATGATATATTCGTAACCTGTTCCGATTTTCTCGCGGCATGCTAACGGCACGGCCGATCGTCGTGAATAACGATTTACCTCTCTGTAGAAGAGGCGGGACGTATGTTTTCGCACGGATTTCTACGAAAGTGGCGTAATCGTTTCTTCGGACATAATTGCGCGCGCCTGAAACGATATATTTATTTTTATTTCATCAAGGTCGCTCATTGTTTGCAACTAGTGAAGTTTACACATCATCCAATAAAAATAGAGGAAAATTTTCGTTTTTTGTTAAACGCAATTTATTTAGATTGTTACTTAAAGACATTATCACATTTCGAATGATTCACTAGTTTATTGAATCTCAGATTAAGTTGATTATTTATAATAATAATATTGTATATATCTTTCATATTTCAAATTAAAAAAATAATGACAGAAAAAAAAATTTATATATGTAATGGATACAAAATTTGTGCGAGCATTTCATCAGCCATCATTTAAAAGAACATTTTTTTTAAACATCTTCACAATATAATATATATATATATATATATATATATATATATATATATATATAAATATCTTTTTCAGTTCCATTTTCCAAAATATTTAAATGTTTTTGTTACTACATTTAACATTTTAATAGAAAACTTATATAACTAAAAATTAAATCATTATTTCCTTCTCTCTCTTCATATGTTACTCATATATATATATATATATATATATATATATATATATATATATATATATATATAATTATATCAAAATATATAAAAAAAAATTTTTGAAGGTTCTTTGAGCGATGAATATGATAAACGTATTTTACCGATAGAAAGTATTTATTATGTCAGTCATGCATCGAGACACGCTCATCGTGACTTGTTCGAGCGCCATCGAACAAGTGACCTTAA
Source organism: Cataglyphis hispanica (assembly GCF_021464435.1). NCBI lineage: Eukaryota > Metazoa > Arthropoda > Insecta > Hymenoptera > Formicidae > Cataglyphis > Cataglyphis hispanica. The sequence goes on from NC_065971.1 coordinate 5,345,119, forward strand.
CAGAATAACGTGCGCGCCCATTATTACGTGGCGGAGTGTGGTATATATTATCTGTGCATGTCTCGGGGTGCATCGGGATACAAAAGGTTACTAGGTTTCGTATTATGCAACCGGGTGCGTCGTCACTCCTCCATTCCCGGAACGTGATCTTCATCGAAATCAAATCTCTGAAGCAAATACCGAAAATTACATATTTAAATGATTAATTTTTAAATATTTAATTTTTTTTCAATATTTTTAATTTTTCGATATTTTTAATTTTTCGGTATCTTTAATTTTTTAATTTTTAAAATTAAATAATTAAATATTTAATTTTTAAATTGATTCAAAATTTTAACATTAAGTTTATGAATATTTTTGCGATTTTTTTAAATTTCCATTAATATATTATTAAAACAAATCTATAAACATTCTCAGTTAATTTAAAATATATAAACAGTACAAAAAAAATTGTGATATCCGTTATAAATTATTAATTCTGCAGTTTTTAAAAATTGTTCTATGATATATGCCAAAATATATTAAATATTAAAACAATGTCAGTTATAGAAAGATAATATCCTATAGATGAAAAAATTTATAATTCTGTATAGTTCAAAAAACATACATTAAAAAATAATTTTATTAATTTCAAAAATAGTAATACAAAATATTAATAATAATAATAAAGTACAAATAATTGGAAATAATAATAAATGTTAAAAATTACTCATTGTCAGTGTGCTCACTCGTTATCGAAACGATCTATCAAAGTTTTAAATTCCGGTTACGCAAGAGAGACGATGTATAAATGCAAACCGCGAACCCATGGCCACGACGGAATCAAATTAATTCAGAAGACTTCTCCCTCGTTTTTTTATTCGCAAGACAGTTAATAACCTCGAACGACAAGTTTTTAGATCATAGCTTGTACGAGCGACCAGCCAGCTCGAAGAACGAAAATCAACTTCTCAAGTCTCATTCTCTTTACTCGTCCATTTTCATTATTTTCGCTACCTGCATTTTTTCCTCCATTATCAATTATTTTGCTCATCTCGCAAAATCGTGTTCCTAATTTACTTCCTGTCACGTATATCTACCTCACTATACCTACTCAGAGATAATAAACGTGTCAGAATGAAAAATTTTCGTCATGTCCTCGAACGATATACGTCAATTCCTTGTTAACGAAATGATAATTGGCACATACTCAGGCGCAACAAATAATATTAATACTAAATCTATAACAACTGTTGCACTTGAGAAAAAGACTGAAGAATAAATCAAAAGAAAACCGTAATATTTAATATATAATAATAAATAAATTAAAAATAGTATTAACGTAATTTTTAACGTGCGTTTATTCTAATCAACAATTATTGCTGTAAAACCGAATGTTTCAAGCCATTTTTTCTTTAATCAATGCATTAAATCCTTGCTTTAATGGGGAGATAAAAGTTATCGTGGTGTCCCGTAATTCACACACTACTCCGGCTGATCGACCAACTTTAAATTGCATTTTACGTAACACATACATTTCTGATATAAAAAAATCATATAATTATAAAAAAAAATAATTTGTAAATAAATATAATATAATTTACAAACGTATAACAACAAACATAAAAAAGTGATATAAAATTACATATTTTTTATTTAAAAAATAACAAAATAAATTTCTTATTCCAACTTTCTGTTTACCTTTTTTCTTCTCGCTTCTCAATATATTGTTAGTTTTAACTTTCTTTATGTAGATAAAGCGATAAACGCACTTGGTAATTTCCTACTTCACTTATTGTTAGTACATCAAACTAGTTAATTGAGAACATCGGAAAGCAACAACGATAAGCTACATATCCGAAATAAAAAAAAAAGAAATGTAATCAAGTTTCGACTACAATTCGATTTTATTCCAGATATACTTGATATGGCCAAATAAATTAATAATTATTAATCATTAAGCAATATTTCAAATTCTTATGTCAACGAAATAAGCACCGAATAGGTTATTAATAGTATATGGATATGCATTGTATCTTTTTAATCAACTTTATTATCTACATTCAATTAATCCGCAGGTAAGTTGGAATTTCTTTCGCATTTTTCGTGTTATCAATTATAATTATTAATTTAATGTATCTTATTATAATATATCCTTTGAAATGAATAAAAATAACAATAAATATTTAATAAAAATATATTATTATATTTAATTTTTGAAACGTATAAATAAATAATCTTTATTTTTACATTTCTTAATTTGTCCACGACTGATAATGCATAATAACTCATAATCGCATAATATGAAACATGAATTTTTCAACTATGTTCACGTTATCAGAGAGATTCTAATTTTTGCATCTTGTCCATTTTTTTATCTCTTTTCCCCTCTTGTGACTGATGGTCACTGATCACGTTATATCGATGTCGTGCACGTCAGTGCATCAAACATCCCCGCGTCTTTGGAAACCTGTTCTCCGTTGGTTCTTTGAAGCTTCAATCGCCATTCACCGTTCGTTTCGTGTCGCGGCCCGAAAATTTTCATTTTTATGGTACGAAACTGGGGAATGGTGGAAAAAAGAAGAGAGGAGGCCGAGAGAAATTCAAAGAGAATTGGATAAAGGAAGAAAAAAACCTTCCTCTGACAAGACTTTGAAAAGGAAACGGCGCTTGATACTTGCGGTAACTCGGTATGTATTTATCTCGAAGATGATAAAAATAAGAAAATATTCACCTAACAATGACAGTATCTTTACCAGCATCTTCAGAATGGGAAATTGGCTTATAAATTTTTAATCAATATAATCATGCATTCAATATCTCAGCGATATTTCAATGCGTCATCGTAGCTCATTTTAAAAAATAATGAGGAGCGTAAAAAAAAATATCTAATGGAAACCTTATATATGATCAAGTGTACAAGAAGTGAAAGTTATACATTTGGATGAATTTTGATTGGTATCTAAAGTTATATGTATGTATACAATAAGATACCATTAAATTTTTATCATTAAAAAATATTTGCTTAATACACGCGTTCTTTTTAAAAGCCTCTACTATCTCTCGACTATCCATCTATGACCTCGAGCCAAACATCTTCACAATAACTCTAATTAAACAATAGAAAAGGTGGAAAAGCCACATAAATATATTCATCGTTTCGAAAGTGCTAGATATCTACCGGCTCGAGCGAGTGCGTCGGAGAAAGTCAGCGGATCCGGAAACGGTCGTGCGGTGGTACACGATTTTCGGCGGTGGTTGACTTCCGGTTCGCGAATTCAGCCTCGGCTCGCTACCGAGGCCCAAACAAAAGCCTTGTCCATCATGGCTTGGGGCAGCCGAGCATGAAACCAGAAGACTTTAATTCACGAATTCCGGTGCGGTGGCTGCGTGCACGAGAAACAAAGAGAGAGATAGTGCGACGGGGGGATTCGGGGAGAAGCGCGAGCTTACGCTCTTACCTCTCTCTCGCCTGTGTTTACTTTCTACGAGAGACAATCGAAGGGAATCTCTTCCCGGGATGCTTTCACGATTGTCTTCCGCCGCCGCTGTTCTCACCGGTGGCTCCCGGTAGCTTCGGAGAGTCAATCGTCTTAATTATGCCGACATACAGCTCGCGTTGCTCGCACATGCATACGGCTTAATTTCGACCGCGGCGAAAGTGTTTTTAACCTCGATCGCGAAAGTGCATCCAGATGCACAAGCCACCACCATCACCATCACCATCATCGGGAGATGCGTGTGAGATAGCCCCTTTCGAATTTTTATAGCCTGAGACTGCGCTCGTTTCGCTCGCAAGAAGAATTTACGCGCCTCCGTAGAGGTCATCCTGGTTATATCGTTAACCTTGAAATCCGACTAGCCAGCCCTCAACCATCACAGCCATCTACGTTTCAGGTTGCATTTTAAAATTGTCTTCGATCGTTCAGAATGTGCAAAAATAAAGAGCCCACAAAAATAACCAACAGGATATGCCGTTTGTATATTTCATGGCTATTGAGTTTTAAAAAATGATAAAGACATGAATATGTCATGTTTCGTCTTTCTCTTTATTGTAAAAAAATAGCATTATTAGTTAATGCAAAATAAATAATCCGATAAAAATATTAATCATAGATATATAATTTAAGGTTTAAGGGAAGAATACTTTTAAACAAACACATAAATAGGTTACTAAATAAATAATTTAAAAAAAAATCCCTTACAAAGTTACTGAAATCATCCAAAAATAATGATTAAATTATAAAATATTTCATTGCGAAAAAAATATTAAACGATTCTGTTTTGCGACTAGAATAATAATCCAAAATCCAGAGGAAGCTCTCGCAAGCTGTATCATTTTTCGGTACTACTGGCTTAATTTAGGGGACAGAATCGGCCGAAAAAATTGTACGAAGGGGATCGAATGGCGCCTCGCGCCGTCATGGTCAAGCGTTTTCCAATTCACGATCGGATCAAATAACTGAGATTCATATACGATAAGTTGGTCGCGCTCAAAAAATACGAATTCAGGGCGGGACCGACAGCGACCACGTCGTTTTCACCAATCGGCGAAACGCGAGTGAAACGTCGTAATAATTATATATTACATTGACGGAGAAATAACCGCGTCGGTCACTGCCAGAAATTGCAATTTTCGTGAACACGCTGTGTTGTGGAGAAGCTTTCGTTTTCGCTCTACACTGCCATACAGTTTTTATACCGGATAGAAATCACTCTCATTTCTCTCATGTGTTTTAATTGCTTTTTTTTTTTTACAAAGCTTACGACTCTAAAAAATGCTCATTCTTTTTCATATATTTTTTTTTTTATATATAATTGAATTATCGGAAAAGAATAAAATTTATCGTCGTTTCGAACAATGTGAAATAAAAAATGTTAAAATGGAATCAATTAATATAGAAAAACTTTGGGTATCTATTCAAATCTTGGAAAAAAGTGCCCTGAAATTTCCTGATCTTTCAGATATTTTGAATTAAAAATTTCAGATTGAGAGAATATTTTTAAGATTTTTTTGTGTATTTTTCCAGAATGAAATTATTTATTGTATGCGTTTTCTAATGTTTTTCATTCATACTGAGGAAAAACACAGAATCATTCAAGTTTCAAGTGCTAGATTTATAAATGTACTAAAAAAAACTGAATAAGATAAATATATTTTGTCAATTATTTTCATTTTTTATCACTAAAAATTACAATAAATAATATGTATAATATATTCAATATTTTGTTAAAACATTGAATATATAAACAGAAGCAAATTGTATATATTTTCAACACATAATTCACAATTTGGCTTATCAACAGATTGCCGATTGGTTATAATATCAAAGCAAAATTATCAAAGAGAAAATTTTTCTGAAAATTCCTTGAGTCCCAATAAAATTCCATAAGAATTCCCTAATTTTTTCACAAAAATTTCCTGACAATTCCAGGTTTCCCATATTTTTCCAAGGAATAGATACCCTAAATGATAACATTCTGACAAAAAAATACAGTTTCCATTAGATTAAGAAAATAATGCTCGATTGAAGCATGTGACAGTAATACGATATGAACAGATGAGGCAGTTGTCAGTAGAGTATAATATCAGCTAGAGAGAAATTCTTTTTTACTTGTCCGCCGCAACATCTTTCATTTCGCAAGATTCTCTCCACGACCATTTTATCTAAACTCCGTCGTTTCCTTCTTCATTCTATTTTGCGGTCAAGACTGAAGAGAGTCGTGGAAAAATGACAAGATGCAATTGGTGGTTGTTCGTGACGGATATACAAGGAAGAGGGATCGGTTTCAACTTGCCTCCTAACAATAAGTCACATTTTTTATCTATATTGTAATGTTCTTATAAATCCCGATATTATCAATGATTTAATTCACATTTGATTTGATATTCAGCATAAATTTGTGCGTTAAATTAGAGATTAATCTTAATTTATATTAAATTCAATTTAATTATTTATATTAAATTATTTAAATTATCAAAAATGTATCACACGATGTGCTAAAAAATTATATATATTTAGATATTCTACTGATTGTTGTGATTTGATTTTAATAAGGCAATTGATAAATTAATCCAATGAATAAATTAATGTTTATGTATCTTGTCCACAATTAATGATGACATTCGGTATTTTTTTTCCAATGAGAATAAAAATTCGAATTTGCATCTCGACAGTAGTCACATCTTTTTCATTTATCGATACGCGCTTTAGTGGATATGAAAGCGCGATCGCGCATTACAAATTGACATCATCACCGAGCTGGGATTATTTTAGTTGATTACCGACGACAGTTATAAATACGACGGATACTATCTGTAAATCTATGCGCGAAACATTCAAGCGACGCAAACTTAGAACAAACGTATATCTGATGTTTGAACAGAGTATCGTCCAAACAGTATCGACTCTCTCTCTCTTTCTCCCTAGTTTATTCATGTACGTATTAACATATCGTACGAAGGGCTCTCTGCGGACGATACCATACCGGTATATTATGCATTCTTCAGTGGTCAGTGATAATCCAGAATGATACATCACGTCGCGGGCGCAAAACACGAATCACTAACGAGATCCGGTTCGCTTTCACAGAAACGTGCGACACTCGATGTTATTCCCGATAAACAAATGCAAAATGCATCTATAATCATAAGAAAAATACTAAATTGCAATCCGGATCAATGTCCGACATATGAAACATGATAAAGTTACAATATGTACTGCATTGCTAATTCGAAGTTGATTTTTCCCGAATGAAAATGTCAAATGAGATTACCATTCAATGCAACTTTCTAATTCTCAACATTATATATCACAACTAAGTCTCAAATTAAAATTCTGATAAAGGAAAGTCGTAAAATTAAACGTGGAATATTTTTTTTTTAAATTTATTTTCTTTCATTTATCTCTTTCGACAATAAAAAGAAATTTATATATATTTGTTTTCAAGTTTTTATTAATTATTACAAAATTAAGTTTTAAATATACAAATATTTCAAGATTTTAAGGAATATATCAACTCCAAATTGATCCAAAAAAAATATTGAAAACCATTCTTTTTCTCTCTTTATTTTTTTCTTTTTTTTATATACATGTATTCTTTATTTGATTATACATATAATTAAATTATGTGTATATTAGATTATATATGAAATTTCACACTTACGTTGATATAACATCATGTTAAACCGCTATTTGATATTTTTATTTAATATTTAATTATATAAATTATTCCCTCAAAGTAATAAATCAACTACGCCCATTGAGTTAATACGGATTTGAGTTAATACGAATAGTACAAGATGTAAGATTTTGTAGTCAACGAATAGCTCGTCATTGTGACGCCTTCGCGGAGAAATCAAGCTGCGGCGAAGCCATACGTCCGGTATGGCAGGTATAAACGGATACTTATTAATCCAATAATCTGCTGCGTAATCCAACATCGTTTATTAATCGTTATCTAGTCGCAAAAGAAGCGAGTATCGCACTCGCCGCCACTAATGAGCATCGCCCGAAGACAAGGAGATACATGTGTCTAATGAGCGTTCGCCGCGCGTGATAATAAATCGCTCGCTCGCGCGCCTCGCGAAAAAAGAGGTCTGGCATGCAAATCGATCGACACTCCTTTTTGTTCCTGTTTTCGTGCGCGATCGATTGAACTCCGTCAAAGCGTTCCGATCCAATAAATGAGAACGGAACAACCGCCGCGGTATATAATAATCTTTGTCGATCATGCGAGTCCGTTCGGCCGACGCGATCGGCGACAATTCGTTCCGACCAGCTATTTTGCTCGCAATCGACTGAGAAAACTCCACTCCTTCTTGACGAAACATTCTAAATTTATTTATTCGTATCATTCTTTTGTATCTTCTTTTGTCAGCTTAACTTATATTTTCTATTTTCTTTTAATACATTTACAGAAATAAAGAATAAATTTAAATATATCAAGTAAAGAGAATAAACAGTAGATAATATTTTTTACTACTGTATCTATTATAATTTTTGGCATAACCGTCAAAAAAAATTTTTAGCCTTCCGTTTATTTTTTATTATTCTTCTCTGATATTCGCAACATACAAATCCATTATCTTAAAAAATATCAATTTTTATATATTCAAAATATTTATTAATAATATTAAAAATATTATAAATATTATATATTTCAAAGCAAATAAACATACGAAATATTTTACATATACATTATATTACATAATGATGTAAAATAGATTATTACTGCGGATATACCGAATAATTAAATTCATAAGCAATAAATAATAAATAATTTATAAATTGCTCACCACACAGTTCCATTATCGACCAATGCCTCTTCAAGAGTCTCGTTCTCTTTGTTTCCTCTTCTTCTGTTCATACTTTGCTGCTCCTTTATGACACTCACACAATACTCACTCGCGAAAATACTTTATTTACGATCGCATGGTACTTGGCACGTCACTCTCAAAGTTGATCGCACACGACGCAAATTTTGTTACATGCACTTCGATAGGGAAACAATTACGATCACACAAAGCTATGATCCTTACGTTACGTTCCTACGAATCCTGCGATATACTCCTCTGTCATTTATTAATCAATAATGCGAGCTAATAATCTCTAATTATAATAATTTAATTTAATTTAATATTTTTTTCGATACTTTTCTCAAAAGATAATGCGACACGTAGAACATCTCGCGCTGATACTTGCCCACTCGAATATCGCGAATGATAAAGTAACTGCGCGTTATATAGATTAAAGTAACGAGAAGTCACGTTACACATCAAGGATTTATTAACAACTGTAAGGAATAGTGACGCGTTCTTGATATATTAGACGATATGTCGGTGCGACGTAGTGGGGTGAGTCTCACTAAACAAAAGCAAGTGAGAGGGGAAGGGAAGGACATGCAGAGGCAAAAAGATTATTGTTATGCTAATATCACTATCCGTATTTAAAGAAACGTATTATACACGGAGAAAATTTTCCAAAGTACAAATTACATGAAAATATATTCCTTTTTACAATATTTATTATTTGTAAAGCTGGAACGATATTCTTAGAATATTTATTACTATAAAAACTGTAAATTATGTATTTTATTGTTTTTAATGATTATGCAAAATATTTGAATAATTATGATATTCCTTTATAAAATATAATACGTATATAATGTTATTAAATAAAAATATTTTTTTCTTTCTCATGATTTTTCTTAGACATATGTTAATATGTTTCACAATAATAAAAATTATATTGTAATTTTTACTATGACAATTTCTCTGTGTATGTTGTTATTTGCATAAAGTTCTTTTATCTCGGCTTTTAATAGCGATTCAGTTCTCTTGTAAAACTGGTTTTCCTTACAGTTTGCACAAAACTATGATTCGCTATATTTTTATATGCCGTCATCGCAATTAATAAGTTTATTATCTTTAATTATAATATACGTAGCGCGAATAATCGCTTTCTTAATGTCTTACTTTTTTCAAAACAATGCAACATACTATATAAAACGTTTCACGTCACTATCTTCTCGAGTCTTCTCGCAAATAACAACAAAGTAATCTCGCGTTATATTAAAGTAATGAAACGTCGTAATATAACCATTTATGAATAATAAATTTGGAATCCAAACAACACGATATATTTCATAATCTTATTTTGTAGAATATTAAATATTTCGTGACAATAACTAATCAATTACGCGCTTTTTGGCGCTCGTTTGCGATGTATAAACACGCTATTGTTTACATGCCATCACGTGGCCTTGACATTTACACGACGCAACATTCAGGAGAGGGGGAAAATACTCCGTGTTCCGCAGGGATTGAATAAAACTGTAAACTTTTATAAAGAAAAATTATTTGTGAACTTTTTTAATTTTAAATAATTTCTTTTCCGTTTTGAGTTTTAATTTTTACATTAATATTTAAACATTGCTTTAAAAATTTTCAACAGTTAATTTAGATTCATTTTAAAAAAGTTCCGAAAGAAGATATATTTTTGAAAGTTTATTTTAAGGTAAAATATAAAAATTAAAACTTGCTTTAATTAATATTATTTAAGGAATTAAGAGCAGGATAGACATAGAAAAAAAGCAGGTTATAACATTTTATATCTGTTCTATCTTAAGAACGATAGAAGAAATTTGAAAAAAAAAATAAATAAACAAGAATTATATGTATTATTCAGTATTTAACTTTAAAAGTTAGATATTTTCCAAATTATTTTCGTTAATATTCGTTCTCACTGCTTGATTATCTAAAGAAACTTATTTTTTCAAAATAAAATAAAAGTTTCTGTTTATTTGTAATTTTTTGTATTTCTAAAAACATAAAAGTTTCCAATTTATTTAAAATTTCACGAATAAAAATTTTAGTAAAAAATAGATTATTTTGTAATTATTTTTTGGGAAAAAAAGATATAAGTACAAAAATGGTTATTATTATAACCAAATTGTAAATGTTTACAGTTTCACTCAATCCCTCTGTAGCATTCCGTCTATCATCACATTATCTCTCGAGCACAATACGTACTATTACGAGATAGCAAACGCGATCCACACACATTCCCTATTAAAATAAATTAAATTATCAACTCGCGCAATTAATTAATTCCCTAACGACTCGTCGACGATTCGTAAACGAATTACTGAGGCGATGGCTATTTATCAAAGCAAATACTTTGTCACATGATATATTCATTTAAAACAGGAATCGAAACAGCAGAGAACTATTGTTTTGCCGTGCAATTATTATTTTAATCTAATTATATTTATGAGTCATATATTACATTTGTAAATATATTTAAAATAGAATATATCTTGCATCGCTTTAAATTTTTCGCCTATTTTAATACAATATATAATATTATCATTCATATTGATATAGCGTCGTCAAATAAATTTAGTATCGTTGACGATACTACTGAACGAATAATTTTGTGTGATCTTTATTTCCGTGATGTGTTCTCTCATCATAATACAATAAGATTCGCGTCATGTACGATCAACGTTGAAATGTCATGCTGGGAGCCGCGTGATTATCGTGATTTTGCGCGATCGTATCGTGAGTGCACTTTCGCGAATGTTGTGTGAGTGCCATAAAGAAACAGCAAAGTGCAGAGAGAGAGAGAGAGAGAGAAGAAAATCTAGGAGAGGCAGAGAGGAGAGGCATTGGATGACAGCGAAGCAACTGTGTGTGGTGAGTAATTTATATATCACTTATTATTTGTATTATTGTATTTGTCAACTTAATTACTCTATCTCTCTACGATAGAGTGATTTATTTACTTTACATCATTTTACATCCGGTTAGGTATACACCAAGCTAAACAGAGTCCTGATTTTTATCAAATTAATTTTTTTCTTAACGCAAGAGATTCTAAGAAATGCAATAGTAATTCTTATTTTTGGCATATAATGCTAATTGCTCGTAAAAAATTTGTATCATGAATCTCGCTTAAGTCCGCTTGACGACAGAAAGAAATGTGATGTGATATTTTATTGGAACTGGATATACTGGATGCTGTATCTGCGCCTGCTGTGAGAGAGGCCTGTTAACTATTCGCAATTGTAAGATATTTGCGGAATATCCCGCGGGCATTCGCGCTCTTTCAGAGTGCGAGGCTTACATAAATGTTCTCGCAATGCCACCAACTAATGCGAATCGGTGATTACCTACCGCAATAAATGGCCAAACGTTTTCAATTATGTTTCTTTACGCGACGTATTTCGCGTTTCTCATAATTTCGGTTTTGAGATGGCAGAGGCAGATACACGCCCCTATTTGACAGATGATATTTCGAAATTAATGAATCTACGACTTATTTCAGACTTATGCGTATTCGTCTCACGCGGCCCACCTTGAAAGGTCAATCCCCTCGCGTGACTTTTCAGAGAGTCACTACTTCTATATAATAGAATAAAATATATTGCAGTTGTTTCGAATTATTATTATGAAGTGCGTTAAACTTTCCTAGAACAATTTATTAAGATTAAACGCGATTGATTAAGCAATAGAAATTCATCATAAAAATTATTATAAAATTAATGCAGTAAGAGAGTTCTTTAATAAATTATTTAAATCGATTATGTCAATTTTTCATAATCGCTTTCTTTAATTATTTTTAATGAAATAGAGGGACAAATATTTCAACAATGATTTTTCTTTGCTTGTTAATGTTTTTTAAAATTCATAAAATTTTAATTAATCTTCGATCTGTAATATAGAATCTTAAAAATCTGAATGTTCTTTTTTCGCCTTTTAAAAAAAATTTATTTATATGTTTAGAGTAAAACCAAATTAATAAATGCGTTTTGTGTGTTAAAGAAAAGAATCTCTACAGTTATAAATAAACAGAGTTAACAATCGCTTTAATTTGTTCTATTTAGAAAAAAAATTCATGTTACAACTTAAAAAAGACTTAAAAACTTAAAATTTAAAAAAGAAGAAAAAAGGAAACCAACATTGCTGCAATTTTTGCGATTTTAAAGGAGCTTTTAAAAATATCTATTGAAATGCGAAAATTAAAACGGCTAAGAAAAATTAATATAGAAAAATATATATATTTAAGAAAAATATATATTTTTGTAAACTTTCATAAAATGATAAAGTCGTATCACACACCATAACAAAGACGAGCGGAAACCGGATGTGTCGGCGATAAAATCGATATCTCTTGTAGAAAAATAATGACCCACAAATTTAACGACTGTAGTAGAAGTTCATTTACCGAGCCCAATCAAGTAGTTTCATAGCTTTCTCGTCACGGATTTGATATAAAAACGATTGTTTAAAAAACAAAAAACTTACACTCGCGATGCTTACTTCTAAAAATTTCTGTTCTTGTTCCTTTGTCAGAACAAAATTATATTAATACTGTATTCATGGAAATTAAATTTTATTATAAAAATTAAATGCCGTTAAATGCCTTTAAGATATAACGGCAAAAATAATTCGCCACATACAGGATGTTCCAAAATAATTTTTTTTTAATTAGGTGACAATTTTTCAAAAATATTTGATTATATGTCAAATATTTTTAATCTCAAATGATATATTTTAATTAATAAATTATTATAATAATTCTTCTGTGATAAGTTTTTACTTGTCAATTTAATCGTCAAAGAATATGTTTAAAATTTTCATAGCAAAACTTCGATTGGAAATATTATGTGTAAAATAAGATCTCGTTTCATATTTTGTTATTAATATGAGCATATGTTTTTGGGGCACGCCGTATAATACGGAAACAGATGGTCACGTTTCTGCAACGCGAAGAATGTTGTGCAAATGACTAAATATCGAAACGCTTGTCTTGAAGAGATTCTATCGAATGACAGAAACAAGGGATTAGGGATCCGTAAAGTAACTTTAATTAACCGAATAGTATATAAATCTCCTCGTAGCATAACATCTTCCTCAACTTTGGAAATTTTCGTTGTCGATATTGTATTAATAAAAAAAGTTCTACTATATCTCCGAAGTAAAGCATCATTCGTAATACAATTATTAATCTATTTTAAGCAATATAAAACACGATACCGTTACTTAACATGAAAAAAGATTACGGGAAAAATACAGTTTGAATAATTGAACGTTCGAATGATGAGCATTCTATTAATCGGAAATTGGGATAATCAAGAATAATATACGTAATCACTTTTGCTAAAAAAGTTCACGCCAAAGGTTTCGAAATTATCCGTGCAGAGTGCATGAAGTGTGATATAATATTTTCATTGTTTTTCGATTAATTTCTTATATAATTTAAATCTCGATGTAAGATTTCACAATTGAAATAACTACAAAAAATATTATTGATATCGATTTGAATAAATTATGAGTTGACAAGTAGTAATTTATCTTTTAATCTGACACTGCTATTACAATAAAATTTACAATGCTGATAAGATTGCTAACATCTAGGAGAATTAGTGTAAAAAATCCTACTAAAATACTTTTGTAAGCGATTAGCACACATGCACACTTAATATAATAATTTAATAACATAATTTCTTACAAAATTAATATTATTTATTTTCAAATAAAACACATTAATTTATATATATAAAACTTTTACTGAAATTATCATAAAATAAACGTATCTCTAACGTATAATTTTTTTTAATTTTATCGAATTTATTAACAATCGAATAAGTCGTTAACGAGTATAAGTTCATATATTTTCAATCATTTTTATAAAATTTGATATTTAAAAAAAAATACTTATAATAACAACAGAAAAAGACATCTTTGTTTTTATAATTTAAATAATATGTAGATTTTATCTAAAATTTTAATAATATATACATTTTCTACATACATTTCATAGTATCTCACTTTGTTAATGTACGATGATTTTAATTTTACATTTGTTAATGTACGATGATTAGTTTTAAGAATAATAAACATTAGAAAAATTTATATATAAAATACATATATATGTATCGCATTATAAAAAATATTTAATGTATTGAAATGTAAAAAAATATTTATTTTTTATAATTAAACGTATTCCGAGCATTTAATTTTCAAATATTTAAATTCTCAATTCTTTGTAAAATCTTTCACGTTAATCAGCGGTCTGAAGAGAAGCACGCATTCAAACCTGAGGACAACGAACTTCCTATAACGAAACTGCGATATGTTCTACAATCGCAAAGAGCCAACGATCCGTAGATCTAAAGTTGCGCGTCGAGACAAAAGTCACTTACCCCGCGACAGCAGCTTAATCCATCCGGTATCGTATCCAGGGTGTCATGGCACACAATCAAGAGAAGAACGAGAATACAAAAAATTCTTCACCACCAAAAGCGCGACGCGAAGCGGAACTCGCGATTTATATATCGGGGACAAACCTATCTCCGTGTCACCGCGCAATCGCACAATTGTCATTCCCATTCAACACTTCCGTTCGCGTGCGAATATGACTGCCGAAATCATCTCTGCGTATACCTTTTTTCGCCCCCTTTTCCTTCCGGTTCTTCTCGTCTTTGAAAGCGCGAAATTCAAGAGATATCGCGACGGAGCGAGACGAAGCGAACGGAGCCGACGACCGACGATGAACCGAGCGGGCCGAACGTCGGCGGCCAAGTGAGAGGCTAGCGGCACCGCCGCGCGAGCCTCGTGACGTCACGGGGCCTCCTCTCCTTTTTTCCATTCCACGGCGAGCGCCGTGGACGCGCGCGCGAGAAAGGGGCCCGTCTCGCGGGCCCCTTCTCTCCGCGTCGGCGATGCCCTTCTTCTTCCTCGTGAGGTGCCACCGCAGGAGAAGCGTAAACTCCTCGATGATAGTCGAGGCGCGCTATCGGCCTCGACGTTTCCGCCAGCCAAATTCTTGGCTTTTGTTCGTCGGTCGCACGGTCCCGAATCAACTGTCGTGACCGTTCTCGCGGATTCAATCGTGCTCCGATTTTTGAGACCAACGAGTTCGAATTCTAAATTCTCGAGAAGGAAGACAAAAATTCAATTGTTAATATTTTGCTCGCAACCTTGTGCGTAGATAATAGAGCGCTCTGGCATACTTCGATGCTTATCGTTTTACCTAGACAAAGACTTTCATTATGATTTGTATATCTGACTCAAGATTGAAATCTTTTGACGTGAAATTGAAATCTGTTGTCTTTTTGAAATAGGTCATGAATCGTTATATGCGCTTATACGTTTTATATTATGCCTAAAATTAAAATCATTGCGTATTATAAAAATCTATAAGGTAAGATATTTCTACAAAAATATATGTATATGGAAGAATAATTTATATTTTATATTTTATATTTTGTTAATATTTTAGATAATACTACATATCATAATATACAATTAAAATTGTAAAAACAACATTGTTTCTACTGTTATAATATATTTAAATATCAAATTTTATAAGAATTAAAATAAATATATGAAAAAAATAAAAAATATATGAAAAACATCTTTTTTTGTAATTTACTCAAATTATTCGATTATTAATATTAATATCAAATCGTTTTCATAATATTTTGTAAATCCAACAGAGATAAAACACATGTTATTAAATTACAAATACCCTTTAATATTTTAAGATATATATATATATATATATATATATATATATATACGATATATATATATATATATATATATATATATATATATAATGCGATATATATATATATATATATATATAATATGATATATATATATATATATATATATATATATATATGTATTTTATATATAATCTTTCTGATGTTTATTACTCTTAAAACTAATCATCGTACATTAACAAATATAAAATTAAAATAAAATAAAAATCGTTTAATAAAATTAAAATGAAATATATATATATATATATATATATATATATATATATAAATATGAAAGTATAAACCATTTTGAGACACGACGCGATATAATAAAAACTCGTCGAGACAGAGCGCAAAAAAAGCGTTAATATATAAAGCTTTGCTTCTAAAAATTGCCGTACAATCCGAAATCCGCTCGTCACATTAATCCACGTATCGCTACTTATCACATGGAGAAGTTTGCTCCGAATTATATTCCGTACAGTTAGACGCATTCTCTTCTCCCATCGCTCGAGATCGATCGAGCGCGACACCCGTTACATGGAATCGTTCGCGAGCGTTTCTTTCGAGCGGGACACAAAGCGAAGAGCGAACACTTTCACGCGCAGGCCGAGTTTGTAAATATCATGGCCATAATATTTTCTATCCGCTCGTCCCCCTACACGCCATTCGCTTGTACACACGGCGACGAAGAAACGCGGGTTCCCCTGCTACGCTCGCGCATTATTACGCGTTCTTGCGCCCCTTACTTATACCGTTGCTGCTTTATCTCTCGTCGCGAGACGACATTAGATAGACGTGGCCCTCTTCGGATCCATAATCATTGCACACAGACGCCTCGGCATTCCTGTGCATCTTGATTACCCTTTATTATGGCAGCCTCCGCGACATGTGTTCGAGCTTCGTTGACATACTGTCGCGAATTGCGATAGAGGGATTGTATCATTTTTGTCGAAATTATAATGATAATATTAGAGCTAAGCGTGAAATTAAAGATGACGCACGAGAAAGAGAATCCAAGTTTCCATTCTAATTTGAAATTATATTTAAAAGAATACATACATATACATATATATAGTTTGCTGTTATCTCGATAATCATTTTGATGAAGCAACTGTATTATTTCCTCTTTATCTAAATAATAATAAGATGTATTATCTACATCTTTATTTTATTCTTAGATGGAAAAATGCGTCATGTGCCTCAAGTTAAGACAATGATTGCATTCAGCAAAATTCAGCTCTTAATAAGCGATTCATGATTCTTTAATATGTTTGGTTCTTATATTTAGATCCAACGGAGAACCAAAGATAAGATTCAATTATATTAAAGAATCACTACACACTATACTCATAATTAATGTGAAATTATAAAGAATAGACCTAAAATGTGCTGCGTCTATCTTGTGTGCGCGTAGGGGCGTATTTTCTATTATTTTTACTGCCGAAAGTAATTTTTTCAGTTTTGTGTCTATATATATATATATATATATATATATATATATATATAATCTATATATAATATCATAGTGGAAGATGGAAAAGTATTTAATGAAAAAATCTATAGGTACACACATATACATTTATATTATTTTAGTTGTCACATTTTTCCTTAATTATTTTTTTGAAGCTATTTTAATATGTTATTTTAATATTATCCAGACAAAAAGCTTTATAATTTTACCTATTATCTAGAATCTAGATAAACTTAAAATAAATTATTTTATTTTATCTAAGATAAAATTTTATGTGTCTTATCTTTATCTACATAATTTCAATATTATCTATACAAAAACTGATATATATATATATATATATATATATATATATACCTTTTTATATAATATATATTTTGTAAAGATATATAAGAGTGTTTTCGTTGAATATATAATTAATCAATTTCAATATATTATTCCAAATACTTGTTATTAATTATATTACTAAGAGATGTAGATAAAAAATAATAAGATAAAATAAATAAATAGAAAGAAAGAGAAAAGAGAAATTCTAGTGTACGCGCGAATACTTTTCTTCTTTCATTCATGCATCAATTCACGGCAACATCTACGTCTTCCGCCTACTTCCGTTGAATTATGAATTTCGAGGCGCGTTGTTGAGCCGCGATTTTCTACGAAACGTCGAAACCTGCGAACTTGAAATGTCGAACAAAAATTTTCCGCAAAGCTATCGCAATGTGCGGAAACGCCAGGCGACTTTTACGATCGAGACTTTTTCTTCAACTTTATAACGCCCGGCGGCATTGGTGAGTCTCGGTCAGTGGACTTGAGTCATCGGCAGTAAGAGGAAGAGGAGGAGGAGGAAAAGAAAAAAAGAGAAGAAGCGGCAGGAGAAGAAGGAAGAGGTGGAGAAGTACATACACAGCTGCCCATGGGGAACGAGAGAACGACCCCTTCTCGAGTACATCGTCAATTGCTCGGGTATTTAGGATACGTTGCGCTCTTGGGCAGGTGATGCAAGAGCACGAGCAAAACGAGCTAATTCTAGTTTTGAATTCCCTACCACTGTTGTTTCAATCATTGTGTATAATAATAAATAATAAATACACCGAATACCGCATTAATGGCATTATAATGACGAAGAAAAAAAAAAGCCATCGAAAATGTAAACTGTTGAATGAAATTAAAGCATGTCCAATTGCAACGACGTGTGAAAATTACAATACATAAAAGAATATGAATGACGAACGTAGTTGAAGAAAAGTGAAGAGACACAACTTTTTTGGTTAAAATATTTTTTATAAATTTTTATTTTCAATAGTTAAAAAAATAACTATTTTGTGAAGATTAAATTAAAATAACACTATTTTATAAATAAATATGTACAATAGTTTTTCATGGCGTGTGTATTTGACGCTTTTTTTAAGGTAAGTTTTTAAAAATGTAATCAACATGAATGATGAATCTAATTAAAAAAAAAGTGAAGAGATATCCTGTGGACCATATAGTTTCTTCCCTACATTTTGAAAGAAGAAATGTTATGGGAGTTTTATGTTGCTCATAGGACAATTTATATTCCGAATATATTATAAAGATTGGATTCGATTACCAATTTGACAAATTTAGACAAAATCCATGTTGCAAATTCGTGAAAGCTCGCGCAATGACCGGCTTGATATCGCAGTCGTTATCCTGGATTTCTCCACGTTAGATCTGCAAGCTGATAGACGCCGTTTTTAACATATGCCTCAATAACTAAAGGAGCAATGATGAGACCGGTGAGAGGAAGAAAAGACGTCGCTCACGACTTGTAAAAAGGAAAGCACAGAATTTCTAACAAAGAGAATCGTCAAAGTAACAAGTAGTAACTCAATACAACACAAAATGATATATTCCTTGAATTTTCATTGAACGCAAATACTAATTAGCAGGAGTTCGATAAACTACTTTCCATAGTATTCGCACAATGGAAAATATAATTCCACGTACTTTCTTAAAAAGTAAATCGCGAAAAAAATGGGAAAAGTAATTCACACGAAAAAAATTTGCTTCGCATTCGTAACAAGGAAAACGAGCCTCTCGTGCAAGATAAAACTATGCTGGGTAGTTGAATACTCTTCAGTGTTCGCACGATAAAGCAGATAAATTCATTCTTAGCTGGAAGCAGTTAATGGAAAGCAAGAAACGTAAGCAGCACAAAAGGAATCTGTTTCACATATGTAAAAAAAATGGATTTCTCGGATAAGAAAAATAATGTTATTAATATTGAATTGCCCGTAATTGCCCGTTTTTGCGTCACCTCGAGAAGGAGTGTGACACAGTGTTTTAGATAAACGCGATATATTATTTGAAAGTCACTATATTACAGCGACATGATCCGTGACGTGAGATAACGACAGCTAAGTGAGCATACTTCTCATGCTTTTCTTTTTTTTTAAAACTTCCACTTTTCGCATAAACATAATCGCTTTCAGTCCGAAGATTTCACTGGCTGCGACATCGCGAGACGACGATCTCGCATTTAAAATCGCGTTAAAATCTCCTCGGGCAAGTAACTATGCAATTATTATTAAGTCTTTATAATAATAATAACAGCAATAGACTCAGAGTAAAAACAATTGGGAAAACTGGCAGATAAGAGCGCGGCTATCGGTGCGCGAACTTATTATTGTTAAATTTTATTATACAACTTTATAAAAAGAATGCATTTTATAATTAAAAATTGTTTATAATTAAAAACTGTTTGCACCATATATCTGCGACCATAATCGAATATTTCTAAAATTCAACAATTTATCTTGTGAATAACTGTATATACGTAGGTAGACGCACTTTGATAGTTCATCTTGAATAATAGCGAAGGGAAGTAAAACCGCGAAGGTGGAAGCGAAGAGGAAAACGTTGGGAATAATTAAGAGAGTCGTCGACTGGCACGACCGTAAGTCCGTGATCTTGAGGTAGCATTCTTATGTCGTGGGAGTACTTCACATAGTTAGCATCGCGGAAGAATGCAAGCGAGAGACAGAAGGAGGCGAGTGGATGCGGAGTGAAGAGGGAGAGAGAGGATTCTAAGCAGAAACGAAGTCGTGTAGAAAAAAAGGGAGAGCGGCAACGACATAATTAATAATTTCTCTGTGGTACTTCATGTTTTCACTGATCTTGAGTCTCGAGCCTTTAATTTGTATCAAGACACTTTTCTCTTTTGCATAACAAAAATTCACGACACGCGACGATGTTTGCCTCGGTGTCACTTAAACGTTTAATTCCGCCTGCCAAGATTAAAAAAAGAACTTTATCGAGTTATCAAATATAGAGACGTGTCTACCAGTTTTTTTTTTTTTTTTTGAATTTTTCTCTCTTTTTTATTTTCATATTTTTTTCTACTACTCTTTTTATTTTCGCGAATAATTTTGAAGATACAAAGTCCTCAGTACCATGATACTAATTGTAAGAAAAGCGTTATGATAATATTAACAATAAGAATTATCAAATTATTTTTATGACGACCAACGTGTCGAGTGATTTCAACGACAAATCAAGAATGAAGCTTTGAAAACAGATATCGCCTGCCGAGCGCCTCGCCTGGCCTCCTGCGAGCTTAATTGTATCAGAAAAGGTATCGCTCGGCACTTTCTCTCGCGCAACGAGCGAGAAAGAAAAAATATAATAAAACCAGCATAATAAAATGCAAACTCCAGCGTTACACGTGGACGTGGGTGCGTATGGGACATTTGAATGGAAATTGACGTTCTGTTGCTGGTACTTTCGTGTGAAGCAATTCGCATATTTTCCAATTCCTTTCCTAGCTTTCTCGGGATTGTTTCGATTATTGACCCAGATCGAACCGTAGTATATAAATCTATTTATAATATTTGTAATACAATATTTATTTTTTATATTCCCTATTTTTATATATTCCTTATTAAAGATTATTTTTTTTATACTTCTTATATCTCAATATTAACTTTATACTTATTATTATTATTGTACATTTAAATATTGCATGTATGTAAAAATATACTGGCACATCATCTATTTATTTTTATTCTTTATTTTTATATACCCTTAATTAAGGATTTTGTTTTTTATCTTTTTATGTTTTTTTATATTTTAAACTGATGTTATTATTATCGTACAATTTAAGTAAATGTACAATACATATATATGTGCAATATCCTGTTTTTATTTAAATATACAATAATAATACAAATTAAATAAAAATTATATTAAAATATAAAAAATATAAAAAAAAGAACTCTTTAATGAGGAATATAAAAATAAGGAGTACAAAATAAATGGATGACGCGCCAGTATATTTTTACATACATGCCTCCAATAAAAAACGTTTTATGAGAAACTTCGTGAAAGAGAGGAAGTCAACAGAAATTTAAAGGCCGGTCGATGGAAAGCTCCGTCGAGCCGGTAGCCGGAGATGACCCTAATTTGTATGTCGCCCGCGAGAGACTTTTCCTTCCTGTGATACGCGTGTCGATGGCACGTTGTGAGAAAAGACAGAGAGAGAGAGAGAGAGAGAGAGAGAGAGAGAGAGAGAGAAAAGAGACCGGAGTCGATCTCTCGGCCGCGTAGCATTGTGTCCTACGCAGAAACGCGTTTGTTAAAGTATTCGAAATGTGCCGGACGCGTTTGCCGCTGCGTTGCATCGCGTAACCATGCAAAGTTCAGGAAGAGAGCATGTCCCCAGCTATGTTTATCCTATGATTCAGCGTTACTCGGCCGATCGTAGGCCGTGCGTTTCACGCAGACCAAAGCACGAGTGATAGATTCGCGCGTCCTCGAGACGAACAAACATTATGCAAACCATTCTCTCATTTATTTTTTTCCATCCGGGAGTATGCAATATTGAAGAGTAGCAACATTCTTAAAGGGAGAAAACAGTGTAACGGGCAAGAAAGGCTATATTTAAAGATTTTTTTTCTGGTAAATAATTTTTTTTTTTCCTTTGATATTTTTTTAACATTACAAAGTATATAATTTAAATTACTTTTCCAAAATTTTTGTTAAAAAATATTAATATTAATTTTTATATAGCTATAATAGCTAAGAATGTGAGCCGCCCCTCTGAAACAAAGAAAAGAAATATTTTCCTAAATCAAGACAATAGTTTCAGTTGGATTAAAAAAGAAATAATCTGTTACAAAATCTATTACAAATGGCGAATTTTTGAAGAAAAATTCCAAAATAGGTAAGAAATTGACCTCTGCTTTTTAACATTACAAAAAAACAAATTATTCAATCGAAAATTCCATACGTGCAACTGAAGCTATTGTCTCATATTTAAAAAAAAATACTTGTTTTTTTTATTTCAGAGCTTTCGTTGCTCCGCATGCACTTGTTATTTTTAAGTGGCTCACAATATTGGCTATTGTGACTATAAATATTAGTATTTTTTAAACCAAAATTTCATAAAAAAATAATTTTAATTTTTATGTACTTTGTGATGTTAATAACGTAATTTAAAAAAAAAATTATTTACCAAAAAAGATACTTCAAAATAAATTTTTTTTTAATTGTTACAGTGATTTCTCTTTTTAATGATATTAATCACAAACGTAATATTTTATTTACTAGTAAATTTTTATTTGCAAACGTAATATTTATTTACCAGATACTTTTCTAAAACCGCATATTTTTAAAATTTTATTTTTCTCTTTACTAAAAGAAATTGTTGAAAATTTATTTATTTTTTACTGTGATTCTCTTTATCTCTTTTCACACATATTTAAATTACTCTTACATTCTTCCGCTTCCTCCAATTGAAAATTCAGGATTCAAATAATTCACACTGCTAAAATCGCAATGAATTATCTTCTTAAAATAACATTAAACCTATCTCGCAAATTATATTTAAACATTCCATTAAAGCTTTACTAAATAAACACACGTAAATAATGTATTCCGGATTTCCTAAATAATAAATGTCAAACGTAAATTCGCGTGATGTCATTCGCTACAAAGTCCTGCTCGATCCCGTCGCTGGGAGCTGGTTTTGCGCGGGAAGGCGCGAAGGAAGAAAGGCTTTAAGAGAAGTCCCAGGCGCGTTCCTCTTTGGTCGTCGCGCCAATGTGGCTTATATAAAGCATAGGATAATGAAACGTTCAATACGCCGCACGGAGAATGATGATATAAGAGGGTTTATGCGCGGCGAACGATAGATCTCTCGCGTTCGGCTCTGATCTATATTATAAAATAAAGGTGGGTGTAACGTGTGTAACGGTACACCATAGCTGCATCGCGCCACCCACATTCGATGGGATTGCTCAACGTTTCATATATGGTCATAGCCTAAGGGCGAGGGTGAGGAAGAGAAAGAAAGAGAGAGAGAGAGAAGGGAAATCCTAACGCTCCCAATCGCGATATCCTCTTGTTGATGAGACCGATCTTTTCTGATAAGAAAATCTTCCTGTAATACGACACGCGATACGAGTTTTCACGGTTTTTTTTTTTTGTTCCCATCTCAAAGTAATACAAAATATAAAATTGTATAAACTAGTTTATAAATTTCATAATTTTTTTAGTGCCAGTAATAGGAACAACTTTTGGGACATTGAATTCAAAATCGCAAAATAAAATGGCTTATCAAATCAGGTTTTCGAGAAAACGAGATTGAAATCCTTAAAAAAACGCACTTGTTACCATTTTTGAAAATTTATCCAATCTGCAAGAGACTTCAAACAGGGTTCAAATGAAAACTTGAACATTATATTTTAACATAAAATATCAAATTTTTACCGCAGATACAATCGAACCTCAGGCGCGCTTTGTTTTTAGGTATAATCGCATTGTGTCAAGTAGAACGATTGTAATATGCCATTCAATTGCAGGTAAAAGATTCGATATTTTTATATTAAAGTACAATGTTCAAGCTTACATTTGAGCTTGTCTAAAGTCTCTAACACATCGAAATTGTTTGCTACAAATTTTCAAAGATGATAAAAAATGCGTTTGTTAAGGATTTCAATCACGTTTTTCTCAAAAAACCTGACCTAATAGAAATGTTTTCAGATTTGTGCTCAGTATTTAAAATTATTTTAGAAACAATGTTCAAATGCTCTGGCACAAAATCTTATAAACTAGTGTTATTAATAATAGTAAAAACAAAAATTATGATATATATACGAAACTGCATGTAAAAGTTAGCGTTACAATGTTTTCTGGAGTTTATAAATAAGTTTATAAAGAGTTGATAAAATAATATTGGAAAGAGAGTAATTGTAATTGTGATAAAAATACACAAATAAATAATACGTATCTTTAAATTGTTTTAATAATGATTTTTTTATGCATCTTGAACACCATTTATACACGATTGACATTTGAATGTATGGACCAAAAATCATCGACCGACGCACAAAAACAAGTTTATAAAAATCGTAAAATTATGCAACAAGTTATTTTTCATTATTTACAACACTTTTTCACTCTGCTAAGCATTTTTATACGATGGTATTATTACCGGCTTTTGTCTTTATGGATTACAAAAATATAGGAAGTAAGAAATACAACTCATGAAAACGCAATCTGTATATGTCACTTTTTCGAAAAGTTTTTTTGCTTGCAAATATATTTGAAGGAAAGCGCGAGATAGTTGCGTGATCCAGCCAGAAATTGCTGCGGATCTCTGGGCGTGCGAGGAAAATTAGACGCGGTAGCATAACTTTTTCGTTTACATAACGGAGCAGCCACCGGGATATCGGCGCGGTAGAACGTGGGCAAGCGATTTGGCGAGTGGGAATCAACGAGATACGAACCTGAGAAACGCTTTTCGATTAGGTAATGTCTAACGAAGCAATGCGCGTAATGTGCGAAAAGGTGAGATGCCGATTTTCATATACAATCCGCCGTTATACGTAAATAATTAAGGATATATAAAGGTGTCAGAGTAACATTTCTTTCCAATCGTGAATATCATCGGCAATAAAACTCGATTTTTCTTTTCTCATTTTCGGCATTTTATATCGCGCGGAGACGTGCGTAGTAATTGCACGTTGAACGCATCGATTTCATTCACAATAAGTATATACATAATCAATGACGCATTATTCGAGATTGCCTAAAATTATTTTTCTCCACGTACGGATTTTTGCCGAATGGTATACAGCTACAGGTCATCATCGCGGATGAAAGTTCGTCGATTGCTTTACGTAATACACCGAATATAGATGACCGACTATCTTTTTTGATAATGATCCCCGATTATGAAAGATTGGCAAACGGTGACATAAGACGTGTTATTATTATTTTTTTGCTATATGGATATGCATCTTCTCATCTTTGAAACTCTTATACTTCTTCTTCTTCCTCTTTAAATAGGCTTAGAGCCTGTTTTCTCCGATCATTTCGCCTCGCGAGGCACAATTATCGATTCTGTGAGCGTCAAATGCTTTTTATCGGGGGTAGGTTGCTGGCCTTGTCCCCGAACCCTTCTTTTTTAACCCGTGCTTGGGACCGGCTGCGTTAGATAGTGAATTAATTCATCCACCATCCGTTGCAGGCAAGATACTCTCAGCAGGTTTTTGTCATTGCCTACCGAGAGGTGGCGACCGTGAACTACGATATTTTTAAGCTCGGGCTGGATTTGAACTTGAGATCTTTGGCATAGAAGAAAGTAAACACACATCTCTTTACGCCACGATCACCACGCGAAACTCTTATACAAGGATATTAAAAGAAAAAGAAAATAGAACGTATTTATATGATGCTAATAACTGAATAAATATAAAAAACTTATGTGACCGAATGTTATTGTTTAATAGCGCCAAAATATATAGTGATTTTTTATTTTATTACAATTATTTTAATACAATTAGATATATAATTCAAAATTATTATTTTATAAAATATTTTATAAAATTATTATTTTATAAAATTGTATGTTATATCTTTTATGATTATATAAAAAATAAATATTTTATAAATTTTATATAATTTACAATATATTTATTTCTTACATAATTACATAAAAATAATACAATTTTAAAAATTAACAATTTCAAATTATCGTTTTTCATAAATTTATCTACCAATTTCCTATAAAAAGACACCCGTGTGTTTAGAATCAGTCCGACTACATTGCAGTTTGCCGAGCACGGAAAAGCCGCGATACTTTCTATTTGGAACCCCGAACACGATACAATTTCACTTGCTCCCCGGTGTTCAGCTCCGCCCACAAGAACTTAGCACAATTGGCGGCCTCTCACCGACGACGACCGGCGTTGAGGACTAAAAAAATAAAAGATAAAAAAACATTGGCGACGGCAAACGCAAGGGAGCGGAGAGAACCCGCGTGTAGGAAATAGTTCCGGGTTCGCGTCTCTTGTGGGACGACGTTGGTCACGCGATTCACGCGCTCGGCTAATAATTAGCGGAAAGGCGTAAGAGTTGCCTGGACCCTCGTCAGGAAGTTGCACTTAGAATAGACGTGTCATTAACGAACCTATGCGGATTAAGTCTTGTCTAGTAACTGACAACTAAACGATTGGTTTTCGACGCACATTCTACGTAAAATAAAATAAAACAATACTAAAAATGACAAATTCGTTATCACCTGTTATTATGAAAGGTATCAAATTACAGAGATTATATTTTTTATTATATTTTATTTTATTATAGATAAAATATGAAATATGATGAAGGAGGAAATATCTCTGAATCTATGCTTTATATAAATAAAAATCATGTATAATATTCCAATGATTGAACATTATCAACAAGTACAAAGAAATATATAAAAAAATAATTTCTGCTATTGCACTTTTAAACGAAAACTTAATATATTTCAAATTTAAAAAATTATCAAAATTAAATTTAAAAGATCATAGTTACTCGAATTTTTATACTCTCATGCAGGATACAAATCAAATAATTTCTTAAATTTTTATTTCATATTGAATTCAATTAAATTCATCGCACGTAATTGGAAAATTTCACAGATATGTGTATTCAGCAAAGAAATCCTAAATAATTTTCATATGAATTTAATAATGTAAAAAATAATATAGAAAATAATAAATTTAATATAATAGCTTATATTTTTATTTGAAGAAACTAAGGACCAAATTTTTAGCAATTTGTTTCATTCCCATATAGTTTATCTAATCATTTATTTTTTATTACTTGTTGGGTGCAATATAGTAATATAGTAATGATTTAAATTAACTCTAATGAAAATACTGGTCGATGTTGAATGAATCTATCTCATCTGCCAAAGCATACATATAAGAGGAAATTTATCAGCTCTTATCAGAATATTTTGCCGCATTGCAACTTCCGACATTGATTATAATAAATTTCGCGAATCAACAGTAAGATTATTATATATTAATGCGTGCAAATGTTTTGTTTCTACAAAATTGAAATCTAGTTAAAAAGATTAATGGTAACAATATCTTACTCCCTTCCCACGCGAAAGAGAAATTACATATAATATTATCTTGGAAATAATTTTGCTTTAAAAACTACAATTTTAAAATATGTATATAAGCATTCTTAAAAAAATATTTTTTATAAAAAATGATTTATAGAGTCACTATTTATTTCTTCTAATTTTTGATACACAAAGAATGATCTTCCTCTTATCTTTTCTGACTAATTCATATATTGAATAAAAATATTTTTCTAATTCATATTGAATAAAAATATTTTTTGTTCTCTTTCTATCAGCGTAATGCGCGCACATATATGTATTTATTTAATTTTAGATACTAAAAAAATACAGTATAGAGAAATAGGACAAATATAAGTTTTAAAAGACTCACTGTGTAGCTATGCTACTGCCATCTGTTGCCGATACGGAAGGAAAGTTGTGTGCAGAAGATAGCTCATTGCTAAGGATTTCATGCCATCTATAATAATAACTGAGATTTAATTTACAATAAATAGTGATTATCAGCGATTGTATGTGCAGAGAATTTTTTTGTATAATCTCTCTTTTTTTCTATACATAATTTAATTCTAAAATAACTTTATTCATATCGGAAATAAAATCATCGAAATTCATACCATCAAACATCTCTTAATCTGAAAAAAAATGAATCTTGCAGAATAATATTTATATACTTTTTTAATTTATCAAGAGTGACATGATGCCGATATTTCCTTTTTAAATAGCAATGATTAATGAATGAATATTTTGTTATATTTTTAATATATATATTTTTATGAAATATTAAAAATATTTCATTTTACAAAAACAACAATTTCAAAATTTAATTTTTCTCGAAAAAACTGTATACCTTTTTAATCATATATATGTATATATATATATATATATATATATATATATATATATATATTTTAAATATTCTAATAATATTTTAAATTATATATTTAATTAGATAGTTAAATTCTAAGTTTACATTTAATATCTATAGAAATAAATATAGAAAACACAGATAAATTTTGAAATGTTGTGCTTTGTTATATGGATTTTGAATACTAAATGATTGTAATGGTAAAACTTTATTAGAGCGCCTCAAATTCTTATCATATCGGTTGATATAACAGAGACCGCGTCATTGCTAAATAATCTGATATTGCGAATGCTATAACGCAAATAAAAATCCAGCCTGAAGAAGCTTAAACAGGACATGAAGCAATGACGTAATATGTGGGTCATATATTTTAGCGACAATTATCGTATCCAGTAATAATCCTACGTTGAATTTTTTTTTAAACGGCTGTTAATAGCGTTAAGTGAAAGAATTTAAACGTCGAGCAATAATGAGTCCGCCGTTATTAGAAATAATTATTTAATCGTTTTTTAATCAAGCTAATCGATAAATTGAAAACAAGATACGTTTTAACTGGCCTATTAGAAAAGAAATAAAACATAATGAATAAAAAGAGACGAGATTCGGAGTAATGGATTTTTTAATTTCTCTGATTTTAGTGTGTCGATTTTTTTCAAAGCATTATATATTTTCTTAAATATGCATAAAATACTTTGCATATTTTTTAATACATATATAATAATTTCCAAAATTCTTGTTCAAGATTTTTCACTTGCTCCAAAAAGCAGTGAAGAAATCAAAAGTAATATTTTCATTGCTTTCACAAAAACATTTTAACAATAATTCGAAAGAGATTTATATTATCAGATACGAGGAAAATTCCGTTGCACAACGCTGTATCCTAAAATAAGTAAACAGACCTTGAGACAGCTATACGATAGAATCAGTTTGAGCAAGATCAGAGTCGCGCTTTCGTTAAACATTAGCATGCAAGGTTCTATTGCTCGTTAGCTCTTTTTGTTCCTACTTACGGCCCACTTATATCCGACTCGCGCATTAATAGACACGGAAGATTTGTATATCAAGTGCACGCATGTTTTGCGCGCGCTTTTATGCAACGATATAACGAATGGAATAAGACTTAAAGATTGCTTGAGGTGAATAAAGATGAAAAAAAAGGCAATTCAAACATTCTCCCGCAAACAGAGATATGTATAATAAGAATTCGTAAAAAATTTATAATATTGTTTGAATTAAATATATATACATATACATGTAAAATGTTTCCTTAATAGAAGCTTGCCTTTTCTTTCCACTTATAATACTTGGAATTTTTGTTCCTTAGTCGGTAATGCTCAAAATATGATTCTGTTGAATGTTTGTATATTCAATCATCAGATAATCTAATCATGTAATCGACGAACACCTGAGCAATATTATAAATTACGAACAAGTATGTATGAATTTCAACCTCAATTTCGATTTCTCATAATTCAAATATTTTTCTCTAATCCATTAAATTTTGCTCGTACTGGAAATAACCAGTTGTAGTTATCATAAGATTATGACTTTGTTTTTTTCATGGAGAACAGACTATAGATTCTTTAATTACTTTCTTTTAACTTCTCACTAAATATATAATAAAGCAAGCAATATTTTTTTTTTTTGCTCAAGTTTAATTTTCACAGCTAAAAAAATTGATTGAAATTATTCTCTCCCAAAATTCATTAAAATATTTAAAATATTTATCTAAAAGTTTATACGCACATACAATATTTATAAAGATTTTAAAATTTCTCTTATTGTTAGATGTACTTATTAATTTGTAATCATTTTCAGATTACGCGAATATCATAATAGCTATTAACTATTCTAATTAAAATAAAAATTATTATATTATTATAGTTCAATCAAATACACATCGATAAAATATAATGCAAATAAATATCTGTAATTAAAAATTCACAATTCTGCATGCATGGCAAAACACATATGTACACATGCATGAATAACAATCCTGAAGAGAGCAAACAAAGTTAAATAATATGACTGGTCGTGTATCGATATTCATGAAGAGCTCATTGTATATATTTGCGCGATAATATATATTACGCCTTGACCTTACGAATATTAGATCTTATCAGATTATCTTCATATCAAAATATCATTTATATATAATATCAATTTAAAAATATATATTCGATTTATGAAATTTTATTTTATGCTAAAATAAAATAATTTAAAGTAAAACAGTAAATATATTTTTATACTTATATAAATCAATTTTTATTAATCTTTTACAACTAACAATAATGTCGATATTTTTGTTAAAGAAAATCTATTCCAAACTTGTTTAAAAAAATATCAGATACGCTGTATATTTAAATATTTTGTCATTTTATCTTTAAATTGAATGAAATATTTTTCACATATATACACATACACACACACACACATATCTTATCATATGTCGAATGTAATTACACTGAATAAATGTCAAAAAAATATTTGTTGATTACTTTGCACGTCAGCAATTTAAAAATTCGTTTTGCAGAAAAGTAACACACGAACATTAATCGCAAACATTTTGCGTCTAATTGGCTTCAAAATTTGATATATGTAGTGCGTTTGAATTAGTTACCGCTCCGAAAAAGAATCATTCTTGGACACATAATAGCACTAATAGACTAGTAATTACATGCAATAGAAATCATTGTAATCAATATGTCTATTATTATAATGAACGTAAATCAATATTCTCTTTTTATCGCATGTCAAACTTTTTGCTTTTACGTCGTTTTAAAATACACACATGCGCGCGCGCACATACACACACGCAAACACACACACATAAATATATATATATATTTATATATATATATATATATATATATATATATATATATATATATATATAAATATATAAATATATAATATATATTTATATTTATTAGGTAATAATATAAATAATATAAAATATATAATATATATATATATATATATATATATATATATATAAATATATAAAATATATATAATTAAATTAAATAATAAACGTTAAAAAAACTGAGACTTAAAAAATTGTAAATAAAAAGATTTGGTTATTCTCTTCAAAACTTCTTACATCATTTTTTTCTTAAATATTCAAATTTTCTGTCTATTGAATTAAATCTATATCATGGAATAATAAATGCAAAATTCTACCTAAAATGATTTCATTAATTATGGAAATTTATTTCATTTTTGCATTGTGTGTATGTATGTAAATTCTTTGTCAGTATATAGAGATTAATATAGGCAATATAAATATGTACATATAGATTAGTAAAATATACAGGTATATGTCATAATATTCTTTTAATTCGAGTAATATACAGATCAAATTTTTATCATGTCTTGAACAAATGCGAAGCGAATATTTCACGAAGAAAATAAAATGCGACGACGGATGACGGTTGGTTCGTGGATAAAAGACATTTATCCGGTTTAGAAGTAATTGCATATCTCAAATCTCTCGGTCGTCCTAGCGTGGAAGGCTATTGTTGAATTGCGCTTGGAAATGATCGCAACGCCGAGCTGCAACGAATACGTCAGGTCGACAACCCTCGGTATTTACTTTTGTTATCAGAATATATTCGGAGACATGCTGAACGATAAGACAGTCCTACCAATAATCAGGCGTTCAAATTTTTTTCAGTCAGTTGCCTATAACAAGATTAAATTTTTTTGAACTTGCATTTGCACGAGAGAATTGAACGTCTTTGTTTTCTCCTGGAACGAGACGGTGAAAAGTGCGATCGCCTCCCTCCATGACGACGAAACCCGACCTTCTGATACTCCGCTAACGAGTCGGATGTGTTTAGGGTCAATTTGTCTATTATCTCGTTGTCAATTTTATTTATTACACTTCTAACGTCTCTCACGACGCGGTACGTATACGTGCGACTCTTCCACCAGGCTGAGATTCCTCGGTGCAAGTTAATCAACTTTGATTTCTCTTGACTGTGCTCGTTTTAAAGTTGTCAACGTACTCACGCACTTTGCGTGACCAACACTCGGAGATCGACGCACTCTTTCTTGTAGCCATTCGTTTGCACAACAAAAGCTCGTAACTAAATTGCACTATCTCTAAACTGATAGCTAATCCGTTGAAATATTGTACTTATTTTCTATGTGCCTCTTCCTTTGGATATA
Organism: Cataglyphis hispanica; assembly: GCF_021464435.1. NCBI lineage: Eukaryota > Metazoa > Arthropoda > Insecta > Hymenoptera > Formicidae > Cataglyphis > Cataglyphis hispanica. The sequence goes on from NC_065971.1 coordinate 5,378,056, forward strand.
ATAGTTCTCAGTATAATGTTAGTATTCTAAATCTTTGAATTAAATTAAAAATTATTTCTTATATGTATATGAAAATTTTCAAATAGCTAATAAATAAATATTTTAATATTTAAAATATATATTTTAATAAAAATAAATATTTTAGTTTTATAATATGTTTTTAAAATATTATTTTTAAATATTTAAAATATTTTAATATTTAAAATAAATATTTTTATAAAAATAAAAATTTAATTTTTTAAATTTTTAATTATAACACACTATTAATATACTCTTATATTATTTTTCTCTCTAGATTACATTTATATTCACATTATTTCTTTTAATTATATTCTATTTATTCTATTGATGTACTCTTAGAGAGAATTCACGTTTCAAAATTATGAATAAACTATATTATTATTATATATTTTTACATAATTTTTATTATACGTAATTTTATTAAGAATTTTTTCTCAAAATTTTCTTTAACATGCTTTTTTTCGGATTCCTTCGACAAAATTTTCCTTCGAAAACTATGTACTCGATCTTAACGAATGAATTTCTACTATCAAACGGCACCCTCGATTGATACGTAACTGGGTGCGTGGGTGGAGGAAAAGCATGGTAGTACGACCGGCGTACGGGGAGAGTGAAGTTGATATTGCTAGTCGTGAGCGCGATTCCGTCGCGCCGCGTACTTGAGGAGCCGCGTGCGGCAAAGAAGCGGCCGAACGGAGGGTGAAAAGAGGAGCGCGAAGAGAGGGAGCCTCCGAAAAAGAAGAGAGGATTTTCTCCTGTCGAGGGGATCGTCGCGTCGGGACTCAACAATTCAGTCCGTCCACGTCCGCTGTCGGAGATACGGAGACCGGAAGACCGGTTTTTCCCGCGCGATTGCCTCTTCCTGCCTTCGAGGAGAGCGACAGGAATCGAAACGGAACTTCTTCCTCTTCTCTTCTCGTCGAACGAGAAGCGCGTCTTCCGCGTGTGCGCGAATTTTCTCAAAGATCTCGATCAATCGCCTCGCGAATCTAGATTGATTGGGAAGATTGGAAATCTCCGCTGAAGACGAATCTGTGCATAGTTTTTGGCTCGATTATTTTCAAGGAGACAAAATTGTCGGTAAGGATAAGCGATGTAATTAATTAATGATTTAAGCACGAGGTCGTATCATTCTGTTCCAGTTTCTTTCACATGTAAGTTTAAAATGCGGGAAGCTCATCCTCGTTTACGAAACTGTATGACTTCTCACGTGTTTCCCGTTCGTAACAAGGAAGTATACGTATATATCATACGTCGAGACTTCGTAAAGAGGAGAAATATCTTCCTGTGTATGTGTGCGTATGGCACGTACAGATTAAACCTCGTATCTTTCGACTTAATAAAAGATGACCTTAATTACTAGTAATCTGCGATAAAGTATCAAATCGAGACAAATAATACTTTATAAAACGCTTCCACGACATAGTTAAAATTCAATGTATACATAATTTAACTTCTCTCTTTTTATCATAAAATATTGAAAAAAAAAAATATCTTAAACACATAATATATTTTTTCACATAAATTAATTGAGGCATCAAAAAATAAGAAAAATGATTTAATTAATTTAACCATCCGGTCGAAACGCAGTGTTTCCGCGTGAAAAATTAGAAAGAACAGACAATGCAAAGTTTGCCAACAAAGACAGAGGAATTTTGCAGTTCGTTCAGTAATTGCTTGCTTTATGTGACACTTATGATATTCGTGACAGCCATACCGAGACAGTCTTGTATTTTTCTTGTAGTGTTAATTTTTACACATTTCGTATTATCACCGATCTGGTTTCAACTGTCCTTTATTTATCTTGCATAAATTTCAAGTGCTCATGTCGATGTAACTCACAGATGACAATATTTTTTGATAACGGCGTGCTTTACCGATGACATCTATGAAAGCAGCTGTCAAACAGCTGTAAATTAGATCTCTCCAGCAATGTGTTAAAAAAAAATGTCTAAAATACGATTATGTGATTAGTAAGTAATTTAGATAAATTATATTGTCAATTTTTAATTGTTATTACAATTTTTAAAATTTCCTGTTGAAAGCTTTAATAATAATCTAAAAAATATTTTTGACAAAAACACACATAATATTTGCGGAAATTTCTTTGAAGAAGATACAAAAAATAAAACAAGTTTTTTATTAATCTTTTGACACGCAAACATGACGAATATTGCACATTGACAAACGTAAAATACATTATGAGAATTAAAAACAAAATTAACTTAAGATTACCAATATCAATAAATTTTCTACATATTTTTATTACTGTACTTATTCAAATAACTTTCAACTTAATCATTTTTATAATGACTATTGGTCGAAAGACGAAGTCATTATTTAAGATAATTTTCTAAAAAGAGAAAACTTGGGAGAGTGTTAATGTTTCAGCAACAAATCACGTGTCTGAGTCATCAATCTTATCATAATCCATTAATCGATTCCTTCCACGATTTTCATGTAGCCTATTCCGTAGTTACACGACCAACTTCCTTCATGCAAATCGCCACTTTTGTTCAAACAATGACGTCGCGCGTCACGAGACGACGACGTCTTTCCCGGATAGTATAAAAGCCCGCGGACTACAAGAGCTCGGGCACGTGGTATGAATCATTTGCTGTATTACATGTTTGACTAACACACGAGAACTAGTCTTTTCAACGAAAGAACCTATAGATCTCAACGCCGTCTATCTTCGCGGACTAACTATATTGCCCGTCCGACCATGTATTATCTAACACATGATTGTCGTCGCGATCCATTTTTTATTTATGTTACATCGAAACACAACATGCATCGCTTGGCATAGAGACTACGTTAAATTTTTTAGCAAAGAAATAAAAATTCGAATGTGATTTCCGGCATGCTTGCGAAACAACATCTTTGTGCCCTTCGCGTGGCATTACTCCGAACGAAAAGCGTGGACACTTTATGATGACCCAGTCGTCGGTTTTGCTCGATATATCGATCTTCCGATGACGAAAGAAAGAAAGAGAGGAGCGGCCCCGGTAAACACGCTACGCTGCAAATACCAGAAGTCGCGAAAGTGCGAATTCGTCGACGCGAATAGGATCCTCTGCTACATTGTTCAAGCGAGCTCTCTCGACGTGTTTTTGTGAGGGATGTACCGAATGGGACGTGGAATGGAGCAAAATCAAAGGATTGGCCTAAAAGTTTTCGAGCTCGGGTTTTTGAAGCATATCGAAAAAAATATATCGAAAAAAATAAAGTCAAAGTACAATACCGGGTAAAATTCTCGATAATAACTCGTCGCCTGCCGTGTATATGTTCCCTCACGCATCATTTATAAATAAACACACCCGTGTTCTGTTATTTGCTACAATACCCACACCCTATCGATTCGACTCAACGACCCCTTTCTCACGTCGAAAAGCACGCTCTACCTCGAAACTACCCTGTGAATATTAATCGTCGGAAAAGAGAGGCTCGCGTAAGAGCTCTATTATTACAAAATTTCTGTTTGCTCATATCAAAAGAATGAATGTCACTCTGTGAAAGCTTCCACTATTCTGACAGCCGCGTAAAAATTTGCGTAAAAACTGTCTGCACAAAATTTGTATTTCTTTATATTCATTATATTAGAGAACTCAAAATTGAACACTCCGTTACGTTTTATCACATTCAGTCCGTTACACGAGCTCAATTATTATTATATAAATAGTTCAAAGTCGACTGCTAGAAAAAAATAAATTTATATGCATATGCAAGTACGCAGAATATCGATATATATAAAGTGTCTCAAAATTAGAGAAAATTAGACAAATTTTAGGTGATTATAAAAAACATAAAAACAAGCCAATTTTGTCAATAAATCCGTGTCCGCAAATGAGCCATTTTGGCACTAGAGAATCAAAGACTAACAAGAGCAAAAATCTTGAAAACAAATTTTTTTTTAAATTTTATTAATATAGTTAAATAAAGGTGTTTTTACCATGAAATTTTTGTGTAAAACATTTTTTGATATCTCGTATAATTTTTTAGATATATCGAAGACAGCAAAAAGTCGTTTTACATATGATGATTTCACTTCTTTAAAATCGTTTTTGGGCCGCAACTGGAGATTTCTAAAATTATCTATTTACCTACGTATGCGTAAAGTTTCATCAAAATCAGAATTTTCAGATTCGTATGGTTCCCTTGTTAGTTTTATCTTTAATTTTCTAGTTTGAAACAAAAAAAAATTTAATTTTCACCTCTCACTTTGAAGGAGTAACTCCTAAAATTTTTCACATTTATTTAGAAATATTTTGTATAATATAATTTCTCTTATTAATAGCACAAATAATACACATATTGTATATTTGAATAACAATTATTATAAATTATTGAAGAATTTCCAATATATTTCGTTGTTATTTTTATAAAATATTCTCCCTAAAATTTATCTTTGTCTCCGCTGAGAAATCAAAAGAATTCATATTTTATTTTGCTAATGTAATATCGATTTGTTTCAGGATGACGGATAATCATTCAAAAAAATCACGTCCTTTTTAGACGAGATACCAGAAATATTTCCTTCGAGAAAAATTCAAGAAACGTCTAAAAAAGAATAACGTTGAGACAATTGGCATCGATTGATGGATGATCGACGATCATTCTCATGATCTTGACATTCGCGAGCACGGAAAAAGAAGAGGAAACAAGTGGTTGCGACTGAGAAGGCTCGTCATATGGGAAGGAAAAGAGCGAAGAAACATTAGAGCGTGGCGCGCGAGACGAGATCGCAATGAAAGTCAATAAACGGTGATGAGTAACGGAGAGTATAGTGGTCGGAGTGGCATTAATAAATTAGTGTCTACTTGCTGCTACAAGCAACAGCAGCGGCAGCAGTAGCAAGAGTCCGGAGGAGGAAGAGGACGCGAAGAGGAAGAGGAGGCAGTGGAGGAGGCGCGGACCTCGAGTGCGTGCTTGCGTGCGTGCGTGCGGTGTGTGCGCGTGCGAATACGTGTGACCGGGCGGCCGTGTCGATGCGGGGATTTGGCCAGTGTGTCAGTGTGAAAGAAGACAATTGACTCGTAACCGCCGTCCGTCGGACGGTGCTCGGCTTGGCAGGGGCCTTCTGACGTCACATCCGGCCTGTACGAGCCGCGAACTCATCTGGACCACGGGCGCACGAAGGTACGCAGATTCGTGCACTCGACACAGCGCAAACACCGCTAGAGCTTAAAAAGCTTGGATAAGAATAGGAGATACCCTTCTTCCCTCCATCCACTTGCCCCTTCCCTTCCCCGCCACAAAATGTCATTTCATCCCGGAGTGGTCTCGATGAAAAAATCACGGTCTAAGACCGTAGTCACATCGATAGATTGAATATCTAATTAGTATCCTTTTTCCCTGAGACTATATGCTTCCAAACATCTCGAAATTTTAGAATCATATCGCTAAACAACAATAAGCATGAATACTAATCTTGATTAATCATAAATCTTTTTCACTTATTATAAATATCTCTTAAATATTCTGAGACGTCTTGACAATCATTATTCCAAATGCAAATTTTGATGCTATTTTGATTAAATTTTTTCTTTTTTTATTATAGTCTGACAAATATAAATTGAAAAAATAAATTTAGTTAACCAAAGGACTAATTTCCAAACTGATTCGTTGCAACGGCCTTCAATTCTCAAACTGTTCAGACGATTATAGTTTATCTATAGATTAAGTGAAATTATTATTAGATTAAAAAAATTGCTTTACACACACGATAGAAGCCAAATTTGTGATTGTCGCATAAATTCAGACTAAACATTATTATTATACTAATACAATTATATTATGCAAACTCGTAATAAAATGGACGATTAAACACTAACGAGCTAACGATGCAAGCTAAATTATTAAACACACGTGGATTTACATGCGATGTGTACAATGTACATATCGAATTTATGTCAATATACTTAATGGAACTTGCAGTCTTAGCAAACGAGATCACCATAGTAACATTGATTCGATAAGATATACTTTTTCAAGTATTTTTACTTTAAAAAAATTGTCATATTAATATGAATATTTCTCATATAAAAGATCAAGAAAAGAAAAGAAAAGATTAAGAAAATTGAAAGTAGATAAAAAAATATAAAATTTTTGAAATATGCTTATCTCAAATTGCTTGTCGTGCCCTGCTACAGATACTTAAAAATACAAATATTTTTACATGAAAACCAAATATTGATACTATTCAATAATTTCTTTAATAATTCAGTCGTATTTGTTGAATTATAAGTAAAAAGATAAATTTATTTTTATTTTTTTATACTTATCAAAAAATTATAATAAAAAAATTAATTATAAAAATTATGAAATTATCATTAATAATAACGGAAATATTTATAATTTATTTATATATTTATACATATATATATATATAATTAAATATAATGAATTTTATAAATTTATATATGTATATATAATTATTTAATTTAATATAAATAATTTAATTAAAATTAATTATTTATTATTAATCATTTATATTATTTACAATTAATGATAATATTAATTATTAAGATTTTAAAATTAAAAAAATAGAGAAAGATTAAATAAAAATTATTAATAATTAAGAATATGTATTTAATAATTATTATTTTAATATATATTTATTTATATATTTATGTGCAAAGAATGCAAGTATATATCATTACAATAATTTGGATATACACATATGTATGCGGTCCTGAAGAGATGTAATACCTCGCAATCAATTAATATTTCATTAAAATATTAATACCTTCGAGCATCTTTTTATAATGTGCAAAAGAAATTGCGAGAATCGCGCGCAGTCCGCGTCAGATGTCGCGAACTAGTGATATCTTCTTGATCATAAGTGTGAGATTCTTCGCTGTGGCATGAAATTTCAGATGACTTATAACAGACACGTCTCCTAATTAACTGGAGCATTGCACAAAACGAACATCGCACCGTGAGAAAGAGAGAGAGAGAGAGAGAGAGAGAGAGAGAGAGAGAGAGAGAGAGAGAGAGAGAGAGAGAGAGAGAAATCACATTGGTCATCGCGACGCGGATATTACGATCAAAATATGATAAATAAAGAGAACGATCTTTTTTTTCGAATTTTTCATATCGTCGTACGTAATATAATCACGAGTTTTTCCCTTGGTTCCCTCGTTATCTATCAAGATCGTCGCGTATGCGACGCTTCGAAATTTGAATCGTAGATGCGCTATTTAACAACTGGATAAATTGCGACGAGGAAGAAAAAGATGCGATGGTTCGCGAACGAAGGTTCATGAAACGCAAAGAGCGTTCGCCAACATATGCGTTCCCGAACAATCTTCATTAAGGACAAACAAATTTGACGGGAAGCAGCGATTTATCGCAGAGCGACGCGGGTCTTTCCTCTTATTAGATCAAATTCAATTGACCCCCGTAAAAAAGATAATTGTAAGAGCTTACGATACTCCTCTCCTAAGGATATTCGAGGAAACGACCGATGTTTACGGTCAGATTACGCATCGTGTAGCGTATTCATGGCATCGTAAGTTAACACTTTATTTCGTCTCGCGCGCTTATGTTAATGCCTTATTATCAGAAAGAAAGAGAGAGAGAGAGACAGAGAGAGAGAGAGAGAGAGAGAGAGAGAAGGAATTCAATATATCGCATTACAATTAAACAGAAAAGGTCCATTCAAGATAGCGTGTATACACTTTGACTTCCTTAAAAGGTACTTATTGTTAGATGCAAATGAAAGATACATTTTCCAGGAGACGAAAAATGAAAGATCATATCGAAACCGGTCGCATTGATGGTACTCGTTGCATCATTCATACGAGTTTCCCGATCCGGTACCGGTGTCGCGAGGGGAAGTCATAAATCAGGTAGCTGCAATCGCAAAAATGTATCTACGGGCTCGTGTTAAGATAGGCTTAACCGGGAACACACCGGAAGGACGAGCGATTTTAAACGCTTTATGAAAGAGAGAGCGTAGGCGTCCAGTCCACGTGGCCTGAATCGTAAAAGCGTTCTTTTAAAGCGCGCGAGATAAATAAGAGGCTTTCGAGCATGAAAATGCGTCACACTTGATCCTAATCGATTAATGACGATTTAATCGATCGCGCTTAAAGCGAAGAGAAAACATTGCATAAGCGAGGCAACGCGTGTTTTACATATTATAATTTTGTTTTATTTAAAAAAAGAAATGCAATCTTAAAGAATGATTCAAAACTCGCGTAACTCAAAGTTGATTAATTTCATTCTTAAATTTCGTAATTTCAAATTTTGTACATAAAGTGAGATGCTGTTGATTATGTTTTTTAATCTCATACTACCTGAAAAGACACGGTACTATTGCAAAGACGCGATCGAACCATACATGTTCTTAAGTTCAAGTTGTAAATTTAGTTAGACCAGCTCATTGAGTTATAACAATTAAGAGCAACGTGTGATTCATTAACAGACTGAATAAAGAACTGTTAATAAATGCACGTGTACGTATCGCTATATATAATGATTAATATTTAATTACATATTTTGTGCTAATATTATAAAAATTAAAATCTGAAAATATAAGACTAAAAGATATGTGCGTCTTAAAAACGCATTATCCTCCCAATAATAATCTAATAATTAAATTTATGTAAATAAAACAAAAAGCTGCTATCAATATATTTTATTGAATGCGAAAGATTTTTTACGATGGAAATTTTGAATTACTCTTTCAGCGAATGAGGAACGATGATCTATCGCGACAAGAGGATCCTCGGGATCCTTGTTTTGCTCAACGTAATAGTAAAAATTTCGGCGAATCAGACGAATTCGCCAAAAACGGACGTGATAGAGGATACAGAAGTCTTTACTACGGTCAAAAAGATCCTCCCCGACAGGTGTCTAGCCAAGATGGAAACGGGACCTTGCACGAGCTTTGTCTACAAATGGTACTTCAATAAGACCGAAGGGAAATGTCGATCGTTTCCTTACGGCGGTTGCAAAGGAAATGATAATCGATATAACTCGGAAGACGAGTGTCTTCATTACTGCGTCGGTGGTGCTGATCGTAAGTCCTGATTATTATTGTATGGAAAACTTATTCATTAAGAAAAAGCATGAAATATTTATAAGGATCAGAAAGTAAAGATATTAAACTAGAGAAAATGTTAAAATGTAACAAAAAAGAAATTCAAATTGAGAAAATTAAGACTAAGAAAGTAAATGATAACATGTGTATTTATATGTATATGTGTAAAATTGCAAAATTATATACTGTTTTTATAAATTATTTGATATATTTTTCAATTATTAATAATTATTCCAATTATTAATAATTAATTCAATTATTAATAATTATTTGATGTATCCTGATACACATACACATCATTAATGAAAATGAGAGAAGTAGACATATCTCAATATAAAACTTTTTACATAAAAAAAATGTATACACGTATAAAGGTAATATTCATAACAAAAATTAGGAAAATTGTGATAAATTTTTATCGAGATTTTCATTTTTATTTATTTGATATATAATAAAATAATTTATTTTTTCAAGATACGCTACCACCGTATCTCGTGACGAAAGGAAGCGTATTTGTTACAACAAGCGCCACTACAACAAGTAGTCCATCCCCGACAACTTCCAGCACACCACGACCGACCTTTACACCACCGAAGCCGACGGAACCGCCGGTACCGAGGCATCAACGAGGAAAAGTAAAGCCATTGTTAACTCAAATAAATACCTCACGCACATATATTTTATATAAACCGAAATTATTTCTACCACATCTTTTCATCACAGGAATTAACTTTCATGGAATCTGGCCACGAGAAGACGTTCATGTTTGCGCAAAGCAATACTTTCATTCAGCTGGATGGACCTGGTATCACAACTTTTCAATTGAGGTAAACATGGCAATCTTAATTATTTAAAAATTTTCAACCTTATTTTTCAATCCATGCTGCAAAATATATCTTAATGTATCATATTTTTAATACATGCTTACAATCACTATTAATTTAATGTATTTTTTGGAATATTTTGCAATAAATTTTTGTACAAGGTATTGAATGCATGATAAAGAGAAAATAACATATGTATGTTATTTTTTTTATATATATAATATGTTTTGACAGATTATGCCGCGAGATATCCTTTAAGTTTCGCACCAAGCTTCCGCACGGTTTGTTAGTTTATCACAGCGTCAAAAATCGTCCGGAAGGCCTCGACCCTTACGCACTTTACGTCATAGTGGAAAAGGGTCAATTGAAAGTTGTTCACGTGTTCGGCAAACAGTCGACCAGCCTGACAGTCGGCGAAGGTCTTAACAGAGACGAATGGCACAGCGTTCTCGTGAGAATCGACGTGCATGGAGCAAAGTTAATTGCTAGAGTCGATGATAAGAAGGCCGAGACCACTCTAAAGGTTCTCGAACGTGTTGTTAATTACGGGGTATCCGAAGACTTGGCCTCGGTCGTTCTAATCGGAGGTGAGGAAGATCTTCGCGAAGCACTGAAAAAATTGCTACTCGTATTTTGATCAGCTTATCTCCGTTTTGACAGGATTGAGCTCCGAAGAACGATTACACGGAGTGAAATATATAATAGAGTCGTTTGTTGGTTGCATCAGGGACATGGTTCTGAGTTCCGGAAAATCTGCCAGCGATTTGCTGCCCATTCGACCGCTGATCGCGACGAAGCATGAGAACGTTAAGGAAGGCTGTATCGATAAGTACGTCTTTTTTTAAAATCTATGAGACAATTGAGACGGTTTGATATTGCGATTATATCTCAAATTTCAATTTAGGTGCAGGACACGAGAGAATTTATGCTTCGTCCCCGATCAATGTGTGAATCATTATAATAGTCTGACATGCGATTGTTTCGGAACGAAATACGAGGGCGAACGTTGCGACGTGTATAGTACGTAAAGTATAATTGAATTTGAATACTTTTTACAAAAATATTCAAATTTTATTATTTATATTCAGAAATCAAGTAATAAATTATTTAATTTTTTAAATTTGATACTTAAAACATTTTATAATTATCAATTCCATTAAGTAATTTAGCATTAAAAAATATTTAAAGTGAAAGGAATCGGACAAAGATATAATAATTTTAAGAAGGTCTTTATAATTATAGAGAATAAGCTATTATCATAAAAGTTATTATCAAAAGACTTCAGTTATCATAGAAACGATAAATAGACTACATTTGTCTAATATTGAAAAAAAAGAGATAGGGTCTTTATGTGGGTCTAAAAGGATTCGACTATTTTAATATGAAGCTAATGGAGTTCGAAATATAACATCATTTTTCAGCCGCGACGATACTGACGCTAAGAGGTTCCTCGTACGTGTCTTTCCGTGTGTATGATTGGAAGGATCGTGTTCATTCATCTGTCAACAGGATCAGCCTCGCTTTTAAGGTATTTTATTCTCGAACGCTTATTGTAATAGGACCTTCCTTTTCCTTGTCGTGGGTTCATTGATTCATTATAGCGAGATGTATCTTTTTAACGGAGTCGAGAGGGTCGCACTTTTTGTACTTTTACGAACAGCTGCTTTTACTCACGAAATTTCTATGACGAAAAATTTACAGTGGAAATTCTTGGAGAGAGTGTCGAATTCCATTTCTCAATTGTATAGTAATCATTGTACAAACACAATGAAATTTATCTCACAGTGAATATTCAATTAGTATTAGTGAACACTCTTCTTTCATGCTAGCAAGATTAAATTTAAAAAATCGTAATCATAAGATCAATAACAGATTTTTATTTTTTAATAAAGATTTTTCTCTATTTCTTAATAAATATATTTTTTTAATTTTTTTTATAATTTATCTTTTCTAAATAAAGATTAATAAAAAAAATTAATAAAAAATTATAAATATTAAAAAGAAAAAAAAGATTTTTTTTAATAAAATTTTCTACATCACTATATATTGATAAATTATTAATTTACAAATTTATATTGACAAAATTTTTTCAAACAAATGTAGCGATGAAATATACATAAACTTTGCAATAAACAAAATAATTTTTTGTGCGCAAGTCTTGAAAATATTTTAAAAAAAATTAAATATATCAATATTGTCAAGCAAGAAATTTGTTTTTAGACAAAATGGGACGATTCAGCTTTATTTTACGCTTCCGGCGAGATCGATGGCACACCGCATTACATTGCAGCTTCCATTATAAACGGATCGGTCTACGTTGAACTCGACTTCGGACACAATTCAAAAATCTCCACTATGTTAGGCGATTACGTCACGTCTGATCACTGGAACAATTTAACTATATTCCATAACGGAACCCTCGTCTTCGTCAGTTTAGATGACGAGGTGAAGGTACTGGAAATACCGGGAGAAAATTACAATATGATTATTGATCCGGAGATATACATCGGTGGCGGTCCGGAGCTTCACAAGAAGAAGGGTCTTCTGTCACACAATAATTTTGCAGGTCTGCACGAAACTATCGCCAGCACCTAATGTCACAAAATCCCACCTCCTGTTTAATCGATACAGTTTTATACCTTCTCAGGTTCCTTGAAGTACGTGTTCTTTAACGATAAGTCGATTATATACGAACTGAAGCGCTCCAATCCTATGGTGCATTATATCGGTGTCTTGGAACCCGAATACTACGAAGCCAATGTCGATGTCATCCCGATCACATATCCTTTCGCAGGAAGTCATATCTGGTGGCCCATCGAACAAACCGATTCGCTAAAGTTAAACTTCGATTTTAAGAGTGCGAAACCAATCGCGGTCGTTGCATCGGGAGATATAAAGAGCAGTCGCGGTGCTGGTTACTGGGAGGTATGATTATATATATATATATATATATATATATATATATATATATATATATATATATACGAGGGTCAATTAAAAGTCCGGATTGAACAAGAAAAAATAAGACTTGTATCACAATTGTATAGCAGATTGACAAATAGCACTGACAAACTCAATTTTCAAATTATTATAATATTTAATTTTTCTATGTCTTTCAAAGTGATCGATGGATATCATGTTTGTTGACCGTGAATCAAAAACGTGTTTGATTGGACACTGACGAAGGTTTACGTACTTAATTTTCAAATCATTATAATCTTTAATTTTTCTGTGATAGTCTTCCAAAGTAAACTTTCAAAGATGCGTTTGTTGATCAAGTTTGTTGACCGTAGATCAAAAACGTTTGATTGGACACTTCGGAAGTGTATCTTGAGCAAAATGAAAACGATTTTTGCGGCATTTTGTTATTGTTGATAAAATTTGGGTTCATCTATACACCTGATATGGATTCTGTGGTAATGGATGCTACAAATGACTATTTTTCGGATTTAGATTTTTATTTTATTTTATTAAAGACATGAAAGGTCTGAAAAACGTTAAAGTAAATGTATTGAGCTGAAAGGAGACTATGTTAAAAAATAAATTTCATTTTACTCCCAAAAATATTGTTTTTTTGACAAATCAGAAACTTTTCAATTGACCCTCGTATTTATGTATATAATGTTTTTTTTCAGTTATTTAATCTTATATTATAATAAGTTATATTTTTTCATGTATTTTTTTCATAGTTACGTCAAGTCAATGACGAAATTCGTTTCCAATTGGTACCTGTTATAACTGAGAATATTACGGTGATAACTTCGGTAAAGTTTCCGCCTTACAATACTTCTTGGCACGCGGTCGAACTTAATTACACAAGAGGCGAGCTCAACATCCTGGTCGATTACAGGAATAAACAATATAAACTCTTTTCTGCTTTGACGTTCGAGTTGGGTGATAAAGTTATTATAGGAAGCGGTAGAGGCAATGCCGGTAAATTTTTCTCTTATATGATAAGTCTGAAAAATTATATAAAACTAACATCATTATAATAAGATATTTAAATCGGCAATTTAGGTCTGGTAGGATGCATGCGCGAGATACGAGTGAATAATCAAAGAATTGAACCTAGATACGTGATCAACACCGAGAAAGTAAAGGGCGAAGTCTCTTTAGACAATTGTCAATTTGTGGATCCGTGCAAAAGACCAAACACCTGTGAACATGGCGGTAAATGCTCGGTCAAAGAAGACAGAATCACATGTGATTGCACAGACACTGGGTACAGAGGGAAAAACTGCCATTTTGGTAAGACAAATTATGTTCGCGATAATTAAGTCATGCAATCAAGATTAATGTCAGTTTTCACACGCAAAAATATAAATTAAAATATTAAAAAATATATTCTATGCAATTTTCTTCCCTACATAAAATTGATTTTATTTATAATATAATTATATACATATATATAATATATATATATATATATATATATATATATATATATATATTACAATTTTTTAAATTTGATTTTCATAATTTACGTTTATAGCACAATATAGAAAAACCTGTGAGGAATTGGCTCTTTTGGGATTCACTCAAGATGACGTTTACAAAATTGACATTGATGGAAATGGTCGATTTCCGCCGGCTTCGGTAAAATGCGAATTTCAATCGATCGAGGATTCGACCAAGACGATTGTCGAACACAATTTACCCTCCCAAGTGGATGTCAGATCTATCATCGAGAACGATTTTTCCTTCAACATCAAGTATAGACAGTTTACTGCCGAGATGCTTCAGGAGTTGATCTCACATTCGCTTTATTGCAGTCAATACGTAAAGTATGACTGTTATAAGGCACCTTTGGAGTTGCACAGTGCCACGTGGTTCCTGGGCTCGAAAGGCACCACTGTTGATTACATCGGAAATGTCAATCGCGGGTCATGTCCTTGCGGAAGTAAGTACTTTCTTAAATAAATTCAATATTAATACAACTTATAGCGCAATAAATCTAAAAAAATGTGCGTTTGCAAACTTAATTGTGCCTCGCATGAAGAATATTATTTATTAATTTTACTTTAGTGAACAGAACATGCGTGAACTCCAACTTGAGCTGTAATTGCGACGTGTCTGCCGGAAATGCCGGAAAATGGCTCTCGGATGAAGGATACTACGAAACACCTGATTCTTTAGGCATTACGGGAATGGTATTCTTACAACAAAGAGATCTCGAGGAGGATGCTCGAGGACGTATCACTTTAGGACCATTAGAATGCGTTGAGACTAGTATGTGAAAATATGCTTTTTATTTAATTGATCAAATTTTATTTCACGTACATATTAGATGATAAGAATTTTTTAAGCAATTATTTACGACAGATATTTTTGTGTTTAAAAATAGTCATAAAGAATACTATTTCACTTTTCGAACATTGCACGCAAAGAGCTTCAGAAAATCTTTAGAAGATCAAGCACAACAAATCAAGCAAATTAATTAATAATAATCTTTAGATACACAAAAGTACGTGGTAACATTCACGACGTCGCAATCGTATATCGAAGTTCCGGGTTGGAGGAAGGGCGATATAGCTTTCAGTTTTCGCACGACGGGCGAGAAGGCTATTCTTCTGTATCAGCCACCGATCCGGAGCAACTATCCCTCCTTTATGGTCGCACTAACATCCGAGTATCAGTTGACATTTAATTTTACCCTAAACACTGGCACTATTCGCGAGTTAGAGATAAAAAGCCGGCGTAAGCTCAATAATGGCGAATGGCAGAAGATTTGGATCGACTATAACGACTATCATGTGAGATTCATGATCAACACCGATTCTCAAATGGTAGATTTGTTGCCCGAAGAAGAGTTCGGACCTTTCGAAGGATCGATGTTCATCGGCGGTGCTACCGCGTGAGTAATTTTCACGACTTAAACAATTAATTTTCGTATAATAAAATCATTCCTTATGGCGAAAAAGAATGATTTTTCTTCTATATCAATTAATTTTTATTTATTCGTTCGAACCGTTACTTTAACAATTATTTTTAGAGAGCATCTGAAGACTTCTTCCGTTCGACAAGGTCTTATCGGCTGTTTTCGCGGTCTAGTTGTCAACGGAGAGATATTAGATATTCATAGTTATATGTCGGTACATCTATCGGAAATCATTAAGGATTGCAAGCCTTCGTGCCAACCTAATAAATGTCAGAACGGTGCCAGGTGCGTCGAGCTATGGAGCAATTTCGAATGCGTATGCGAGAATCGATGGGCGCATTTAGGCACTTATTGCGAATCAAGTAAGCTTACGACTTTATTCGATTACTTAAAGAGCTGTTCTTTAAAATATTTTAAATTTATTAGTTTTATTTTTAAAATGTATAAATGTTATATCCCATTTTTTAAAATATAATTTTTTTTTTTTTACTAACCGCTTGAAAATAAATTCAATTTTCAAGTCAATTTTTAAATACCACAATTATCACTAAATATAATATTCCTAAATCCAGACATCAACAGCAAAGCTCTCACGTTCACTTCGCCTGGAGCGTTCCTGAAGAAGAATTACTTCGGATTGGACAATAACGAGGAGAAATTGCAGTTGAAGAGCATGCTGCAGGAAAATATTCTGATTAATTTAAGGACTTACGACACTCACTCTCTAATACTTTATGCGAACGATCATTTAAACAACTTCGTACATCTTTACATCTCGAACGGCACTAATATCGTGTATCTTTTCAACGCCGGCAATGAAATCAAAAACATTACTGTGTCAAATCCAAGTACGAATTGAAAGCCTGATATATTTATTTCAACGAAATATGTATTAAAATTTTGAAAGGAATAACTTGCGATTTTTATTAGACGTCAATACGGGAATCTCTGTGCAAATTGCTATTATTCGAGGCGAAAATAGGACCACGTTGCATGTGAACGAATATAATGTCACATTGAATGCGGCACCCGTACTTCTGGATACATACTCAAACAAGCCATGGACAAATCCGGAGAAAGAAGTTTTAGCACCACAGCGGCCGCCGGCGTCCCCTACCGATTATTTCCAAGTAAAGTATTTTTAAAAGAGATTAATTTTTTGTTAAATTAAAATCCCAGAATACCGAAAGAAAAATATATAAAGAAGATATCTATAGATAAGTACGTTATTTCTTTGTAATTTTCTTGCATCACAAATCATGATTAGTATATAAAAGAATGACTTTTTGGAATATTTTTAAATACACTACGTAAAAAAATTAAAGGGCCACTTTGTTCCTTCTACAAAAAAAAAAGCAATTTTCAAGTGGCTGCAACTTTGTCGCACAGAATCGAATTGAGATCAATAAAAAAGCATTACAAAGCTTCAAGTTTTTAGTTTCAGAATCTTTTAGTTGAGTTTAATTCTATCGATTATATGTGATGAAGTTGTAGCCATTTAAAAATTGCATTTATTGTAAAAGGAAGAAAGTAGCCCTTTAATTTTTTGCGTATATAATAATCACTGTGAAAACATAAAAATTAATTACATAAAAAATAATAAATATTTATTCAGGTGAATTTAGGAGGCTTCGATCCCGACAATTTGCTCAGAGTCGGAAAAGAAGGTGCCTTAATTCAAGGCTACGTCGGTTGTTTGCGAGGACTCATGATTGGCAAATATCTGGTCGATCTGCCGAGTTTAGCTAGTGAAGCAAATCATGAAGGCAGCAAAGGCGTTCTACCAAATTGTCAGATGAAGTGCGACACGATGCCTTGTAAAAATTTAGGAATCTGCACGGAAGATTTCAACAGGCAGGAGTCTTCCTGCAATTGCGAGCTGACGTCCTATTTTGGCGAATATTGCGCTGACGGTGAGCTCTATTATTTATTATGTAATAAAAAATATAATTCATACTTGAGATTAAATAGAAATATTTAAAATCTTATAAATTTTAAAATTTGGAAATTGCCAAGCACAAAACTTTACAGATACAACATCCATTCAAAGAATAATCTCGAGGAGAATTAGAAATTTTTTTTAAGTTAAAAATTTATTGATATTTCAAAATAATATTTATGTAAAAAGCAAATTATTGTATTTATTTCTACGAAAATCATTCTTTCGGAGAAAACAACATGAAAATGTCTTTCAATATTTTCACGTAAAAATTATTTTTCGTATAGAAAAGGGCGCCGATTTCAGCGGGGAAAGTGTACTTCAACGAGAATTCGAACTCGAAGGCGAGGTAAATCAGGTGAAGGTTCAATTGGCATTCTCGACGAGCGAACTGCGACAGCGAACTACCGCATTGCTGCTGGTGCAAACCGACAATAAGTAAAATATCGATATTAATATTTACTTAATGTACCAAATTATTTATGTACTCAATCGTTCTGACATCGAAATCTGGAAAGTCCTGGATATCTTTCGACAAACTTTTTTCCAGAAGGAGCTACTACCTATTAGTGGCTTTAACGTCCGAGGGACAGCTCATCTTCGAGGAGGATAGAGATGGTTCGGCCGCTTACGGAGTACGTTTGAACGACCGAAATTTCCTGAACGGTGCACGTCACAGCGTTTACTATGTTCGCGATAACAACACCGCCACTCTCTTAGTGAGTTATAATTTATTTTATTTTAAAATTTTTATATATCATAGAAAAACAAATTATTTCAATTTTGATAATATAATTTTATAGATTGATCGCGAACCCGCCCAATTGATACCACTTCCGGGACTGCCGATTCGAGCAGATGAGGACGAAACTCCTGGTGCCACAGAAATCCAGCTTGGTGGATTAAACACTACCGATTCGCGATTCATCGCCTACAAAGGGTATACCGGCTGTCTCAGCAGTAAGTTGAGTCTATCGATCGTATTTATTGGAGTTTCCTTCTGTCATTTGCACAGACAAAATTTTACAATATAAATTACAAAATATATATTTTTCTTTTACAAAACATATTGTAAAGCTGAAATATAAAATTAGAATATTTATTACAATAAAAATTTATTAGAATAAAAATTGTAAATTATGCATTTGTTTTATTGTTTGTCAACGAATTATAAGTATTATATAAATTATAAATATTAATTATTATTTGTTTGTGTATCAAAATTGAATTGAAATTAGAATACTATTTTATAAAATACATATATAATATTATTGAATAAAAATGTATTGCTTGATTTCTCTTATACATATATTATTATGTTTCATGTTTACACAAAAAATTATATTGTAATTTTTTCTATAATATTTTCTCCGTATCTAAGCGGAAATATGTTTCTTCTTTATATTACATAGATATTAAATATTTTGCAAATCACAGTTATGCTTTTTATAGATGTCGTAATATCGATTAACGGGGGCCCCGGTATGAAACCGTTGGAAGAATATATGCTCTTTACGAAGCAAGCTAGCGAGACCGTCAGGGCAACGATACCCGCCGGTGTTAGAAGCGCTCAATGCGCGGTTTTCCATGCTCAACCGGGTGGTCTTGAACCGCCCAGAAACGACAGTGTGGTGAGAGATTCGAAAGCAATATTAAATTAAAGTATATTAAACAATAGTCAATTATATATATATATATATATATATATATATATATATATATATTATTATTATTATTCTTTATTTATTATCTCTTATTACAAGTAAGAGCAAATAACATAGCAAATCTGCAAGTTTTTGTCTGAATTTGAAATAATTCACGATCTTTCAATGATGATAAATTATAAAATAATTACAAGATTTAAGATTTATGTTAAATACAAGAATTGACGGTTCATTTAATTCATTTCAAAATTTTTTTTAGTAATTCATAGTTTACAATTTTTTGAAATATACAAATTATTGTACAGAGTGCGGTAAAAATACCGGGACCAAAAATATCTTGAAGCGAATAGATTTTGAAGGAAAATGTTAAATATTAAAAAATGTTCAAGACACGTTTTTACGTCTGACATAACCGACAAACATTTGGGTTCAAAGTCTCAACGTGGATCTTGCGCTCCAAAATCTTGCCTTCTTTTAAGCAGAAAACAATCCTAAATCAATACGACGAGAAATAGGAATTTTTATCGAAAAACTTGATTTGGACTTCAGTCGGCCTAAAAGAAACCTCAGGATCTCGGACCTAAATGTTTGTCGGATGTAAAAACGTGTCTTGAATATAAATCTGCGATAAAAAATATGGATCCCTCTATTCGAAAAAATCGATTTGGGTCTTATTATGCCCATATTAGACCTTGGACCTAAAATTTAATTGATGCTAAAGATAGTTCTTTTGCCCAAAAACTTTTGTATTTAAGATTTTCCTTCAATTTTATTTCTTTTGAGATATTTTAGAGTCCCGGTATTTTTTCCGCACTTTATATATTTTAGTAAATTAATTTATCAAATTTTTTAAGTCTCTACATCAGTAGTATAATATTATTCAATACAAAAAATGATGGATATCCATTAAATTTCGAAACATTTTGTTAAAGGGTCGTGATCGGGAATGGGTGGAGGATCCGCCGGAGAGAATACCGTATAAGTCGCAGTATTCGAGTGCGACTCAGGAAGAGCAAGGTGCGGGAACGTATATTTTTATAGCTCTGTGCTGTGTCTTCGTGGCTGCGGTGATCGGATGCATTTATGAAGTGTGGCGAAGTGCTCGCAAGGATCGTCAACGACGTCGAAGAGCGGCCTCGGGAACGGCGGCGACCGTCGCAGCTTCCGGTTCGCAGCGTTGGCAGCCGCAACAATACACAGAGTCTCTAGTGACCGCGACCGGCGTTAAAGCGATAGGTTTCAAGAACGTGATAGATGATGACAAGAGGCCGAATGGCACGCATATGAAAGTGCCTGGTGCTAAGGAATATAAACCACTGCCGAATGCGGAACCCAAGGACTTGATAAACGATAAGAAGGTTCACATAAAAGGTGCTATATCATCTCATCTCTATGTTAAGTGGCTGATTTCTTATTCAAATTTAATAGCGAACATTTGTATTCAATTTCTATTTTTCATATACAATATTTTGTTCTATATATCAAAATATTTGTACTTCTCTATTCATTGCAGCAGACGAAGAACCAGAGAAAAAGGAGCTCCTAGGGGTAAATACAGGCATCATGACTAAACCTGCGAAACTGAACCCATTCGTAAAGATTTTTTCTTTTTTTCATAAAGAATTGCATATTAAGCTTTATCAAGCTTGCAAAATGGCTTTTGCATGCACTTTTCGAATTCGACATTAATGTGTTACAGTTCACACATTCATGCATGTTATTTGACGCATTTCTACAGACTCACATTGAACGAACAAAATACAGCGACCTTGCATGCAACCATACAATATGCACTAAATCTACAATTCACTAAATCTATCAACAAACATATTGCATCGTGAGAAAATGTACAAGTATTTGATCAAAACAATAATGCTTATACAAACTTTCATCAGCATTTCCAATTTAAATTTTTAAATACAACTTTCATATACTCATAAATCCGCGCTTTTTTTGCAACGCCAAACAAAGACAAAGCACAATATTTTGCCCACATTGTCATTATTCAATAAATTATTAGAGATATCCTACTTTTCTTCAACAGTCAATGGAAGATCTGAGAGAAGAGCCTGAACTGGAAGAACGCGAGGAGGAAGAGGAGGAAGAAGAGGACGAAGATGTCCAAGCTCCGGAGACGGATGAGATCAAGGATCAATTGCAGGAACGGCAACAAGAAAAGCAGGAAAAGAACGAGAATAAAGATGAAGAGGACGAACCCCCCGACAGGCCGGTAAGAAACAAGGCGGCAAGGAGAGCTTCCTTGACCGACGAATTGGACCCAGGCGACACGCAGGCCCTCCTCGAGACCAACTTCTCCGTGACGGGTTTAAATGAGATCAAAACCGAGCGTGTAATACCCAGAATAAATAACACCACAAAAAATATCACAATACCAAAGAGACCAATGAGTCTTGACCTCAGCGCACCGATCAAGTTCAGAAAGCTACGCGAAGGAGCTTGGCCCGAGAAGGTCACGGCGAGGTTGATCGACAATGAAGTGAGTCTCCAGTCTCGAGGTAGAGGCTACATCGACGCCGCGTATCGCATTCAGGACAAGTAAAATTAAATCGACTGACGGCAATAATTAATACGTTCAAAATAATCCCACGTCTCGACCATTGTAAATATCGCATCGAGCGATCATTTTCAAATGACAATCACGTGTACATCTAAATTTTAGGACAGTATAATTTAGCAATATATAGTATTAAGAAGATCATTGAATGTGGTCAAAATGTGACGTGGCCATTTGTTATATAAATATCTAATAATATCTATCTAATTTAAAATATTTTAAAATAGTTTAAACGAGAAATTTGAGAATTGGAGATATTCATCGCACTCTCGGTTAATCATAATCTATTCAAAATATTTTTCACGTGAAAAGAATAGAAGTTTATCATTAGAAAATAAAACAGTATAGCAACTCGTTCCTTCAATGATGAATAATAATAATTGATCAATGTTGCAAATTCAGTAAATTGCTTCTATTGCCTTGAAATAGTCACGTGTTGTCTCGTTGTAACATCAATACTAATTTCCTGTGATTGTAGATCACAATTATATCTTTTACTTACTTAATTTTATGAGTTCTTTACGTAAGTTAGTATATACGGTTCTTCCAAAGTTTAAGCGGCTGATAATAGCCACATTCGGAGAGAGAAAGACGTTCAAATGTACTTAAAATTAGCGCGTAGTCGAACATTTGTTTTTTATTACATAGCACATTTTATCAGTATTTTTCCAGTATTAGCTGTAGGAAAGGCGCTTATTTAGCTCTGACAAAATATTATTTTAAGATTCTAGTGCCTATATATATATATATATATATATATATATATATATATATATATATAATAATATTTAACAATAATGTTGAAAGTAGCATTAAAAATAAATTTACAATGAGTACTTCGAGATAAAGTGACGCAAATCCGTATCGTCGAGTGTGAATTGGGTAGTTTTATTTAAAAAAAGAAGATAAATAACAAAATATTATTTAATCAATTAAAAACATTCATAAAAAATCTGTACTTTTACGATATCATTGTATAGGAATTAACTAAAAAAATTTTCATAGTATAGATTCATGTTATCATTGAAGGCTACGGTGTACGCCAAACGAACTGTTTATTTATTGATTAAATTATTTTGATTCATAAATTTTTTTTAGGGAAGTTTGCGACACAGATTTATTTTTGATATATAAACAATAATAACAATAATTTTTTTTCTATAGTTCGCTTTATGTGTACACCTGTGAGCCTGTTTAGATTGATTTCACTGCTTCGTGCGCAATTGTACAAAGCGAGTGTGATGTTTGTGTGCTTTTGGTGGCGATCAAAATTAATCATGCGACAAAATGCCTGCACAAAGCATATCGTGAAAATCGAATCATCCAAAAGTCTGATTTAATTTCTCAGACTTTAATACGAGGCGCCATATTTTCAGCACAGGGATTGGTCTGTCAGGATGAGTGTCGAGGAGAGCGTTATACCGTTAGACTCAATTTTTAAACCCGATGAAACGAAAACACCGTGCGAACTTTAAAGGTACAAGGTTTTTTTTTACGCACGTCGATAATAATCCGTATACGAATGTTATCTCGAGAAGAGTCGCATCTTGATTTACTCTCCGCAGTCTCTCGTCCCTTTCTCGATCGCGGGATGCAATTTCCTATTTATTTTCAATATTTACGCATCTAAATCTGCTTTCCCGGATGCATTGGCAATTAACAGAAAAATGCTTTCAACGATGCTATTATGATTTGAGTGCGAACGAACGTTATTAATATCACTGCGATCGCTTTATGATACTATATGTAAAACAAAAGTTTAATTATTATTTCAATATAAAAAACAAATTATAACAATTATAATAATCTTTGTTAATATTGATAAGAGAGTGTACAAAAAATTGTATTTTACCAAAATTTTCTAATTATTTAGTTGATATTGTTTTGCATCTTACGATTTCATTTTTTGAATATTATTGCAGGTTTCTTTTAATAATTTAATATTTTGCTTATGAACAGCTCATAATAACATAATTGGCGAACGAATAAAACGCGTTGAATATTCGAATGCACGATATAAATGCGATGATGCTCTTCTCATTCGGAATGACGAAAAGATTTATATTCTTCCGAAATAATTAGCTGCTAAATATTAGCTCGTGAGAGTCTCACGAGAGACACATTTTATAGCATGTTATATATTTAAAATGACAGAGAAAATATACAATTTTTTCCATTGACTCGATGAGTTTGTTGCATCGCTGCAACCATTTCTCATACTGCCTCTCCTACACTGCTAAGCTTCTTGTTCACAAGTTCGCCGATTTTTCTCACGACGAAATCTCTTAACCAAGGAATGAACAAACAATTCGATTGACTTTACGCGCTTTCAAATTATTACTATAAGCATTTTGTATAACGAATAACTTACCCTCCCAAATCAGGTATGTGCATGATATATCCTGATGATAATTAATTTTTTTTTTAATTAAAATTTTTTATAATAATTAAAGGAATTTATTGAAACTAGGATTGTATTGAAAAATATGATTGAGAAATCTCTTCAATTCTAGATCTCTCTGAAAGTCGAGAATTAAACTGTGGAGACTTTAAAGAGAGAGAGAGAGAGAGAGAGAGAGAGAGAGAGAGAGAGAATATATCAATGTTTGATGTAAATTACAATCGATGCATTCCCAGGTTAAACTGATCATCAATTTACGAATATTCTGCTAAACGTAAAGCTTTTTCTCGTGAACATGTACGAATATTAAAATGATTAATTCGAATGATATTCAAAATGGATTTGTTCATGGCACATAAGATACATTCACTTCATCGCATGCACGCTTTAAATCACTGACTCTGTTAAACAAGCCTATTCAAAATATTTGAGCGTGCTTGCTGCATACATGTATTGATTAAAATGAATCTTTTATTTTGCCCTTATTACATGTAGCCATCGTATACATGGCGAGAAATTGAGAGATTTAAAACATATATCTTCAATCCATTTAGGCGTCTGCCAACGGAGACATTGGACGACAATCAAAGACGCAAGGAAATCCCTGTTTAGGTCAGTAATATGAATAAAAGAAAAAAATGCCCCTCCCATAAGAAATTTCAAAATTATATAATAATTATAAATTCATTATATAATTTTGAAATATGATAATTCCATTATAATTCGCACACAATGCAAGACATATTAGAATTCCTATAAGTTATTAGAAATTTCTCTTACTAATTTTAACATAAAAAGTTAATTATATTTATATAATATATAATTTTGATTATATTTTATTATGTGTTATATATATATATATATATATATATATATATATATATATATATATTAACACAAAATATAATCAGTTATAAAAATTATTAAAAGTTTATTTAACATAATAAAAATACAAATATATTTTATATATATTATATATATAATATTTTATATATTATATATATAATATTTTTATATATTATATTTCGCAAAGAGAAAAGATTTATAATTCATTTTTTTAATAATTATGGAAAATACAAAAAAAAATTAATTACATAAGAAAGATTAAAAAAAGCTATTTTTAAACAAGTTTCCTTACGTAAAATTTTTAAAGCGATTTCAAATGAAATCATTCAATCGAGCAGGATTAATTAGAAAAATATTCCTTTTAGCACCAGTCAACCCGATATTCTTCAATACGTCAACCGTCTTCTTGCCGGATGGTCAACGGACTTTCGGCAATCCATTGAGTTATCTCGGTGGTCCGATATTACCGCCGAGGAATAAATCTATCGAATCGGTGCTATCTCTGGATTGATCGCGGATAATCAGTACTTTGCTTAAAGATCATTGTGAGCGTGGACAAGAACAACGAATCGCATTCCCTGATCATGAACAAAAAGTCTCAAACGTGTTGAATGTCAAATCTATAAATATTTACGACAAATTCATAAAAATATATCATATATATATATATATATATATATATATATATATATATTTATATATTTATATATTTATATTTAAATAACACAATAGTTTAAAATACATTAAAAAACGCGTGCAAAGTTAAAATATATACGTCTTTTCTCTTTTGAAAAAACTAAGCTAACTGTTTAGTCTAATAATTGCTGTGAAAAAAATACATGAAATGTATATTTCTTTCTCAGATATATGGATGAATTTAATGTTAAAAAGATTTGATATGCATTTAACACATTTGACATTTTCCAGTTTCAATTCACTTCTCATTATCACAGAATCATCCGCTTCTCGAAAGGCTCGTGTTAATAGCTCACAACGAGCTGTAAGCTAAATAGATTCATCAAGAAAAAGTCGCTTGGACTAACAAATTCGCGATCGACGAATTTTACACGTGACAAGACATTATAGTTGCTGATAAGGATTTGAAAAGTGATAATGAGCTTAATGTGGTAACTATTAATTAGTAATAAACTCAATACATTTTCTCGCAGCTAATAAGAAACTGTTGTGCTCAAATATATTTCATTTCAATATATATTAATTGCAATATATAAAAATTGCTTATAAACAAAACTTTCTTGTAAAAATTAAGTAAATTTCTTTTTTCTTTATTGCATATCGAACTACTGATGAAATACTTTCTTTAATCTTAAAGAACATCAAAACAATGCAAAACAAAATTTATTCTTTTTTTGTCCCCAAAAATTTTCTCTATTAAAATTTAATAGAAAAATAATAAATAAGTTTAAAAAATTGAGTCATGACTGATATTTCTCATCCTAGTCAAGGTTTAATTAATTTTCTATATAGCATTATGATGAATAAATATTTGTAATTTATCTTATACGACTGCCTTGTATGTATAACAATATAAAAGTAGAAAATGAATGCATCATTATGATAAGAGAGGGACCATTTGTGCATAGATGTTTAATAATCGGTTGCATGAATAAAAAAGATTTCCAAGAAAAACTTCAACGTTGAAGTTTTTAATTATAATTAACATACCTCTTTTTCTCTTGCGAGGCATCACGTTCTCCGCTATTTTTCCAGGTCCAAATTAGGCGTCGATTTGAATGAAGCACAATTCTAAACAAAGCAAAAAAGATTATATTTAAAATATATATATTTCTTTTATAATTTTTAATATTTAATAATTAATTTAATTAATTTATAATTTTTATAATTAATAAATATATAATAATTAATTTATAATAATTAATTTAATTTTAATTATTTATAATATTTTTTTAATTTTTAATTATTTATAATATTTTTTAATTTTTAATATTTAATTTAAAAAAATATATATATATTTTTATATATATATTATAAAATTATTTACTGATATTTTCATTATAAAAAATAAAGAAATTATTTGAAGCGAGATAGAATTAAGCGCGAGTAAACTCAGAATTATAATAATTTATCTTAATATTCATTGTGTATTATATCAAAACGGAACAGAAACTATTTCAAGCAAAAAATGTGGTTATATAACATATAGGTAAAACACATTCATAAATATATATAAGAATATTAATTATACTTTTTTTCTCGAAACTTATTATCTTGAGTTGAAATCAACTCTTCTAATTTTACGTACAAGAAAAAGATCTTGTATCTCGTAAAAAGAAAAACAGCAACACGGAAGAACTTCGGACGAAAAATGGCGCGATTTTGAATTGGACGAAATATATTCAGATAACGTGGCGTTCGATTGGTCAATTAAAGCAAAGAAACCTTCGTTTTGATTGGTCCAACGCTACTCTATGCCGAGTATACTTTGGTTGAGAATCCCGGAACGTCATAAACAAGCAACATGGTCGACTATCGCGAATATTGACATACGACGCGTGTTATTATTTACAAACTAAACAAAAGAAGCTGGCTAGATCAATGATGCTCTAACATTGCTCGTTCGTGCAATGGCACAAGCGAAGCTTAACGTGCCAGAGAAATCTGGCGCCGTCATTAAGGAGAAGGATAAAGATATTGAAGAAAAAGAAGGCGAGTTTTTATCCCATCAATTATCATACTCGTGAAACATACGCGTTGAATATGATACAGGATATATTATAATCGCATTAGAATTTTCTTTGTATCTATTCTAATCTAATAAAAATAATAATAGTCAAATATAATGATTTCCTTTATAATTATTTTTACATGCTATTCTAATAGGACTCACTGTCATACCAGAATGTGCTGTGTGTCTGCAGCCTTGCATTCATCCGGCGAGATTACCCTGCAGTCACATATATTGCTATCTGTGTGTAAAGGGTGTTGCTAATCAGAGCAAACGGTGTCCAATGTGTCGTCAAGAGATTCCACCAGATTTCCTTGAAAGACCTCAGCTGGTAGAAGTTGAAGAGTCTCAGAAGGAATCAGAACATCCTGAAGAAGAATACCAGTGGTTTTACGAAGGTCGAAATGGTAAAGTATTACTTTGATTATCAATTACATTTTAATGAACATTTAAAATCTGCATTTGTCATCTTTTTTAATAGGAAACATTTTTATAAAAATATCTTATTTAATATTAAATATATTTGTATAAACTCCAGCTAGCTTGCGATAGTTTACAATGCCTTTGAAACATTTATATGTAGGCACACATAAGTTGATATCATCGTACCCCTTCTTAGGTTGGTGGAAATATGATCCAAGGACAAGCAATGATCTGGAGACTATTTACAAACTAGGGGAAACGCGATGTGAACTTTTGATCTGTGGCATGCTTTACATTATTGACTTTGAAAACAAGTGTCAATATAGAAAGAATAATCCACGTTACAAACGTAATATTAAACGTGACAAAAAAGATGCTCTCTGCAAGGGTGTCTCGGGTGTACGATAACTTTGTAACATATTAAATGCGTCATTTATCTACTAAAACAAAGATCTCCATTTTCAAATCCATACTTGAATAATATATTGAGTTATATTCATACATTGATTTTTGTTATGACACTGTACAAAAAATATATAATCACAATAAAACATCTCATAAAAATAAGAATAGTATTGAATATAAAATAGAATAGTTGTTCATGCAAGAAAAATATGCTATAAATACTATAAATTAAAAAAAATACATTATGTGAAAGGATTAATAGCTAATAGTTAATATTAAAAGAGGAAAGAGATGACTATTATAATACAATGTATTATATAAACAATAAGAAACACACGTATTTTAACATAAAAGAAAATTTTAATCTTATAATAAATCTATTTGCGATAATTAAAAAATATTTTTCTTTTATATTTTCCTAAATGCAACTTTTAATAATGTATATCTCAAATTTAAACTTTACAAATGAATGATCGTTAATCTATTCTTTATTCTATTTCTATTATGATATATGAAATATGGCTTGTTAACAAATGTTTGCAGGTTGGTGGCAATATGATCAACGTACAAGTATCGAATTAGAAACGGCGTATAAACAGGGCAAAAGGACCTGTGAGTTGCTGATTGCAGGATTCCTTTATATCGCCGATTTTGGTTCAATGCTGCAATTGCGCAGAAATGATCCTTCCAGGCGAAGGAGAATTAAAAGAGATCTGTATAATGTGCCAAGAAAAGGAGTTGCCGGATTACGTCTCAATGTACAGGATGAGGAGATTGTGAGGGAAATAAGAGGTGCAGAACGACCAGCTAGTCCTGCAAGTGATAGTATGGGTATGAAGCAATAAATTGATTGTGATAAAATATATATATACACACACACACATACAAAAACATCAGAATTTTGATTAAATATTTTTACCTAATATGATGTATATTTTATTTACAGGTACAGGAGACGGCACTAATACTCCCATACCGCCTAGTAATACACCGCAAACACCTGCAGGTGGTACAGCAAGTGGCGACGCGACACCTCTAAACGATAGAATAGATCAGAGATCGGATTCTCTGCATCAAGTTCTAGAACAAATGCGTTCTCTGGTTTTGAGAGAACATTTGTCCTTAAATAGTGATAACGAATTCGAAGAGGATACAGAGGATGCAACGATTTCAGATCATCCCACTCTATCATAGCTACAAATATTGAATTCGTCAGAAATTATAGTAATCATATTTAAGAATCTCCAATTTGTTTCCAGGCTCTTCATATTACTGCTCAACTCAATAAGATAGTATACTACACATTAATATACATTGTTTGCTAAAAATGTATCAATATACAAAACATATTGATATAGCAAACTGCATTGCTCAACTACAGGCATATGAAAGTTAATATACCATTATGTCTTTCAAATTAAATAGTTATTTTTATTTGAAAAATATTCATTTCTTGCTTTTAAAACATCTTTATGTATATCTTCTATCAATTTATATATGTCAAAAAGATATTAATTAAATTGTCATTGAGCATAATAATAGTTTACAAAGATAGATCAATATAATTTACAATTATTGATAAACAAATGTACTTAAAAGTTAATTTTGCGAGCTACTGCATTGTATATACAGTGTAATGATGTAAACGATTAGTCATATAAAGTAAAGAGAGAAAAATCTAAAATATATAATATATATATATATATATATATATATATATATATAAATTTTAAAACAACAAAATTTCTAATAAAAATGTGTTCATGCCTTATAAGGAAAGGCCCGTGAAAAAAAAAGAATGTAATGAAAAAAACGGTTATTTATTCTAATGAAAATCAAGTGCAATGTTCAATAATCAATGTAATTGCTAGTTTTTAATAAATCTTGTAATCTTCGATGTTTAAAACTCAAATTATCTTCTTGTATTATATATAGAAATAAAAAGTACATTTTCTTCAGCAATTTATGTAAATTATGTTCTTTAAATAAAATAAACTCGAATAGAGAGACCTTACAAGATGTATTCTTAATACACATCCTAATACACATAATAATATATAAGAATTAGATGTAACATATATAAAACTTGATCAATATATAAAGAGATTTAAAAATAAGATGAGTCCTTTATATGGAATAAATAAAAATATTGCAATATATTATTTAATATATAAAATCTAAAAATGTACAATAAAAAGAATTTGAAACTTGTCTTATTTATGTATCGAATAAATATCAAAATAAAAAACTCGAATAGTATTTCGAATATTTCAAATCTTTAAAGTAAATGTATAAAAATAAGATCAGAAAAAGGACGAAATACTTTAAAAAATGCATAAAAAATCAATTTCTAAAATAGAATGCAGAGAATAGATATATCTTATTTCAGATTTCTATAATTATATTGACATTATTCGTATATCGGAAACTAATATTTTTATTTATTTATTTTTTTTTTGCTGATCTTTCGTAAATATTTATTGTTCAACCAATGACATGATCAAATTGACGATTAAATTCTTTTCACAAAAAGATTACTTTTTTCCCCGTGCTTCCAATATAGCATTCTAAAATATCTTTTAAAATTATATCAAAATTTTTATATAATTTTGAAAAGATTCAAATTTGTATCGTCTTTCAATTAGTTGAATAAAAGTAATACATTTGAGAGATAAATATTCACTAATATATACAACAAAATTCCTCCTTTGATTTTTTAACTTGCCTGTTTTATGTATGTCGAGGCGTAGATATTGAATTACACTTCTGTTTTTATATACGCATATTTTAACGTAATAACTTTATATGGAAGTAAATATATAAAATACTATTGTGATAAGGATTTGTTTATGAAATAAACAAAATGTTTATGAAATTGTATAAAAATATAAAATTGTATAAAGTGCTTATAAACTGTTTATTAATATTGTTTATTAATACTGCTAAAAGTGTATGTCGTTTGACAGTTGATAGTTTTGAATGAAGCTTGATTAATTGATCAATCGTAGAAAAGAAATCTTTGCCCTCTGATTGATCAATCAAACGATTCGAAACTTTCAAATAAAACACATAATATATTAGAAATTTTTTAATTATGCTGTTGGTTATCCTGCAAATTAATCAAAAATTGCATTGGTAATTGATAAATACTATAAAAAAAAAAACAAAAAAAAAAAATAGACATAAGCAAGTTTTTCATAGATAGTTGCGCATCTAATGTAGAGATTAAACAAAAGAAAATAATTATATTTTATCCTAATTCCAGGATCTTAACAAACACATGCAGATAAGGTATCTGAATAAAATTATAAAACTATTGTTTAGGATTTAAAAAAGATCGCGTAAAGAAGTATATTAATCTTTCAAAAACTTTCTTACATGATAACGTTTTGATCCACGAATTCACATCCTGTCCATCTCGCATATTCGGAATAAAGATACGCCTAGCAATTAACAATCGTTCAAACCACTTGAATTTAGCGCGCTTTTAATATATAAGAAACTGTCGAAAGATTTCTTTCTCGCTAGACAAAGGATTCGCGAGAGAGAAATGTATAGTGCTTTTGATATCGCCTAAACATCTAACCGCCGTTTTTGTCTCCCGTTTCATTGAAAGTTTACGTTACGGTAACGTCGATGTGTACACAAATATTTTCGAGGTCGGCAGCAAGGACAAAATTGTTTGTTTCAACGATTGACACGATTTTCGCAAAGAGAATTCAATGAACGTGAGTTTGTCGAAAAATGTAACAATTAGAACATAAATTCAAAACAATTTAAAGCTCGCCACCTTGATCTTAGACAAAAAAGATGTTCGGTCACCGTCCTGTATCTTTCGATTACATAAATTACGCATGCATAATTAAGGCCGCGATGTGTAACCTAATTTCGTTCAAGTAGCGATTGGAACAAAAGATTTTGATCCTCGTAAATTAATACATCTGTTATATTTTACAGGTTAAGAAACGAATCGAACGAAGTAAGCTATTATATGCAAAAACGAGAAACGATTTAATCTAAAAAGTGTAATTGAGTAGGATCAAAATGACACAGCATATGCAGTCTCTTGAAAGTGTCATTTTTATCACTCATGTTGAGGCTGATGATATGTACCTGAAAATCTGGGGTCAACTGGATAAACAAGCTGCTACTTCTGTAGAGCATTACATATATCCTTTGATAGAACGATTTAATCAAGGATATGGTTGCCCTTCCAAGTCCAACAGATTAAGCATTGGTACATTATGCTGCGCCAGATTTCAATCCGATGGCTATTATCGAGCAAAAATACTTGGTATACGTCCCGATGGCATGATAATTGTGCAGTTTATTGATTATGGCAATGTGGAAATCTTATCGCCAAATGAGATTCATTTGTGGGAGAACATACGTGAAATGGAACCTTTGCAAGCATATCCACCAATGGCATTAGAATTCACATTGATGAATGTATTGCCTATAAATGGTGTTTGGGAAAACGAAATAATCGAAGACATTAAAAAAACTCTGTGTTATAATGAGTATAGAGCTCTTTTTCATGTGATAAATAACTGCAATTTCATAAAATTGTGGTACAATAATGAGGACTTTAGCGAACTATTGGTGAAGCAACGCATGGCTTTACCAGCTACAATGCCAGCTACAATACCTGTTATACCTGATATATACAGGTATAATATTTTTAATATTTAATTTTTCCTTTTATATATATATATATATATATATATATATATATATATATATTTTCTTTTTTATACCCTCCATCTTATATGTTATAATTACTTAATTAATTATTTATTTTTTAGGCCAAAGCATATACTGCAAATGCCAGCATATCAGCAACAAAATAAGAACAATGTAAATAATTGTCCAACAATGCCAATAATGCAGACTTCAAATATGAATCATAATTCCAATGTACAAGGATTCCACAAGAACCCTTTTTCTGCTGACATAAATCAATACAAACATGCTGATCAACAGCCTTTACAACCGCCGCCTGCTCAAGAAGCACTTGTATTCAAATCTCGTGTATTAGATGTAAACTCACAATATCAAGTATTAATATCACATGTAGAAGATGGTCCATCCAAGTTTTCTGTACAAGTTGAAAGCACACAAACTATATTAACTCAATTGATGGATGAGATAAACAGTCGTCCAAAACAACCATTACAAGAACCCCCATTACCAGGATCAGTTTGCTTAGGACGATACAGGGAAACTGGGGAAGATGGAGTATTATGTCGGGCAGTTGTAATGTCTGTCATGGAACATAAATGCAAATTGTATTATGTTGATTTTGGTCATACAGAAGTTTTACCATATACAGACATCTTTCAATTGCCACCTGAATACATTAATCCTAAAGTGCTTTCCATTAGATTCACATTAAGTGGTCTAAAGGAACTCAACATTACACAAGAAATGAAAGCATACTTTAAAGAACTAGTACACAGAAAATTACTTATTCTACATGTTCGTCCACCAGAAGGACCACCATTGATTCAGTATGGTGATTTGTATGACAATGGCATGAACATAAAAGATATGCTAAAGAAAGCGTTTCCAACACCTGCTCCAACAATATCGATAACGTATTCGTATCCGCAATTACAACGATTATCGAAAGATGTTCAAGAAGTTGTGCATGTCTCTTATGTAGAGTCATGTAAGAAATTTTTTGTGCAACTTGACAAAGGGATAAAATCTCTCGAATCGATAATGACTGGCTTAGCACAATATGCTAAAATGGCATCTGTTTTAAATGCAGCACAACTAAAGGCAGGCTCACCTTGTGCAGCTTTGTACGATTCACAATGGTAAATTTCAAAACAGCAATATTCTCCATTAAAAATTTGTGTATTGAATTATTGTGTAATTAATATATTAATAATTATTATTTATATATTATATTTATATATTATATTTATATATTATATATATTAATAATTATTTTTTAGGTATCGTGCACAAATTCTTAGTGTTACTGGAGAGCAAGTTAAAGTAGTGTATGTTGATTATGGAAATGAGGAAATAATACCCACAGTGTCTCTTCGTGCAATTCATGATGACTTAGTAACAAGTTTGCCAGCACAAGCTATAAAATGTGCATTAAATGGTTATGAGGTGCTTTCATCAGATCAAGAAGTCTCCAATCATTTTGAAAGATTAACGCTCGAGAAACGTTTTTATATGAAAGTAGTTGCTGCACAACCCAAAGGCCTATTAGTTGATTTATTCGAATTTGACACAATGAGGAGTATTCATCCTCAGCTATTAAACAATTTATTCTGCGATAAAAATTCTACAAGTTCGCCAAATGGAGAAATTCAACATTCTATGAAGCCAGTGAATAATTTCCAGAGGTAAGAAAGGAATATTGTTATTATATGTATATTTTAATATTATTTTAAAATACGAAATATATTTTATAATAATTTGATTGTAACAATATATGCAAATGAAAAATCACTTTAACATCAAAAGTATAACAGTAAAAGGTGCAATTTTTATTGCATCACAGGTCTCGTATGAAAATTCAAGCAAATTTGATACAAGGACAGAGATTTAAACTAAAAAATATAAACACAATACGGTAAACATAATGATAACATAACGCTTTTTTAGCTTTTTAATTTAATATAATATGACTAAGAAAAAAGATTAATTGTTATATATAAATCATAATTATATTTTTACTATTTGTAGTAACTATTAATAGTGTTATTAGTAGTATTTTTTTATGAATGTTTATTGAAAGAAAATTCTTATTAGGGTGTCTACTCTCTGGAAAAACATGGAAAACTTGTTTAAAAATTTTCAGAGATTTTTTTGGATTTTTTTTTTTATTTGTAAAAATCAGAGACTTCTCATAGAATTTTATTAGGACTCAGAGAATTTTTTTTATTTTTTTGCTTTTACATTATATTGTAAAAAATATATAATCAGCCAATAAGTCAAGTTATGAATTATAAATTTAAAATATATTTTAAATATATATCTATCTTTTTGTTTATATATATTCAATGTTTTAACAAAATATTGAATACACAGTACTCACATTTTCTTTATTTCAACACATGTTTCTTATTTCAATTTTTAGTTGTAAAAAATGAAAAAAGTTATGCAAATTAAACATTTTTATTTTAACGAAAACTATTTAACTTTTTTTTTTTGTTACATTTGTAAGCTTAATACATAAAACTTAATTGGTTTTGTGATGTTTCTTTTGTGTGAATGTAAAGCATTAAAAAACACAATAAAAAATGTACAATAAAAAACTTATTTTAGGAAATTGCACTAAAAAATCTTTAAATATTTTTGTTACTTGAAATTTTGAACAAAAATATCTGAAAGGTTAGGGAAATTTTTTAAGATTTGAGTAGACACTCTATTATTTCAATTTTATAAAAATTAACTATAAAATCTATATTTGTATACTATATTTTTATTCTTGTGTTAATAAGTAATAACATTTTATGATACAATCTATTTATTATGCTATATGATTTTATGTTGCAATAAATTTTGTATTCTAATTTTTAATGAAGCATCTTTGCATGTATAAATGTTGTGGATATTGGATATATTGAATTGAATAATTTTAATATTATATCATTATATATCATTTTTTCTGTATTATTTCAATACAATGCTGCATATATTTTTACAGTGGAGATAAAGATCGATATAATAAAAAAAATAACACAGATACTTGGAATCGTAACCAAAATGCTAAGTCTTATCAAGATAATAAACCAAATTCCTGGAGAGGTGAATCGACTCAAGAAAAACAATATAATAATAGACATGACAGAACTCGCGCTTATTCCCATCGTGATAGAATTGATTCACAGAATGATCGGTTTGCTAAAAATGAAACTGCATACAATAGATCTAGTAGAGATAGAGCATATCATAAACATGATAAGAGTGAAATAAATGGATTCAAGGATTTAGATACTTCCTTCAAAGGTAATAGTAAACGCGGGAAAGGTAGTTTTAATCGCGATGGCTTTAACAATGGACGAGAAGAGAGCTATGATAACAGAGCATCAGACAGATTGCAAACTAGCAAGTGGAGTGATAGAAAACCAATTATGGCTCGTAAGCCTAACTACAAAAATGAAAAATTTACTGGTATTTAACATTTAAATGTATTGCTTATATACAGAATGTTCCGGGTCACATCAATGAAACTTCAATCTTATAAATCCGGAAAAGCTTCTTTAAAAAGTCATAGCTAATAAACTTTCTGCAAATAATTAGTTATGATTAAAATTAAATCAATCAAATCATAAGAACATTTTTATGTTTGCATTTGCAGTATTTGCACTATGAATATACAAGGATCATTGAAAGGTTTCTTTAAGCTTTTATTTTTTTCGTTATTTTGAGTTTATTTTCTTTTGAATGCCTTATCAGAAATAAATGTTTGTTATTTAATTATCTATCAAATTAATTTCATTACTTTTTTTTAAATGAATGATTTTGAAGTTTATTTTTCGAAGTTTATTAGCTATAACTTTTTAACAAAGTA
The DNA here is from genome assembly GCF_021464435.1 of Cataglyphis hispanica. Classification (NCBI taxonomy): domain Eukaryota; kingdom Metazoa; phylum Arthropoda; class Insecta; order Hymenoptera; family Formicidae; genus Cataglyphis; species Cataglyphis hispanica. Next base: position 5,415,330 of record NC_065971.1, read on the forward strand.
TTTTCAAACTTATATTTATCAAAACTTTTTTATTCCAAATTTAATTTTCTATAAGACTGAAGTTCCAACTGACTTGGAATACTCTATACAATTATTTATTTCTCTATATAATATGAATGTAATTTTTATATAAAAATTTTTATATTAAACTATTATTATATTAAATTATTTTTATAGATGATGACTATAAAAGGGAGAATAATACAAGTGTGTTTACGAATGAGCAGGTATAATAAATTAAAATATTAATTAGTGTTATGAATTAATTAGTATTTACATATTTGAAATTTTATGATTTTATTCTTTATCAAACACATTATATGTATGTATATATTATCATTTACAGGTAAATGTTTGTGAATCCTGGGATACAAATAATGTTGATAAAAAGTTACAGGACATTGGAGTTGTCAATAAAGAATTCCAATTTTTATCAATAAATATTACTCCTGGCTCCATAAAAAATTGCGAAGTGGTATACATTAACAGTCCATTTGACTTTTTTGTTCAATTAAATCCTGATTGCTTAGAATTAGACACTGTTATGGAAAGTATAACTGCATTGTACGAAAATGGTGGAGAAACAATGTCAATCTCTGAGATACAATGTAATACATGTTGCATAGCTCAATACTCGGAAGATCTTAAGTGGTATAGAGTGGTAATCAAATCTGTAGAAGAGAATAGTGCGACTGTGGAATTTGTTGACTATGGAAACACAGAATCAGTTGACTTTACGAAAATTAAAGTCATTCAAGAAAAGTTCCTGAAATTGCCAATGCAAGCAGTGCATTGTAAATTACTTGGATTGACCAGTGATAAGGAAATCGAACACGCGATTTTCTCAGAAATTGTCGAAGGAAAATCATTAGAAGTGGAATTTGTTGCTGAAGAAAATAAAGTATACGAAGTATTGTTACGCGAGATTATCAATGGCCAACCAAACACTAATTATATAAATGAAGAATTTTGCTCAATCGCAGAGTTACAAAAAGCAAAAGAAACTGTGGCAATTAAAAAGACATTTAAAACGACGACGGAAAATATACAAGGAGCCCCAGATTATGCTTCCATTGATTCAAAATGGAAAACAACTTTATATGAGCCTGAATCTAAGCATGATGTTATTGTTACATGGTTTATAAATCCTAATAAATTTTATTGTCAATTGTTGACTAACGAAGCAGAATTTAAAATAATGATGAGTGAGATTCAGAAAGCATATGTTGGTAAAGAACCTATAACACATAAATTACAGGTAATTAATATTTTTAAACATCAGCTTATTCTATCAAGATTTACTATATTTATTTTAAATGCAGATTTGTAATATGTATAGTGAATAAATAAATATAATTGTTATTTTAGGTTGGTTCAGCGATTATAGCGATATTTTCTGAAGATAGAGCTCTTTATCGAGCAGAAGTTGTAAATACCAGTGCGCATAAAGATGCATATATAATTCAATACATAGATTTTGGAAATTGCGCAATCGTAAAGCTATGTAATATATATCCTGTAGAAAAAAGATTTATGCAACTACCTAAATTAGCAATACAATGTTCCTTGAAAGATATTGTACCTAATAATAATTTAGACTGGTCTAAAACTAACAACAATGCACTCGATAATTGCTTTAATGCTGATAAGTATAAATGCATCTTACATGATATTAATAATAATCAATACACAATTTCGTTAATCCATAATGGACAAGATGTGAGTGATATGTTAGTACAGAAAAATCTTGCGTCCTTTGCTACAAAGACTTCAGTCGAAACAATTTGTGGTAAATATTATTTTAAAATCCATAAAAAATCGCGCAAAATACTTTATTTTTAGAATAAAATTATATATTGTAGATATTATTAAAATATCAAAAATATATAATACATATGTATTAAATATTAATATATTAAAAATATATATAAATGTTTAACATTATATATCTTATATTTTAGGTGAATCAAAAGCATCTGATACAAAAATAAGAACGCTCAATGATGTAGAGAGAGTGGACATAAGTCTTTTGAGTGGTCAAATTCTCAAAATGAAAGTTTCTAATGTAGAAAGTGTAACTCTATTTCATGTCCAGCTTCAATCAGCCTCAAAATATGAAGATATTGTTCAAAAATATATGACTGATAAAAATACAAAGGTATCATTTAGCATAAATGCATTTGACAACAAATCACAAATTGCTATCTTATTTATATTATATGTTGATCATAAATGTTAAAAAAAAATTAAAAAAATAATTTTATGAAATGAGCATCATACACAAAAAATTAAAACTGAATTTTATAAACAAAATATCAGTAAAATGTTTTTACTTATGATGCTACTTTTAAATCTAAATATCTTTACAAATCTATTCGACTTATTATCCTTCAATTTCTCATTTTCTAACAAATATGAATTAACAGCTCATCTTAATAACAAGCTGTCATATAATATCTATTATGTGATAATAAAAATCTCCTGGATTTTCATAATAAATTCCTCATCAATTTTTTAAAAGAAATTGAAGAGAGATCTGAATAAATTAAAATCTCTATATTATACATAAAAATGAAATATTTTAGACACATATTCTTAGATTTAAACCGTTACAATGTAGCAAATATATAAATCAGTGTCTGGAATTTTATGCTGAGTTATGAAGAAACATCAAAAATTGATTGGAATATCCAATTAATTTTAGATACTAATGTAAACAATTGATATATATTTTATTAATCAAGTAACAAATTCATAATAATTTTATCGTAAATCGAATCATTTTCCTTTAAAATTCTAACAATAATTTTAACTTTATAAAAAAACATCTTTAATCTTATTGCACGATGTATGGTATTAACAGCTAAACAATAATCGATTATAATACTATCCTCGTGAATGTTTCATTTTGTCATCATAATATTTAAATTTCAGTAATTTAACTGGTCATACAAATTTAATATTAAAATAACTTACACCTTGTCATTTACTTTAATGTAGAGCTGATTGCATGAATTCGAACTATGTTGATAAAAAAAAAATTATGATAATGTTAGGTGATGTCGCGATTATCAACTGATGAGATATGTCTTGACGCGGGCTGTCTAATCAATGTAAATGGCACATGGAAACGAGCTGTAGTAATTAACTGTTCACAGTCCAATGGATTTTATGTAAAACTTATTGATACTGGAATGTGTCAAAAGATCTTGGATGGAGTGAGTCAGATATTTAATCAGATGTTCATAAAAACTTTTTATAAAAATCTCAATTTCAAGAAGCGAGCTAATACCATACATCGTTACCACATAAAATCGTGATGTATTAAATCGGTTGATTAAAAATTTATAATTTTTATATATTTATTGACTTCTATTTTTTTTAATATAACAATACAATAATCTAGGCTTTGGCTTTACCTGGAGAACTCGCAATCATGCAGAACCAAGCGTTAGAATGCTCTCTGCAAAATGTAACAGCGTCATCCGATGCAGATAAACGATTGAAAGAGCTTGAAGGAAAAGAAGTATTGATTATGGTGGAAGAAGTCAATAACAATAGGTTTGTATATTTTGCTTAATTGCTAATTTGCTAATTGCTAATTACTTTGTTAATTGCAAATATAAAAATGCGAGTTTTTAATTTATAAATTGTTAATATCTTTTGTTCATATAGACTTATCGTAAAACTGTATGATCTTCTTGGAAATAAAATAATGAGTATGGAAGAGAAAATGGAAAAGATATCACCAATATGTTTGATGCCTATTCTAAGTTCCACTCATAAGGTATCTATCTCAAATCTGGAAAATTCTACCAGCATCTGGTTGCAACGGTATTCAGAGCTGGAGCTTAATACCAGATTATTGGAAGATCTTGAAAAATATTATACTAATTTTGGACGAACATTGAAACCAGAAGTGAATTTATTGTGCGTGGCCAAATGTTTGGAGGACGGAAATTGGTACAGGGCAAGAATCATCAACTATACTGAAACGACTATCTATGTACATTATATTGACTATGGCAATATCGAGGAAATTTCTCTGGATTCGATTAAGGTTTTAGAACCACAGTTTTATGAACCTCACCAATTAGCAATAAATGTATCATTATCGATAACTCTTATCGGTACTGAGGCCGAACAGCTAAATCTACTACAAACTCATTTGATGAACAAAGAATTCACCGCTGTCTTTTATAACGTACACAAAAAATGGATTGTCGATCTGATCGAAAACGAAGAGAAACTCAGCGATAAATTCCGTTCACTAAATTTATTGAAAGAAGAACAAACTACAACGTCTAAACTATCAGACTCTGAAACTTACGAAGCATCAAAGATAGATAAATTTAATGTATGCGTATCTCATGTTGATTCTCCGAGTCAGTTCTGGTTGCAACGAGTAGATGAGATCGCGTCTCTCAATCAGAAACAAGAACAACTTCAGTTGGAAGTGTCTAATTTTTCGACCATAGATAGTATACTAGAAGAAGGTACTTTGTGCGTTGCTACTTATTCGATTGACAATCTCTGGTATCGCGCCGAGGTATTGGATGCAGATGAGGACATTACAACGGTTCGATTCATAGACTATGGCAATACAGATGTAATTAATAATAAGACAGATAATATTCGACAAATACCAGATGCTTGGAAAAGCTTAGAGAGATTTGCATTGAAATGCAGACTCGATGTTATTCCTGTAGATACGGAAGATTGGAACGAGTCGACTTGCGAGAGATTCGAGTATTTAGTAACGTCCACAGAAACTCTTCAGGCTCTAATAGTAGCGGATACCGTACCTAAACGTGTAGAACTGTTCATAAATGACAAGAGCATCAGCGAAATGTTGGTTGAGGAAAAGCACGCTATTATAATTAACACTGAGCAAGAACCCGTGGACGAGATAGTCGATCTCGAACTGGATCCTCATTCCGCTTTCGTGTGTCACATCAATTCGCCGAGTGAGTTTTGGGTTCAGGAAGAGAAATCAGTTGCTGATTTGGAAGTGATGGCGGACAGATTTATAGTCGCTGATATGTTCCCGAAGATTGACAATGTGAAAGAGGGTTTGCTGTGCGTCGCCAAATATCCGGAAGACGAGCAATGGTATAGGGCACGTGTAATCTCTCACGATAACAATGGGAACATGCAAGTCATATACATAGACTACGGAAATTCCGCTGTATCCACTGAGATCCGTGCCATTCCAGAAGATCTAGCAAATATATCGCCTCTATCGCGCAAATGCTGCTTACAATTGCCACCGCAGATCAAGGAATGGTCGGAGCAGGCTCATGAAGAATTCGTCAAGTTGGCTGCGGATGGTGCGACCATCTTCCTACTAGACGTATTGAAGGATGAAGAGACATCATTGGTGAAATTAACACTGGACGGCCAGAACGTCGCCGATATTCTTGTGAGTATGTGCGAGCAACATGTACCCATTATTGAAGAAAGGTTACCACCGCTAGGTGAGGAGAATTCGCCGAACGTGGTAGTGAGTCATATCAACAGCCCGGATGAGTTTTGGATCCAAGCCGAGAGTAGTATAAGCGAACTAGAAGTGATGTCAGATCGTTTGCGTGACGCAGAGAGTTTCCTCGCTTTGAACAATCTTGACATCGGCACAATCTGTGCCGCTCGATATCCGGAAGACGGATGTTGGTACAGGGCAAAAATAATCGCACGCTGCAAAACGGGCACAGAAGTCTTGTATATGGATTACGGCAATTCCGCGATTACAAAAGAATTAAGAATACTACCAGAGGATATTGCAAATATTCCCATTTTGTCGAAACGATGCACGCTTGAGCAGCCAAGCCACATTTCTGCGTGGACTGAGAAAGCTTGTGATAAGTTCAAAGAACTCGCTGCTGAAGGAGCCACTATGTTTGAATTTGAAAATCTTGATGAAGCTGATCCGATGCATGTTCGATTAAGTCTCAACGGGACGAGCGTTGTTGAACTTTTATTGGCTGAATTCGAAAGTATTCCTCCGAAAATTGAAGAGATAACAGAAAAAATTGAAGAGATAACCGAAAAAATCGAAAAGATAACCGAAAAATTACCAGAAATTGAAGAAATTATTTCTATTGCAAAAGAGGAACAAGAAACAGTTTTCCACGAGGATTACAAACTAGTAGATAACAGTGAAGAAACCTCAAATTTAGATAAGGAAGCTCAACAAGAACAACAAGAACAAACAGTCAATCAAACAGATAATTCAAATTGCATTAATCAAACAGAAAAATGTGAAAAAGGAATTGATAAAGAAGTGTTTAATGAATCCTTTATACATTCTGACATAAAAGAGGAAAACAAATGTAAAGAAGAACAACCGAAACATAATAAGAGCTTGATTGAAATCGAGGAAAAAGAAAATGAAGCATCTAAAGTTATGATAGCTGAGTGTACCTCAAGAATGGAAGAAATATCAGAAGATATAGTCGAAACAAATAAAGATGTAGATATTGCCGGGAATGAAACGATTTCTATAAATGCAATTATACCTACTACATCATGTTTGAAAGAGTCCTTACTTCATGTAACGGAGCTTAGTATTGATGAGATAGTTGGAAATATGATAAAAGATGTCGTAGAGGATGTAGAATCACGAAAAATCGATCATACAAACCTCTCAGTCACAAATGAAATGCAATTATCTGATGTTGCGCAAACTGACGAGCAGCAAGAATTACTATCTCAAATGCAATTTATAAATACGAATAAATCTTTAAATACACAAATTTGTAAAGAACATGCGATAAAAGATGTAGAGAATTTGGATTCGAAAATTTCATCAGTAACGAATGAATCGCAATTTCAGGATGTTGTGCAACTTGATAATAATCAAGTTAAGGAACATGCTGAGGTACAGTCTAATGTAAACGAATCTTTGAACAATTCCAAAATTTCAGAAATAATATTGTGCTTGTCGAAAGAAGAAATAAACTTGACACCAGATTCAATAAAGAGCGAGACTATTTCTGAAAGCACGAACAAGAATAATGATTTAGAAACTCAACCCGAGAGTACAGATTCAAACACTTCCTCAGGATCGATGTGTACGGTAAAAATGACGGAATCGACGTCGTATGTAATTAAGACTGATCCAGTTGAGCAGTACAATTACTCGAAAAGACGATCAGAAGACAAGATAATTCCCGGATGTGTCTCCAGAGGCGAATCACCCAGTGATTCGGAAGCTAGAATGCGTCCTGCAACACCAAAGACACCATATTCGGAGAAACTCGTGGCTGGTGCTGTGAATCCCATCATACAATCAGTCTCTGCTAGCATGAACGAAGAAGACGAAATACTTGTAGTTTCTGTAGAGTAAATATAGCGGACATGTACTGCATATAAATGTATAATATATATACATTTGCAGTATAAAAATGCAGTTTCTTACAAATCTTTTATTTTTATTTTTATTTTTCGTTTTTTTCTAATATTTATATAAATATATATACAAAAATTATATTGCTGTATATGCGATGTGTACAGTGAACGCGTTTTGTTTTTTTCTCTTCTCTGTTTACACGCGATACAAATCTGCCGCGTTTCCTACGAATCTATATGTTACCGCTACAATGCACATATTAGGCCATCAAGTATGCGACCAAAGATTAATTCATCTAATTGACGACTCACTTTATAATTGCGTTATTATTTTTTTATGCTAATACTCGCCTGTGATATCAAATAATGATCACAATTTTTCTTAATATTCATAATTTTTTTAAGTAGCAATAAATTTGGTAATCAACTTTGCTTTCAGTTTTCAATAAACGAATTTCTTTACATAACTTTCTATTGCAAATTATATACAATATGTAATCATATATAACAAATTGCTTTTGTGACTAAACGAGATATAAGCAAAGTAAAACAAAATGTTTTATTTGTTTGACACACATCTTCATTAATTACATACGCATAACGTAACTGCGATAATTTTTTTAAATATTAGAAGTAAAATACAATGACAATTTCTAATAACTTCTTTGTGCGAATACATAATTATATTAAAAAAAGCAAGTAATATTTAGAAAATTTATTACTTCTATAATATAATTACATAGCATAAGCTATATAATATTGAAACGTGATTGTACTGCAACAAATTCAACTGAGCATTGTAAAAAGATAGCTATAAAATATAAATAAATTGGCTATATAAATATATATATTTATATATATAATTATACTCAATTATAACCAATTTATTTGTATATGTACTTTTTACACTTAATAATATAATTATAGTATAATTATTCAAAACGTACAGAAGAAAGAAAAGCTGCATTTTTCGCATCGTAACTACGTTATGTACATTTTTCATAAGTACCGAATGTTGTATCGGATCAAATATGTAATTGTGAATTTATTTCCTAAATCTCATATATTATATACATAAGAATTATATATTAATCTATAGTTCCCTTTACTTCTTCCTACAATTTTGTATATTTAACATTAATATAAGTTAGGATTATAATATATACAATATAGTAGGTAATAGATATAAATATTTGTATTCTGCTAAAATATTTTTTCTAATAAACATTTCACACAAAATATTTACCGCGCATCGCATTTATCCATACATTTAATTAAATTTGCAATTTATAACAATATAACAAATATTTATAACAAATTTTTTTTTATTGTCAATTTATATTTAAAATTTGAAATATTTTTTTACAATATTTTTAAATTTGCAATGGATTTTTTTCAGATTAATTTTTTCATTTTCAATTGTCCTGTGTAACTTTCAATGTTGGAGTAATCTTTCGCAAATTTCTTCTCTTAATGCGTCTTTTGCGTTCTCTTGCTTTATTAAAGATATAATTAAAATATATAGATGATTTACAATTGTAATAATAGAAATAATAGAAATACTTCTCAATTGTATACATTTGCAATGAAAAATTATTTTTCTTTTAAAATTTTATTATATTTTTGGAAAAAAGTCAAACTCACGACACTGTGTAATCAAACATACATGTTATATGAGAGAGAAAATCCAAATTCATATAATTCAAGTTTTTTCACATTTTGAAATTTATGGAGTGATAGTAAGTAATAGAACTTTACCTTTTTGCCTGGCGATCATCAGATTTCTTTTCATAATCATGTTGTAATTATCCTGTCTCTTTTTAGCAAAAAATTCGCGCGCGAGCGCAATTTCGTCCTCCAAGTACCATTGCAAAGGACGTCGACATCGCTTGGAACGTCCCAAATAAGAAGCTATGCCTTTGGCTTCGAGAATTCTTAACTTTAATTGTATGGGAAACGGTGAGCGACCGATGTCTTGAACGCGGAACTTTACCGCGGGTCCACCATTGTTCAGGAATACGTTCGTCAAGGAGGACACGAAGGGCGGGTTTCGCATATTATAGCGTTTCTCAGGATCTTGAGATTTCTCTTCGCAACAGAATCCGTATTGTTTCTGCGGCAGATGCACGCGTGGCACTCTTGCGAGGATTCGTTTGCTCGGCACTTTCTTCATGTTGTCGCAATTTTCTTCAATCAATTATATATATTGCATATTTTAAGACCCTTAATTATATTCTTTATTCGAATATATATATATATATATTCTGTTTCGAACAATCATGATTATTTCATTGCGATTGATTGCTGATAGAAGAATTATATATTATTAATTGCAATTTGGTGAAATATTTTTTTTTTTAATTTTATTTGGTATTAATGAAAAACAATTGAAAGAAGTAATTATATATTAAATGAAAAATATTTAATTGTGTTGCTGTTAAATTCCAGTCAAATATAAATTAATATAATATGGTTTTGTATATGAAGGACAGCTTATATAAAAAAAAATTAGCTAAAATATATATCTTCTTTAAAAAGAAGAGATATTTTGAATAATTAAATTCTAAATTTCTTTGTTAAAAAAATAATTAATTCGTTAAATAAATGAAATAATGATCTTATGTTTTAAAAGTTCCAAGTTTTTAAAAGTTTGCTTGTGCATGTGTGTGTATTTATTAAAGCCCACTAAGAAGGTGTGAATGAAAATGATATAGAATGTTTGTTTACATAAGTTTTTACTTTTATTATACATATTTTTTATTATTTATATATATATATATATATATATATATATATATATATATATTTACTTGTCGTTTGATTGACCAATCAGAAATCTCTTTTTGTCTTGATTAGCCAATCAAAGAATATTGTACTCCGAGGAATGGATTTTCGAACGCAATTTTGAAGTGAAATGGCGTAAATTTTCGAATAAATGCGTTTCTCTTGTATCTTTAAAAAATTCTATATCTTTATTTGTTTTATAACATTGTACACCTGTTTTATAACATTGTACACGACTAATTCTACACGCAAATAAGCAGCAGTATTATAGAGTTCTCATTGAAGATTAGGTTAAGTTAATATCGTGGCAAAATGCAAACGTGATTCGATCTACAATTTGAATTATGAATTCGTCCACCTTGTCTCCGAGCACTCTAGGACACTCAACAGGACAAAGGACACCGGAATCACAGGATTCGGAACTGACATCCAGTGCGACTCAAACATCGAAGATTTTAAATCAGATGAAAGCTGAGTTACAGGAACAGAAGCAGCGCAAACAATTTCTCAAGGAGCTGCATGCCAAGCGTGTACAATCCTTACGAAAGGAATTAGATTATCTCAAGGCGACCGAGTGGAGATATCAGCCTATAGATCGGTAAATGTTTCTTTTTTTAACTTTATGTGAATTATTTACATTAAATATAAATTGTTTAGATTTTATTTATTTACATGTACAGATATTTAGATAGGAGTCAGAGAAATTAAATATGCTGTCATTAATTTATAACGGATTCAGAAATACTCTAAACTATGTGTTTCCGGATAAAATAAAGGAAGAAAACATAGATGAGATCATATCTCGCATAGAACATGCAAAAGAAGATGCAGATGTGGATGCAGAGGAAACTAAGAATATAGAAGAAAAAAAAATATTAAACGAAGGATGTTATTACAAAACAGGAAGTATTACTTATGTTGCTAAGGATCACGTTCTTATAGATGATTGTTATACATATGAAAAAAATGATGATATGACCAGCAATCTAAAAGTAGGTGATAAAATTTATTACTTGGTATATCTGCGAGATCCAAATGCGGTGCCAAAAGTACGAAAAATTATCTATGTGATAAATGACACCTGGAATAATGCAAACGGTAAATCAGAGGAAGACATAGTTCACACTCGTTTGATGCGAAGAAATATAATTGCCAAAGTAATAAAACGCGAAGGCCGAATCGCCGTTGTTGAGCCGAATAATATTCGTATTGATTTAAGTAAAGTACAATCTGACTTTATTCCCGTGATCGGCGATTGGTTAACAATAGAGTCCTTGGTCGAATTAAATAACAATTCTACAGATTTAAGTGGTGAAGTGTTAGAGGTAGACAGAATCAAATCATTACGATCTAAACTAGACATTGGGGTGATATCAAAATATAATCCACAAAATGAAGTGGGCATAATCGATAAGCATGTGATATTTCATAAACGCGCATGTGAGCCAGGTTATGTTCCTCATATTGGTGATAAAGTGGTAAGTGATAGCATAGAAAGCGATCAAGGACAGTACAAATGGAGATCAATAACCATCGTTCCATTAATTCAGGCAAGAGAATTTTTAATTATTATATCATATATTTATATTATATACATACATATTTATATATAATATAAATTTCTAAATATTTTTATCTTATATTTTACTTTTTTTTCAGCCTTCAAAAAAATCCACTGAATTACCAGTCACAACTAATTTGTCTTCAATATTATCAGATACCAATAACTTACTAGAAAACAAATATGGTATTATCATAGATGATGATTTGAAATTCAATTTGAACATAGAAGAAGAAAGCATCTTAAAAATTTCTATACGAAATAATTGCAGTTATTCTCACATGTTGCGAGGTGGCTCTTTTGTGCCACAAAAGACTCCATCTCAGCTGTCATTAGAATCGCCGACCAATACAGATATTAATGCAGCAATAAGTCCTTCTGGAAATGTTACATATATATTCAAATGTAAAGCAAAATTTGTGGGCGTATCTGAAGAGATGTTTATTTTTGATTTCAAAGATTTCAAAATCGGTAGAATATTTCATATAACTGTGAATGCGAAAATCAATTTACAAAAGATTGATTCCAGCGCTATTAAACAAAAAAATAGCTATAAAATTAGCATTAACATAGCTGATTTGGATGAGTTAAACGAGATTACATGTATTCCTGGTGTAAGACCATTTAAATCACCTGCATTTATTCAAGTGCGTAACGGGATATTTAAAATACCGCGATACATTTGGGACACAATCTTGAATACTATGGAGAAATCTCAGATTGAACGGGAAATCGCTGTTGGAAATCAAATACCTTGTCTTTTGAAACCACTTTCTTTCGAAACGTATAAAGAACGTTTCCACGCCTTATTATATCTCGAGGAAATAAGCCAAACGCTCGATCTACAACGTTACAGTATGGAAAGCGCTGTCATGCGACGACACGGAGATTATCTTGCACTCGAAGTGCCGGGATTAGCAGAAAAACGACCTTCTCTTCTTATCAGTGATAGAGCTATAGTATCTTTCAAATGGGATAGCTCTCAAGGTAATATATTTAAAATGCTTAAAAATTTCTACTTCTTTATATCGACTTAATTATATGCGTAAAGATAAGAGTAATTATTACAAATAATAGCGCGCTAGATTACATATATTATCAAGATATAAAAAATAATTGTAAAATTATTTCTGACATATATTGTAAGATATATATATATATATATATATATATATATATATATATATATATATATGTATATATACTGTAATTGTGTAAGATATATAATACTTATTCTTTTATTTTTTCTTTATAGGGGAGCAAAAATATGAGGGTTTTATTCACAGAGTTACAGGCACTGAAATTTTCTTGAAATTTAATGGAAAGTTTCATCAAGAGTACAATAGAGAAGATTGTCAGGTGACATTTAAATGCTCGCAGACCACTATCCAACGTTGCCACAATGCTGTTAATTTGGCTCTTAATCGTCTTGGATCTGATTTTTTATTTCCTACCAAAGTAGTGCAAAAAAAGCCGCAATTTCATTTGGAAGAATATGATATCGAGGAGAAGCCGGTGAATCGCACGCGAGTTCGTCACAAACACAACGAATCTGCATTCTCCAACATCACTCCTGTCAATGACATAGATTCCAATAATATAATCAAAATGTCTTCAAGAATATCAGTAGCAGAAAGACTTTTCAATAATAAGTCCATTGAATCATCATCACTCGAAGAAACACAAACATCGAGTCCAAGAATAGAAACAAATTTATCAAGGAATACCAAAGATAGTAAAACTAACATTGCTAACACTACAGTTTCGAGGAAACCGGATGAAAGAATTGCGGGCGTTGATAATGAGATAGAACTATATATTTCTCAGATAAAAAAACGAAAATTAAATTGGTTCAATGAAAAATTGAATTATTATCAAAAAGAAGCTGTGAGAAATATAATACAGGGATTTGCGCGTCCGTTACCCTATGTGATATTTGGCCCGCCTGGAACAGGAAAAACAGTGACATTATGCGAAACGATTTTACAAATTCTGGCTGTGATACCTGAAAGCAGACTTCTTGTAGCGACCCCATCAAATAGTTCGGCAAACTTAATCGCAGAACGCTTGTTGGACAGCAATGTACTCAAGCCTGGTGATCTGGTACCACTTCTTTTTGTGTGATTCTTTTTATAATTTAACGCTTAAGATGATTTGGATGATTTGCAAATCCTGCTAATTATATATTTATTTTTTCAATAAATTTGCGAAATTATTAGTTTGTTTGATATCGATTGGATATATATAAATGCAAGACGTAAAAAGAAAGTCAGACCAAGTCATATAAATCGTTAAATATTTTATTCTTTATTACATTTGTACTGATCATATACATGTGCTGTAGGTTCGATTGATAGCTCATCATTGCTTGAATGACGATTCTATTCCTGAAAGACTGTTACCTTATTGCGCTACGGCAGACTTAGCCGCAGAGGGAACATCCAATCGTTTTTGTCATCACGAAGATGGACCAAAACTGAATTGTACCATGTCGGTATTAGGTCGTCATAGAATTACCGTTGGCACCTGCAGTACTCTGGGAATATTGTATAATATGGGTTTTCCCCGTGGACATTTCTCACACGTTTTGGTCGACGAGGCGGGTCAAGCGACCGAGCCGGAGATCATGATTCCTCTGAATTTTATTCATTCCGAGCAGGGTCAGGTGATTCTCGCAGGCGACCCGATGCAACTTGGACCCGTAGTGCAGAGTAAACTAGCGATTAATTTTGGACTCGGCGAATCGTTTCTATCGAGACTGTTGCAGCAGTTTCCTTATCAAAGAGATCCAGAAGGATTCGAAGAATTCTCTTACGATCCTAGACTCATCACGAAACTTATTATGAATTATCGAAGTTTACCGGAGATATTGGATCTACCAAATTCACTATTTTACGAATCGGAATTACAATCGCAAGTATGTGCGAATTATTATTTTAAACTCTGTCTTTCGTTATAATAATTACAATTTCTTTTAATTATTTAGATATCATCTGTGAATAGTAAAGAAGCTGAACTATTGAAAATATTGAGGGCGGAACTACCTGAGAGAGAGGGATCGCCACCGGCCATAGTTTTCCATGGAGTCAATGGTGAAAACTATCGAGATACTGAGAGTCCAAGTTGGTACAATCTCGAAGAAGCAACACAAGTCTATCTCTATTTATTGAAGTTATACAAATATGGACTTAAATCGGATGATATAGGAATTATAACTCCTTATCAGAAGCAGGTAAACAGATATTTCAAAACAATTCTCTATTACTTATTAGAAAAATTGCCAATATTTCTTCTCTTGTATAAAAAACAACTTTATCCCAATTAAGGTACTGCAAATTAGAGACTTATTATTGGAGTCAGAGCTTAAATTACCAAAAATCAGCAGTGTGGAAGGATTTCAGGGCCAAGAAAGGAAAGTAATTATTCTATCAACTGTTAGATCATGCAATAATTTAGTTGACGAGGACATTAAGCATGCTTTAGGATTCATCGCTTCACCGAAAAGACTTAATGTCGCTATTACTCGTGCTCGTGCTTTGCTTATCATCTTGGGAAATCCAAAATTACTCGCCTCGGACCCATATTGGAGAAGTATATTGACATATTGTATCGATCATGATTCATACACAGGATGTAATTTTTTACCTTCGTATATAACAAATTTGCAATGATAACACACAATTAAAAGTTATAATTTTCTTATATATATATACATATATATATATATATATATATATATATATATATATATATATATATATACATATATATATGTGTGTGTGTGTGTGTGTATTTTTGTATGTGTGAAATATAATTATGTGTATATATATTATAATTATATACATGTTTTATGTAATATGTTTACAATATAAATAATACAATGATTAGCAAATTGTGAACCTTACAAAAGATAAAATCATTGATATTTAATAATGGAAACTATAGACTTTTATAAATTTTCTTGAACAAAGTATAGCCAATTTCTTTTATTTTTCAAAACTTTGTGTGTTAGTATAAAATATTGCAAATATAAGACATAAAAAATAATTTTTAGTCTTAAACTAAAAGAGTGTGATAGATGGAGATATGGACATTGTGTACAATATATAAATTTGATATTTTCTCTTATATAAAATGTATTATGTGCATATTTTTTATTGTTTGTTATACAATATGGATTGAAAATTCCAAATTGACACAGCAGCAAATAAAAATACTTACATTATTCATAATGTCATTCTTTTAGAAAAACAAATTATACCGCAAGTCTTATATTACTGCTATAGCTGAAATTAAAATACTTCTTTTGGATATTGCTTCTCCATATTGTATCAGGTTGTCACAAATCCAAATTCCACGAGTGTTGATACTAAAATAAAAATAAATCATTTGAAAATCTGTATAAATGAAAGAACACATTTCTGAATATCAAACTTCTATAACAAATTATATACAGCAAAAATTATATAATGAAAATCTTTAATTGACAAAAGTATAACAAAAAGATAATTGTTTAATATATAACTTGCATTTACGAAAATAAACACATATACACACACATGCCTTGAAATAAAATATTAGTTATAAGATTTAAATTATATTTAATTAAATGAATTATTATGTTTGAAGCATTGAGTTAATATGTTCGCATATTAAAACATATCTTTAAGCCAGATATATAAATCTTTGTTTTATGTTTATCAACAAGTTATGCATTAAATAAATATGACTGCGTATAATATGATTATGAATGATACTGACCTCTGTTAGTTCCACACTATACTTACTGAATCTTGAGTCTTCGCTTTTAGTTTTCTCTCAATTAAATTTTCTAGTGCCTCGCTTCGCACACTCAAAGTCTCAATTTTCTCGACCAATTGTTGATACGGCGATGCGGGCTGCCCGCCCATTACTACATGTCCCAATTTGCTATCGATCTTAGCATCTAAACGTGCATTACGGATTAAGTTCACAATCCAGCATTCTGCTACATCTGCCTTCATATTCAACTTTTCCGCAAGCATTCTATAAATTATATAAAAAATGAAAATAATTGATATATATTAAAAGAAATAATTAATTATATGTTTTTATAGTTATCATAATGCAAAAATTTAGAAAGATTACATACTGGATACTAATACATTGATGAATTCTGCAGAATGTTTCGAAAATCATTAATCGTGCATTTTCTACGAACTCATTCAATAAAGCAATTAAAAAGAAGTCGTTAAAGACAACAGTTTGGCATTCTTGTAATTTCTGCCGGGCGCCATCAAAGTCAAAATTAACATACAAGTGCTCGAGAAATTCTGTGATGGGATCTCGATAGGTATAAGATTCCTATATATGTAAAAATAAAAATTTTAGTTGAATATTAAATACACTTTTCCTTATCTACATATAAAGTATTTGTTTTTTTATTGATATATAAGGCTGTGTTTCTAAATTTATACCATATACTGGAAATCTATAATATACATTATGTAAACTATAGATTTCCAATACTGGCAGTGAATTTTAAAACACAGCCAAAATATCATGTAGTTTTCTTGTAGCTATAAATTTCACAAATTTAGAATCTTATTTTTTCGTAGCAAAAATTTAATTAAAATTTTTCTTTTTTTATATAAAATTTGCTTAATTAGGATTTACTATCTGTGGCCAAAAAAAATTTGGTCATAGATAATAAATAAAGTTTTATACTTTTATATTTATTTATATACTCTATATAAATAAATATGATTTCGAGATTTAACCTGCTGTATCACTTTTACAAGATCCTTTAAAATAGATCGCCGGGAACGATTGACAATAACTGCAGCAGCCAAATAACGGAGTATATGTGGGCACATTGTTTGAATAGCATTTAAATAACTGTAACAAAATATTTCAAACATTTGTTAGCTTCTTTTATAAACCAATTTTCATTCAAAAATAACATATTTCTTTTTTTTTTATGTTTTACATACTGTGGTCGATAGAGGAACATCTCGATAATGAGATCTCTGCCCTTCACATGATTGAAAAATACAAACAGACTCCAGTGAATGAGCCATGTGCGTTGTTGTAATACTTGCAGTGAATTACCAATAACATTACTGTCAATATATTCTCGTAGCTTGTTTACATCTTCCAGTGCTGTTTCCCAGTTTTGTACAAGAATCTCTGATGCCAATTTTCCCCATAAGACATTCAAGTAGTTCTAAAAATTAAATACATATTTTTTGTGTGTATATATTATATAAAATATACTTATAAAAAAACTTATGAAAAATTAATAATACCTTATCAGTAGGGGGCATTATCAACATATAAAAATATAAATACGATGTGGAAACAGAATAATTGCCACATTCATAACGATATTTTGCTAGCTTTACAAAGCTGTCCATCATTTCTACCCTAAACTACAAAATGCAAATAGAATTAGATGATAAAATCAGTAAAGTGAATTCTTTTGTTCACAATATTTTATCATATATCTTAATTGATATATATTAGATCTAATATCTCTTTTTATTATTTAATGCATTGTATTCTACTTACATCTGATTCTTGTGTGAGGTAATTATTAAGTGCTTTAGAATCACGCATGTTCTCCATCTTCTTCATAACCTCCTCGTTATTCATAAGAGCTAAAACTACCGAGACATTATTCTGAAGTACGCTGAGTTCTTGAAGTACATCAGCACGTCTGGCTTTTATCTCCTGCAACAAACACATTGCTCTAACTTACAGCTATTGCATAAAATATATACATAAGGTGTTTTCCAACATATTACATAGATGACACAGTGTAACACACAATATCACATGATTAGCTATCAAATGAAAAAATTTAAAATTCTTTATTATAACTTGCTGATAAACACCCATAATTGCACAACCGTATGTTTAATGGCATTAACACTAACACAGTAAAACATACCTCTGGTACTTCCACATTTGGATAAAGCTGTTTTCTAATATCGATAGTGTAATCAATCATGTTTGTTTTACTGAGAATGTTAAGTTTCGCTTGCAATAACTGATCTTCATCGTAAATCTGCAACATACCACATGTGACATAACCAAAACATCATACCACATTGCAAATTCTAGTTTTTCGCATACCTGTTTCGCCGATAAGAATTCCAATAAAGGAAATACCAAGTGGCGATCCAGATATTGACCTATACGAGACGTTAAATCAAATTTCGCCATTGCGTTTTCGTCACGTTGTTAAGTTGTGAACGATGGGACACGAAAAGACATTTACGATTTACGGCGATGAATTTGAAGTTGAGACAGCTTGCAAGAAGTCTTGAAACTTACAACGATTTGTAAGCATAAGATTATCGCGAGATTGCAACCTTTAAAAACTATAAAAACCTAACCTTCAATTGGCTTATCAAAAGGACTGTCTAGGAAATTTTGATGAGCAAGAGTTACCATTTTGATACAAAGCAACATGTGCATGCGCACTTGAAGAAGAAATAACAATATTATTAGTTTATATAATAAAAAACTACGCGAATTTAAAGATCACTCGATTAATTTATTAAGTAATATCTGCATTTTTATTAATATAAATAAAAAATTAGCTGTGTATCTACCACGTATCTATGTACATGCAAAAGTGATGGCGCATGCGTGAAAGAAAGATCTCCCACTACCAAGGATATATAGGAAAATATTTGAGAATAAGATGGAGCTTTCGTGATTTCTCTTAAAATTTTAGGTGTTTTTCTATTGACAAAGAAAAACTCGAATTTTTCACAAAATGCCACCGAAAAAAGCACCGGCGCCGAGCAAAAAAGCAGATCAGAAAAAAAAGGAAAAGGTTATTGAGGTAAGAAACGTTCGCGAATTTGCAATCTCTAACCAAAAAGCTTTAGATTTCCACATGTTTCATAATAACATCTGGAATTATAATTTGTTTTATCTCTTATTAATATGTATGAAATATGCTTTTACTAAAGCTTTGCTTTTTTTTCATTTTTTTAAGGACAAGACATTTGGTATAAAAAACAAAAAGGGTGCCAAGCAGCAAAAATTTATTCAACAAGTTGAAAAACAAGTGAAATCGGGCGGCGTAAATCCGCGCAAAATCGAGGATCCTAATACCAAAAAATTGGAAAAAGAGAAAAAGCTAAAAGAACAGAAAGAATTGGCGCTTATTTTTAAACCAGTTCAAACACAAAAGATAGATAAAGGTACTGAGTATATACCTTACCTATACCTGGTGATAAAGTAAGAAATTATAAAATACTATGAGATAGATATATTTTTTGAGTAAAAAAAAAGAGACAGTACGATAAAACAACATTTGCAGGCACAGATCCCAAGTCTGTTGTGTGTGCTTTTTTCAAACAAGGTCAATGTACAAAGGGAGATAAATGTAAATTCTCTCATGATTTGAGCATTGAACGAAAAGCTGAAAAACGTTCATTGTATTGTGATATGAGAGATGATGACAAGGAAGAGGATACAATGGATAAATGGGATGAAGATAAGCTCAAAGAAGTTGTAGAGAAAAAACATGGTGGTGGCAATCGTCCTACTACCGACATTGTAAGTTATGCAAATAATTGATTAACATTTTTTTAAAAATTAATAGAAAATTATTTAAAATTCTGCTCAAGAAAGAATAATATGAAATAAAATGTTCTATCTCATTATCTCAGATCTGCAAATACTTCTTGGAAGCAGTAGAAAAATCAAAATATGGTTGGTTTTGGGAATGTCCATCTGGTCAGAAGTGTATTTATAGACATGCTTTACCTCCTGGATTTGTCTTAAAAAAAGATAAAAAGAAGGAAGACAAGAAAGATGAAATCTCTTTGGAAGATCTAATAGAAAAAGAAAGAGCCAATTTGGGACCTCATCAAGTGAATATTGCATTAAATATATAAAGAATTTTTAATACAAAATTAAATTTTATATAAAATACAATATTCCGATTATACCTCTATGTAATGAAAAATTTCAACAGACCAAGATAACATTGGAGACATTTTTGGCTTGGAAAAAGAGAAAATTGAAAGAAAAAGAAGAGCAGGCCATCAAAGATGAAGAGAAGAAGAGAAACGATTATAAGGCTGGTCGCCAAATCGGTATATCAGGAAGAGAAATGTTCTTCTTTAATCCAGATCTTGCTACAGGAGATGGTAAGATACGGTTTGAGAGATACAGCTTGCTTAAATTCTTTCTACACTAAATTTAATTTATTATTTAAATCGTTTTTAGGTATCGATGAAGGAGATGAAGCAATATCTAGTTATGTTCGCGAAGACGATGATTCTGAGGATATACAATATAGAGAACTCGATACAGAACGCCTCGCTTTTGAAGCTAGCGAAATAGACACTAATGGTATCACTGTGGCTACTGCAGATCGATTAAAGGTCAACAGTGTTGCTGATAACAATAAGGATATTACAGGTATCAACATAATTATATCACTTGATATTAATATATTTTTAATCTGCTAAAAAAATATTTCAAATTTAGAAGCATTTGTGAATTATGTATAAATTAAGATAATATAATTTTAAAAGCTCATAAATTATTATTATTATTATTATTATTATATAACTATTTTTATATAACTATTATATAAAAATATAACTATTATTATTGTTATATAATTATTATTATATAACTATTATTATAATTTTCATCCATTAATTATTGTTTCTTTAAACATACAAAAGATTTTTAATCTTGAACATAAAACACAAACAATGAATGTATTAATTATAATAATATATTGCTGGATGATTAATATAAAAATTTTTATTCTAGTTACTGTGGAAGAGGGTGCCGCGGCGGTAGCTATTAATGAAAATCTTTTCATGGAAGAAGATTTAGAGGGTTTAGAAGAAGAATTGGGGGACCTGGACTTGGAGGAGTAATCCAGTTGTCCCGATCATGCATCTCTCCTCACTACATCATGTTGCTCCAGTGTTTTATCTTCTTTAATACATATTACTGAGATAATCATTAGCCCCGAATGTGATGTATATTAATATAATTTGCATTCCTTTTCCTCCCCCCTATTCTCTCACACAGCATTGCATCATCAATGTTTTAGCATTAATGTTGCATTTATGTATTTGGGTATGTGTACAAAGAGCTGATCTCGCATAAATCATCTAGGATATATAGCTCGATATCGATTCAATTATTATCTTTGCTAATTAAATTTGTCTTTTTATAATATCGAGTTTATATTCAATAATTATCTGTGGATATCAAAATATTCAGTGCTACACATGAAATAATATATATGGATATATTATTTTTATATTGTTCCATATATATATATATATATATATATAGAAAAATCATGTATGGTATATATATATATATATATATATAAGAAAAATCATGTATGGTATGTATGTATGTGTGTGTGTGTGTGTGTGTGTATATATATATATATATACACACACATACATACCATACATTATTTTTCTTGATAAAAAGTGTAGAAGAAAACTATATATATGTATATAATATATAACGTATATATATATATATATATATATATATATATATATATATATATATATAACGAACGTCGATCAGAAAAAATCGATGCGCAAAAGACTATTAAAAAGTTTCTCAACCGTCTCCATCTTTTTTCTGCGTCTTGGCAAGCAAGTTCATATAGTCTCCAAAGTGATTTTCACTTTAGGATAAATTTTCCATG
This sequence comes from Cataglyphis hispanica, assembly GCF_021464435.1. Taxonomy (NCBI): domain Eukaryota; kingdom Metazoa; phylum Arthropoda; class Insecta; order Hymenoptera; family Formicidae; genus Cataglyphis; species Cataglyphis hispanica. The sequence continues at coordinate 5,437,721 of NC_065971.1, forward strand.
ACGTAGCCGCTTAGCGGAGCGTGAGCGTATTAAAAAAAGAGAAAAAAAAATATTAAGGTCATTGCACGTGAAAAAATTTTAGCCGTAATCATAAGATCATAAGCAAATCGACCAATCACAATCAAGCATTCTAAAACGTAAATAGAGAATTAGAATATTTGGAATATTTGAATACTGTGATTGGTTGATTTGCTTACGGTCTTACGATTATGACTAAAATTTTTTAACGTGCAATGGCACGTTATAATCTATTTCAGAAACCATAGAACACAATGTCAGGCTAGTCGAAGTGCCAGCGTTTCGGAAATCGGGAACTAGGGATTTATTTCATCTAAGCTTTTAAGAAGCGTACTGTAACGTCCTGCCAATTTTAAAAACTATATTTTAGCTAGTAATTAAGTACCGCTTTTATCCCTGCAAAATACTTATGGAATAATTATGTAATCCATTTGCTTTTATTTTAATTGTTAACTAATTTCATTAATCGCTTATTATTTAAATTCCATATGGTTATTTAGCCTAAAACCTGAATATATTTTAATCCTTTTAGTAATAATAATCGATGGCGCAAGGAATTGAGAATTCCTTAGATCGACGAATCAGGAAGCATTATTTAGAACTAACTAGCTGTACAGCAGTGACTTTCTAGAACTAACCTGCTGATTACTTTAAGAACGAACTTGCGAGCAAGTTTCACACTCGATAATATCTATATATAGATACTAATATCTACCTTTTAAGATTTTAATATTTAATCATACAGATAAATATATATATAATAATTACTCACTCTTAAAGGAGGAGTAAATGCGCCGTACTTTATGGAATCATAAAACGTATATAATAATAATTTGTTGACAATATTTATAATTATTTTATCCAAAACATCACATATAAAACTTTCAATACTATATTCAATACAATTATACATTATAAATAATTAAAATCATATTAATTAAAACAGGTTATTATATAATGCGCGAATGCTTCCATAAAGAAATGATTTTAATAAAATTAATATGCTTTATCGTAGTAGTTTATTGTAGTATCGATCAAACGACCATAAATATAAATTTAAGAGGCTTATATTCTATGGAATCATAAATTATATACATTACATATAATATATATAAGTTAACCAAAAGATCTATTTCTTTAAACTATAGAATGCCATAACTTTATATAACTTGCCAACTTATTATCAGAACTGAAATAAATAGAACAAATGATTCCATAAATTAATAAGCATAAATATTAACCATATTATTAAGGATTTTATATTATAAAATATTAATTAAGACGAAGAGAATGAGCATAAGAGACCTCATATCAGTGAAACCTGATATTGCGAGCGATAAGTCGAACGGACTCGCGACGGCTACGACCACGAGCGCCGAAACTATCGATCGACAATTCTCAGAAGAATTGTTGTTAAAAATCTTTCTTCTCGGAAGTCCTCCACTGAATCATTCTAAGAACCTTCCAGAGCGCAACGCGTGATCTGCACACGGCCCGAAGACCCTTTGTTTCGACAGTATATAAGCCGGCGATTTCGAACCTTCGGGGCATTGCAGTAAATTCGGAGCAGTCAGTTAAGAGATCTTCAACCATTCAGATCATTCACTCTTGCATTCAATTACGAGCTCTTTAAACATTCGAATCATTTATTCTTAGTTAACATTATTCATTACTAATTCACTATTTCGTACAAATATTCTCTCCGTATTATTCGTTCATTGTTCGCGTACTATTCACTATACCATTTCGATTAATATATTAATTGTTGTTACTGTCGATTCAGTGTTAAGTTGTGTAAAACTAAGGAAATAATAAAAAACTTTGTGCATACATCTCTGTACTTTTATCCGGCTTACTTCATCCACGACCGAGGTCTTAAAGGACGAGAGAAGGGCTTAACAGAGTACGACCAGAACTTGAACAGAAGGAAGGATTTTCCTGCCACATCACGATAAGTACTTACAATTACTATAAACCCCGTCTTTCCATAAATATTAGAAACTTTATTTGAATTGACTGACAACCCCTAACATCATTCAATTACCTTTTCATCCTCTAAATAACAAGAAATCCCTTGTCAAGCATTAGCAAGTGGCTGACAGTTTCCAATCAGTCATCTTTAATCTATTATCCTACTATTATTTAAAACACCTCTATAATATCAATACTAAGTAAGATCTATAAATTCCATGCAAAATATACACTACTGTTGTCATTTAAACCTGACTTAATTTTGTAACATCTTGGTCTTTTTTCCGAAAATCCATCGTTGTCGAGCGCTTATGGTGCCCTTGGCGACTCCCTCCCTTTTTCCTAAATTTTGACCTCGTTGCCGAGCGCTTATGGTGCTCCTGGCGACTCCCTCCTTTCTTCTTGAATTCCTTATATAACCATTAAATCTAGTTGCCGAGCGCTGATCGAAGTGCCCTGGCGGCGTTTCCTATCAATTTAAAAACCTCCCACAAGAAATGACAACAGAAGATTAAATTGAAATCAAATTTATTATCTAATTTTCTGAACACAACCCAATCCTTGAACCTAGTTGCCGAGCGCTAATTACGGTGCCCTGGCGACATTACACATTCTCCCTAAAATTCCATCGTTGCCGAGCGCTTATTACGGTGCCCCTGGCGACATTCGACCTCTTTTCTAAATCTTCTCTTTCTATCAGAAATTTAGAGTCATAATATAATCAAGTATTGATATTAAATAAAAGACTTTATTCTTTAGACAATTCTCATAATAAATTAATTCGCTCTAACCAAATCTCTATTATTTAATGTCCACAATTTATTAATTATTCTTAATTTTTATTATAATATTCCTTTCCGAATCTTAATTCTCTAACTCTTGTACTGTTTCTATATATATATATATATATATATATATATATATATATATATATATATATATATATATATATATATATCTTAAGTAATAAGCCCCTTGCATATGGCAAACCTGCAATACAAGCGAGCTTGCCATAAAAACGCAACCATAATCGATATCTTTCTTTTATTATAATATTAAAATTCTATTCTTTAAACCTGATTAACCTTCGAATTACATATACCTAGTTGCGTCCATATCCCTAAAATACCTAATGAAACTTTCTAGTAACCAACTAGTTCCGCGCCTACATCATTCCCCTAGATCCACTAGATTAGTCTTAACTCTCGGCGTCCCTGGGGTATAGCCGGTGAAAGCAGGTTGCCCTATAAAAGTAGAGAGCAATCTTTTTCTCACTAACTGAGGTATAGAGAGAAAAAGAGCATCGCTGAGACGTAACAGACATAACAACGTGGTTGGAATTTGATTTCGTATCCGCATATTTGTACTTTTGAAAAATATTAAATATGCGTAGAAATACGCCTAATATTCTAGTAGCAGGTATGTAATAGCATACGTAATTGTAATACGCATCATTTATCAAATTCCATTCAGAATAATCTAATTTTCAGGCACACCTGGTGTCGGTAAGAGTCTAATGTCGCGCATATTGTCGGAGAAAACTGGATTAGAATGGCTCGATGTTAGTAAAATAGCTATCGAAAATGAATGTGTAGTAGAATACGACGATGTGTACCAAACCGATTTGGTAGATGAGGAAATGGTATTGTAATATAATTTTTTGTTATCGGATTGCTTTATCTTATTATATTAAAATTTTAAATATAAAGTCTGTAGAATATTATTTGCTAAATTCTGTATTGTTTAAATTTTCTTAATGTCATATGTATATATTTTTGTACAATGTTTTTTTTCTAGCTACTAGAGGGGGTGCTGGACAGTCTTATGGATGAAGGAGGAAAGATTGTAGATTTTCACAGTGCCGATTTCTTCCCTAAGATATGGTTTGACATTGTATTTGTACTCAGGACAGACAATATTATCTTGTATGATCGCCTCAAGGAAAGAGGATACTGTGGAGAGAAACTAGAATATAACATAACTTGCGAAATTTCTGAAACTATTCTTGAAGAGGCAAGATCATACTACAGAACAGAAATAGTATATGAACTAATTAGCAATACTTTAGATCAGGTGACAGACAATGTAAATATAATATGTCAGTGGCTGGAGCAATGGAAAATAGACAATCAGCATATGGAAATAGACAATCAGTAAACTTGAAAATATATATAATTAATTTCCCCTCAATCTGACACACTCTTGTTTTATTTACATTTTTTAAATTAGACTAATGCATTATTTACACTTTAACTTGTTACAATTATAAAAATTTGTGCATAAGTTACATATATAAAAACATGGTTTTTTGATATGTAATGCATTAAAGAACAATGATTTAAAAATATATGTGGCGATCGTGGCGCAAAGAGATGTGTGTTTACTTTCTTCTATGCCAAAGATCTCAAGTTCAAATCCAGCCCGAGCTTAAAAATATCGTAGGATTTCACGGTCGCCACCTCTCGGCAGGCAATGACAAAAACCTGCTGAGAGTATCTTGTCTGCAACGGATGGATGAATTAATTCACTATCTAACGCAGCCGGTCCCAAGCCCGGGTTAAAAAAAGAAGGGTTCGGGGACAAGGCCAGTAACCTACCCCCGATAAAAAGCATTTGACGCTCACAGAACCGATAATTGTGCCTCGCGAGGCGAAATGATCGGAAAAAACAGGCTCTAAGCCTATTTCAAGAGGAAGAAGAAGAAGAAGAAGATTTAAAAATAGAAGTTTTGTTGCAAAAGTTGTAATATATTTATTCTACTATACTTAGATCATGCTTTAGCCTTTTTAATCTATTATCTATAGTATCATAATATTTCATTTTTATCAAGATCTTTGTTGCTGTTTCAATATCTTCTTTATTGAACGCTACCAAAAAGGTGTGGCGTAGTATTGTCACTGACGAAGAGTGTGGCAACAAATACTATTACTGCCGAAAGCGTGGCAACAAACAATTGTCGCTGACGAAGAGTGTGGCAACAGTTGTAATTGTCGTTGCCGAAAAAGTGTGGCGTAGTATTGTCGCTGACGAAGAGTGTGGCAACAAATACTATCGCTGCCGAAAAAGTGTGGCAACAAACAATTGTCGCTGACGAGGAGTGTGGCAACAGTTGTAATCGTCGCTGCCGGAAAACGCGGCAACGAACTCTGTTGAATTTCTGACATATTCTTTGTATAGATGCCCCAAAAAGGGTGGACGTCGAGTTCAAATTAATTAATTAAAAGGATTAAATTCCAGATTAAAGAAGCACTTTCTTCCCAAGATCCTCTTCCTCATCTTACGAAATTGCAAAACCTAATTAACAATTCAGATAACCCTAAATCCTATGATAATTTAGACAAATTTAAACCTGATGGTAATTTAGATAAATCTAATTCCGACAATAACTCAGATAAATCTAAGGTTAACGAGATTAAAAATACGAACTATAAACTAATATCGATTGAATTTGAATATAAATATCCTGATTATAAAACAATCGAACGAACAGATTCTCGTCTCAAAATCTATAAAATTCATGAATTATTTGGTCTAAAATAAATAATTTTAACAACGTAAAAAAATCTAAAACTTGAACCATATTCTTCGTATCAAAATATATACACACATCTATTATACAGTAATCTAACTAATTAATCATGCTTAATACACGATCCCAATGTTCTAATGCTCCTGAGAAACTTTGACACAATCAGATTTAGAAACCCTTAGGCCCGGTTCCACAAATTCGAGTTTAAACTGAGTTTAAATAAACGGTCGTTAAGTTTAACACCACAGTTAAACTAGTATTGCGTTCTACAATATGTTTTTAATTGTAGGTTACATAAACTTAAGCGGGGAGCACACACTTTTGCATAACGCATAACGCATAATGCATAAGGAAATGAACCAATCAGAACCTCTTATTTTTATCCCCACTCTTCGTTCTGAGGAGCTTGTGCATAAAACATAATGCATAAGGGGTCGAAAAATACGTAAAGTGGGGAGCACACACTTTTGCATAAGCGCATAACCATAAACATAAAGAAATTGATTGGTCCACAAATATATGCATAAGGAAATAAACCAATCAATTTCCTTATGCTTATAATTATGCGCTTATGCAAAAGTGTGTGCTCCCCGCTTAAGAATGAATTTTTATGGTTATGGATTGTGCGAAGAGACGTGTTGCGTGCTGCGTACTACATACAACAAACTACGTTTCCAACCTTTCTAACCTTTTCGGAATATTCTATGAAGGTATGTTTAAATGTTTTTTATTAATATTAGATAAAATTCTTTAACTATGATAAAATTATTTTTTTTTGTTATTAAATCATATCTGTATTTAATGTTGATAGGAAAATGGATCATGATTCATATTATTATGCTTCGTCATATCAAGACGAGGACGAAGATTTTGATTATGGGAGTAAAAATAAAATGAGCGGAGATGCTTTGCTGATCTCTTTAATTCGTGACCATCCTTATTTATATAATAAGGAGTTGACTGATTTTAAAGATAGCCTCAAAAAACAGAATGCTTGGGTAGAAATAGCAAATATCATGGGTATGACAGGTACGTACATAATGCTTTTCTACATTTAAATTATACATTCAGTTTTTATTTGAACGTATTTTCAGTAAAAAAAATTACTAATAATAAAATTGTGCTAATTAAAATGAGTTCATTATTAAATTAATATTATGTTAATAATCTGAAAATTCAATTAATTTGAGTTGCTTTCCAACAAGAGATAAATAATATAAAGTGACATTATAGATCTGTTCTTTTTAGCTAAACTATTTGCATAGTTTTTCTTTCCTCTTTTTTTTTCATATTGAAGAGAAAAAGAGAAAGGTTGAACGTGCAAGTAGTTCAGCTAAAAAGAATAGATCTAATATTTGATTTAGTGCTTTCCTACAACAATATAACATGACACAAATATACTTAGCTTTCTAGCTTTTTATATTTGCATCATTGTTAGAAAGCAACTATATTAAACATTGTGTGTCTCTGATATGTCGTTTGTGTCTCTTACTGAAAAGCAAGCTTAGTACATTTAATTAAATGTTGATAAAATTAAATTTCTTACAAATAAGTTCAATTCATCATAATGAATAAATTTGGGATTGATTGTTATATTTCATTAGTTATATTTCATCATACTTTCGAATAATTCCCTAACAACACCTGTCTAGAGGACATCCGGAGGATATTCGGAGGACATGTTAAAACATCTTTTGGATGTCCTCCAGACATAGTGTATTCTTAGGGTTAAAATCTATAAAATAAATTTCTTTTATTATTAAATTGTTTATTATTGAATGTTTTAAGCTAATGTTATTTTTATTGCAAGTGGAAGATTGTCAATGTAGATGGATGCGACTGAGGGAACGCTATTCACGTGAAAAAAAAACAACAAGAAGAAACAACCACCGGAAGTGGAACATCAAAAAGAAAAACATTTGAATTTTTTGACAATATGCAATTCCTAGAACGATTTATTAAAAGGAGAAAGTAAGATTAATATGTTATTATCTATATAATATAGAATATAATATAGAAATTAGATTGGCTAATAAAGCGCATTTCTGCTTTCAGAAAAATAATGAAATTGATAAAACAGAAACAAATAATTGATGTTCTAAGATATTTTATTAATATAATATTAGGTTGTTAAAATTTGTTTTAAATTCTCGAACTTCAAACGAATTTTTCGAACAATTTAATACATTACAGGATATTTGCAAGTATATTTTTATTCATTTTTTATATTATATCTTTAAAAATATTTATTTCTTTCTTTTCCAGAACGATGACTAACATATACAACATGCAAAACAAAAGTGTATCTCCGATAATAAGATCTTCCAATCTACAAAAGTATGTACACGTAAATTAATGATCAATTTTCATATAAAGTAGAAATCTTATATTTGTACGTAATAAAACCTAGTAAGTAATAAAACTTTTGTTATTTTGTTTCAGAAATTTTGGCTCACACGATGAAAAAGAAAATATTTCATCTTCTCCAAATGTGGCTACTTTAAGTAAACTACCATTAATAAAAAGCATCGTAGATTTAACAAGTGACAGCACGCAGCATATAGGGTCAGTAAAAGTTGTCATGTTTTTTAAATTCATATGTACATACAGAGGCATACATAGAATAATGTTAAAATTTCTTTTGTTTTTAGTAATGACTCTTTAAGTCCGGATTTGCACTCAAATGTATCTGGCAGCTCTTCTACATCTGCAGTAAGTGTCTCTGGACATACGCGGGACAAAGATTTAATTGGAAAACGGATAAAGTCAAAAGGAAAATCCCAGCCGGATGTTCTAGAAAATGCCATTGGTAAAATTACTTCTTTATTAGAGAGCAGATGTGTTCCAGTTTCTTCATCGCCGTCAACTCTAAAGCCGGAAATGGAAGAAGATATGGCATTTTGTCAATTAATACTTTCATTATTTATCAATATGCACCAATGTACAAAGGCAGACAAAAAGAAAGAAATGTTGCGTATTTTATTTGATATTTAATTATTATATCTTATATGACATTCTTATATCTTATATGACTTTTTTTATATGATATATAATTATTAGTGATATATAAGTTAAATATTTTAATGCAACATGTGATAATTATGGTACATCATTTTAAGTTAATTTTTATAATGCAACATGTGATAAATAGTGATACATGTTAAGTTATTTTTTTATGTAACATGTGATAATGATACGTTTTTTTATTTTTATGTAACATGCAATTATTACTGATAAGATAAATTAATTTTTAATGCAACACATGTGATAATTAGTGGTACATGTTATGTTTATTTTTTTTATGCAATATTTAACGAGTGACACAAAATGTTATATTTATTTTTTTTATGCAATGTAATAAATCGTTTTATTATAACATAAGCATATGTTTACATAAATATATATATTTAATTTTCAATAGTATTTTATTATGAATCATCACGATGTTGTCCTCTTCTTACATAATCATACTGCCACGGAACTTCGCCGGGTTGTGTTAGAAAATAATCAGCCAGTTTGTCTCGTTGTTTGTATGCAATTGTAGTTGCCTGATGCTTTGAAGTGGGAGATATATCTCTCAGTACATTTTCAGTATATTGTCGCCATTCCCCGGGGATGATGTTACCTTCAGAGTCCTCTGAATCTATAAAATGTGGAGGACAGTATATTCTGTTCTTCGCTTCCACAAGATCTTCCTCACATTTTATGAAATTATGTAGACATACAGTCGCCATGACAATCATGTCTATATATTTCGGATGCATATTAATGGGCTTTCGATAAATTCTCCATCGTGAAGATAAAATATCAAAGTATTTTCTATAGTACGCCTTGCTTTAGATAATCTGCAAAAATTAATAAAACTTAAAAATAAAAATTAATAAGATTAAGATATATTTTAATAAGTACATTGTAATAAAAATAATAATTGCGCAAATTGCTTACCTATAATTAAATATTTTTTTTCTTTCATTAAGTATTTTTCCGGAGTAAGATCAAATTTGTTTCTTTTTTCCTTATGTCTACAGTTTCAATTTGAATCATATTGAGCATGTTCTTATGTTAAAAGTTTTTATATTTATTGAAATTATTATTTTATTTTATACTGAATACCAAAAAAACTGTAAATTTTTATTTTAAAGTTTATTTCAAAGAAACTATAAATTTTTATTTTCAAGTACCAAAGAAGATTCTTTATTAGTTTTTAATGATAGGTATCAGTAAGCAAAATATATAATAAAATAATTTATTTTCTTTTAATTAGATATAGTTATATAGTAAAAAATAAATCAATCTATTATAAAAAATAATGAATAACAAATGAACAATTCTAGGAATGTAGAATGTATTTTCTATAAAAGCATATATTATTCTTTATAAAACAAGATAAACACCATATAAAGTATACCTTTTATGGAAAAAAAACATATTTCAGTGATTAATTAAATAGAAAATTATACATAAAGTAAAAATAAAAAGTTTGTTTTTAAATTCATTAAAAAAACATAAAATAATTTTAATTTAAACTATTTTTTAATTTAAAAATTTTTTCTTCAGAATGTAATTTAAAAATTTATGTGTTTGTGTGCATGTGTGTCTGTTCTTACACAAAAATATGCACTAATATTTTTAATATAAATGTATATTTTATAAAATATTGGATATTACTTACCAAATGATTGTATTTTTATGTGAGTACAATCTATGCAACCTATTATTCTTGGGAATCGTGCAATATCGAAAAACTTGATTTGTTCTCTCTTTATTTCTTCAGCAAGCATAGGAAACTTTATGTATCTTGGTCGAAGACGAGCAATAGCATTAGTCACTCGATGAATAATTCTGTGAGAACTTGTTTTGCTCACTCCTGAAAAATCTGCTACTGATAGTAAATGATTCCCAGTTGCATAGAATCTCAATGTTAGAAGGAGTTGGTTCATTGGAGATATGGCATGGTTTCTAGTAAACAAAAGCAGTTTTACTATAATTTATATTAATCATTTTATCTCTTGTTTATTTATTTGTGGTCAGAATGTAAAGGATATTGAACTAAATAGTGTATATACTTGAAAATTATCAACATAAATTTGTTAATAATAATATCAATTATTTTATATTATTGATTTGATTGAATTAAATATTTGACTTCTATGTATTATTGTTGTTCTGTTTTGTTGTAACAACATGTATCTGTCAAAGTAAAAATCTAATTATGTTTTAAATTAATTTTCTACTTACTGTTCTGTTTTATGAGAAATTTCCTGTTCAATTTCTGTTAATACTATAGTAACAGATTTCTTCGATAAACGAAATCGCGCATGAAAATCAATATTATCAAATTCTTCAAAATATGATGGTCGTCTTCTTATTTTTTTCGGGCGTCGATTTTTTATTTCTATAAAATTTTCGTCTTCAGAAGATAACACATATTCTAAAGCCATTGCTAATTTTCACCAATTATTTTCCACCAATTATTTCATTTTATTATTTTGAAACACTTAAAAATTATAGAATAAATTTTCACGCTGAAATCAGTGCCATTGTAATATTAAACTTCGTTTATATTCTTTAAATGCCCAAAATTCAGCGTTTAACTTTAACCGCAGGAAATCGATTTTAATCGAAGTTTAAGGCAGTGTGGAACGCAACATTTTTTTTAAACCAAGTTCAATGAGTTAAACCCCGGTTAAAGTAAGTTGTGGAACTGGGCCTATCAAAAATTAAATGAAAAAGAAAAGATGCTTAAAGAACATGCTAAAATGTTACAAGTAAAACAAGATGAATTGAAAAACTTACAACGCGAAATCGAACAAAGTAGAAATGCTAATTTTGATAACAATCAATACGAGTCAATAATAAAAAACCTGAACAAACAAATCTCTGCTTTAGTTTTACTGCCTGAACAAATGGAACAATTAAATCAACGTATTAACGACATTCAATTTTCTAATCCAACTCACAATCAACAAACAAATTATAATTCCGATTATTATTCCGCCCAAAATTTTCCTCGCAGATCTAGCCCTGCAGATACAGCTTCCCCGATTCATCTTAAGGATGTAGTTGTAGTCTATTCCTAAATATGATGGACACAAAATTCCTATTTTTTATTTCAGTAAAATATGTGAACGAGCTCTCGAATTAATTCCGGGTTACCATGAATATGCTCCTATCAATATCATTTAGTACAGTTAATAATTAACAAATTACAAAGACACGCTTATGCAGCTATAGAAGGTACAGAATACCATAATGTTTTCGAACTAACAAGAGAACTAAAAAGAATTTTTGGCCCTAACAAATCCGTAGACCAATATCGCGGAGAATTAGCAAACATTTATATGAAACCTAATGAAAATATATTTGATTATATAGAAAGAGTAAAGGAATTACGCGCAGCTATAATTGATGGGGAAACTAATGCCGGTGGATATATCGACGAAATTACAAAAGATAGTATTGAGCGTAGCGTAACTACAAGTTTTATTAACGGTCTCCCTTCCGATCTTTTAATCAGAGTTAAATTAGAAGGATCTTATACATTCGATGGAGCTCTAGAATCGGCAATACAACTTTCAAAAACTTTAGAAGCAGAAAACGCGCGTAAACGGACCGTACCGCTTTATAAATCTAATGTTTCCCCTCGCGCTGATTTCTTAAATAAATTGGCCCCGCCCCAAGCAACTAATTTACCGCAATCCAATGAAACACAACATCCGCGAAATAATACAACTCCTTTTATAAAACCACTCATTCCCGGAATACCTGGACCTAATTATCCTGTCGGAAAAACGTGTCGTTATTGCAAAAATCCTGGACATCTCATAGACGAATGCCGCAAACTTGCATATAGGCGATCTACTGAAAATAACCCATCTACTTCATATTCCAATAACCATTATAAGAATCCGGGAAACGCACAGAGCGTTCCGGTAATGAACGGCGTCCGTCGAAACGACATTCAGACAGGGCGCTCTTTCCTTCCACAACAAGCGCCTGTGACTATGGCACTACCTCAAAACCAAACTCTGATTCCGTCACCCGTATTGGACGAATAGAAGATAAAACAAAATCTAGTAGTTTACCCTCTGTTATTCTTTCGTCTCCAGATTTAAATATTAAATGTTCTTTCATGATTGACTCAGGCTGTGGAGTTAATCTCATAAAACAACGCTTTATTAATGAAAATATAATCTTGGATGAAAATGAAACCTTAATTCTTCAAGGCATATCTTCTGAACCGATCTGTACTATAGGTTCCGTCACCGTACATTTAGGGCCAATTCCACCACCTTCGGTTAAGTTAACCGACGGCAGGGTGGCAACTGAAATTATAAGAATGCTTGGTTTTCATTCATCTCTATTTTCTGTTGCCACCCTGCTGATTTTAACTGTCGGTTAACTTAACCGAAGGTGGTGGAATTGGCCCTTACTCAATCTACCCACCGATTTCCATGTAGTTCCCGACACAGTTGATTTTCCTCAAGACGGTATTTTAGGAAATATGTTTTTAAAAGAACGAATAGCTAGTATAGATTATAAAAATAAATGCTTGCATTACGATAACTCTAATATTCCTTTTTTGGAAACAATTTATATTGGTAAACGATCTGTGTCCCCATTTTATATCAATATTACTAATCCTGAAAAACAATATGAATATATATCACGTTATACACTAGCCGAAAATGTTTATTTCGGAGAAGCAATCGTCACGAACATTAAAGGCAACGCTTATTTACCTATTTTTAATACCACTGAACGTTAATATGATATAAAAATTCCCTCTATCGAGTTACTAGATTTTGATCTCGCGGATACGCTTGAAGGATCTATGGTCCGAGGCGGTCGTTGAAGCTCGAGGGAATGAAATGACCAACGATCCTTTTATCAAAAACTCAACTCCCGATATTAATAAAAAAAATAATTCTAAAAATATCACTACAACCTTAGGGCATCCAGTGATCAATACAAACTCACTTAATCCCGAAAATAATCATATAGCCACGGCCTTAGGGACGTTAGCGATCTATAATAATCTTAACTCTTCATTTGATAACCCTTTATATTATGAAAGAAATAATAATAATATTGCCTCTGTTAATTTTCTCGACAAAGGAGCCCCCCCTTGTGATCGCGCATCTGCTGTCATGCAGCTTTTATGATTGGAACATTTGAACTCCGAGGAGTCAGACAATGTTAAATCGTTGATTATTAATCATTCCGATAGATTTCATCTTCCAGACGACAGTCTTGGAGCCATTAATGCTACAGCATTCTGTACCCACAACTGACGAAATTCCTATCCATACGAAATAATACCGATTTCCTCCTGTCCACAAAGACGAAATTAATAACAAGTTAATGAATTATTATTCAATGACTTAATCGAATATTCCACTTCTCCTTATAATTCTTCTGTGTAGATAGTGCCAAAGAAACCTGATTCTCAAGGTAATAAGCGATGACAAATGATCATCGATTATCGCAGCCTTAACAAAAAAACTATAGGAGACGCTTATCCTCTTCCAAATATAACTGATATTCTCGACCAATTAGGATCTGCCAAATATTTTTCTGTCCTCGACTTAGCTTCTGGTTTCCATCAAATTCCTATGGCATCTAAAGACGCTCCAAAAACCAAATTTTCAACTCCATATGGTCATTATCAATTTAAAAGAAATTTGGTCTAAAAAACGCTCCTGCAACCTTTCAACGATTAATGGATAATGTCCTTTCTGCAAGGTGACGAATTATTCGTTTATATGGATGATATAGTCATCTATGCTAGATCTTTAAAGGAACATGAAGTTAAATTTAATAAATTAATGGAAAGATTAAGAAAAGCAAATTTAAAACTACAGCCGGATAAATGCGAATTTCTTCGCCGTGAAGTAGCCTATCTCGGTCATATAATCGGAGCTGATGGAGTTAAACCTGATCCTAATAAAATAAAATCAATATCCGAATTTCCTATACCTAAAAATAAGAAAAACATTAAACAATTTTTGGGATTAGCAGGTTATTACAGACGATTTATCCCACAATTTTCTAAGACTACTAAGCCATTAACCGACTTGTTAAAGAAAAACAATACATTTAATTGGCAGCAACGTCAAACAGAAGCATTTAATATTTTAAGAAACGCATTATGTTCTGAACCGGTACTTATATATCCTGATTTTACTAAACCTTTTGTTTTAACGACCGATGCATCCGGATATTATTTGGATGTATCGGTCGTTAAAACAAAAGGTTATATAGGATACTATATAGATAATAGATAATAGGATACTATTGGAG